>NW_022900951.1:84338995-84376122 GCF_012274545.1 Fukomys damarensis
AAAAAATGAGAACCAAGACCTGTCATGTAAAGGTACAAGATCCCAATGATGAATGTAACTGTATTGTATACCTAAAATGTACCAACAAACTCAATTAAAAAAAATGACCCAGTGGTTTTGCCTTGCCCATTCTTACCTATTTACATGGCAGTGTGTTGTATCCTTAAAAATATATTGTCTCAGAGGGTTGAGGATTTAGCTCAGTGGTTCTGTTGCCTGCCTCACAAGTGCAAGGATCTGTGTTCAATCCCTAGTACAAAAAAAAAAAAGAAAAAAATATATACATATATTCTGAGGCCGAGGTTGTAGCTCAGCAGGACCACACCTACCTGTCAAACTGAAGGACTCCAGTTTGATGTTGCTGAGCTTCTATAGATCTCAAATTAACTACAGGTTTATATGTCTCCTATTTTAAAATATTGGAAATATTTTAATTAGATTTATAGCTCTTAATTCCTTGATGTTCAGTCTTCATCCTTGTCTGTGCTACACATGACTATGTGAGATTGTGTCTGTCTTGTTCATCATTGTTTTTAAAAAAATTTTTTTTCCTCATTGAGTTTATTGGTACATTTTAGGTATACAGTACAGTTACATTCATCACTGGGATCTTGTACATTTACATGAAAGGTCTTGGTTCTCATTTTTTCCCCTTGTCCCTGCCGTCTCTTCACCCCCTCCACCCCTCCCCATTTACAAACATTTTATTTCCATTTTTTCATTTTGTCCTATTTTTTTCCTTTCCCATATTACCTTTCCCTTACCCTTCCCACTTTCCCCCTACACCTTTAGCCCCTTTCTTCCTATTTCGCATTGTCAATTATCTCATTAGGATCTTATGTACTATTATAGTTTATTCACACCAGTTCATCATTGTTTTACTAATGTTCAACAGATACATGTTGGTAGAACTTATGTCCTCTTCCATGGATTGCATTGTATGAAAACTGCTTATTCTACCTTCCAGCATTTTTGCTGTGGCCATTCAGGTTTGGCATTTTTGTCTGTGTTGTGTTGTTTTTCTGCCTTACCTATTCATAAATTCCCACTATCAGTCAATCTCATAACAGATATTGGAACTCAAACTGGAGAGAAAAAATGATAGCCAAATAGATCTCCAAAATTTCTGTTTTTAGGGAAATGATTCTGGGAACTTTAGTGACTACCAAATCCCTAGTTCTATCCCTTTTGTTTTGGACATTTTAAAGACGAATGTAAGTCATCATTTAAGTACAACCAGATGAAACTAACTTCCAGGAGAAGGAAAATGGGCTCTTTGAGTGCACAGGGGATCTTCTTCCAACGGAGGGAACAAGCTTTATTCCAATAAAGTTCTTGTTGGAAAGAATAGTTACTTTCTAAAGGTCGGTTTCCTTTTCGAGGAAGGTATTATGGGAACCAGGAAGGCATGGGGAGAAGAATGTTGCAAGAAAGAACCTGTATGAAATTAGAAGATGCTGTGCCTTTGTCTCCTCTATAAAGCACTTTTCTTAAGTCATCAATTCACTGAGTGCCGTGTAAACAGCTTCCATCACGGTAGGTCTGGCTGTAACAGAGAATACAGTTATTGAATCTAGGAAACAAGGCATAATCAGTATAATGCTTTGCTTTTTAAAAAAAAATTAAATGTTTGTTGGTCCCCTAAGTTCTTTTCTCTGACTGCTGTTATTAAAAAAGGAAGAAATAAAGAAGTATTTGGGTTTCAAAACTGGAAAGGAAGATGATAACTTATTTTGGTATACTATTTTTTCTGAACCTCTCATGATCCCTATAACCTTATCTCACTCCCTTCCATAACCCCACGGGCAGATAAAGCTCTCACTCCAGCCTCCTTGTTATGAATGTAGACAGCATCTCTTGACCTTTTGCAGCACTAATCTGTCATTCCTATATCCTATCCTGAATAATTTTTAAAAATGTTTTTGAGATAAGTTCTTGCTATGTAGGTCAGGCTGGCCTTGAGCTCACTATGCAGCTCAAGCTGATCACGAACTCACAGTGATCCTCCTGCTTCAACCTCCCAAGCACTGGAATAACAGGTCCGTGTAACTATGCCCAGTCTTAAAGAATTTTATACTCTCTGGATTTGCAATGGATAGTAACCAGTTCAATGAACTAGTGCCTCTTGATATTACCTAAAGTATTGTCACCTTTCACAGCATTTCAGAATTGTACTTTTATGGTACTTGGAATTTCAGTAGTGGAAGGCTGAACTTTTTTTTGGTAGAAAGCTCTTTGGTATTCTTCCAAATTACATAGACAGCTCATCACTTTTGTAAAGTCAACAATTCTCAAAATTTGTGGTCTTGGACCATTATATATTCTTAAAATTGAAAGATGTTTCTGTTTTAGTGTATGTGCTGCTGAAGTGAGCACTGAAATATATTTCTGGTCTGGACAATATGGCATAGATAGATTTGTTTCTTCTTCCTTCTCCCTGCCAAGCACAAATATAAATCCTGGAAATAATGCAAGATACAACCAAGGAAGAACTGTGAAAGCTATAAGAAGAGAGCATTCTGGTTTGGGATGCTGGGAAAAAACAGAGGCAGGGAAAATCTCCCACTAAAAAGACGAAAAGGTCCCAAGAAAAAAAGTGAAAATAGAAGGAAAAAATGGAAACAAAGCTTCTGTACATAGGGAGCAGAGGAGGCTTGAGAGGGGGATGGGATAAAATAAAATTTATTTTAAAAAAAGAAGAAGAAAGGGCCCCAAACTGACAACAGAAAGCAGTCCAGGTAAGTTGATTCCTTCTCCAGATCAAATTCAATCTCTAAAACATCTGGTAAGCCGAATACCACTGGCAAGGGGGAGTAATTACAAGGCCTACCAACAGTAATTGGCATGGCAAGCATTCTTCTTCTCAGCTGGGCCTGAGATTCAGGGCAAAGGCCATGGCAAATGGCCAACTCAAGACTCTTCAGGTCTATGTCTCTTCTGCCTTCACCGTGACACCAGGGCAACAGGGACACAAATAAGAATACTATCCATTGAGAAATATTTGGCAACCTGACCTAGGGAAAGGTTTTTGTTCTTTCAGGCAACACAATCAGGGACAAATGGAAGCTCTAGCCATATCAGCTAAACCAAATAGGCCAGAATAGCACTGCAAAGACCTTGAAAATTAAAATACCATTAGAACCACAGCTCACAAAAATAGGCCCAGACCTGTGTGTGAGACATTACTGTATGCTAAAATAAAAGATTTAAATAGGAGTATCTTAAAATAACATACATTGTTCAATCAAAAATCATCTGTCAGGAACCAAGTGTGGTGGCACATGCCTATAATCCCAGAATTTAGGAGGCTGAGGCAGGAGGATCACCACAAGTTCAAAGCCAAACTGGGCAACATAGTGAGTTCAAGGCCAGTTTAAACTACTTGAGTCCCTGTCTCAAACAAACAATCAAAGAAACAAAAAATAATCTGCCACACCAGGAACCAAGAAAATTAAAACTTGAGTAAACAAAGACAATCAACTAATGCCGACATTGAGGTGAATTATATATTATAATTATTTGAAAAGGATTTCAAAGTAGCCACCATAAAATACTTCGACAATAAAAAATTCTTTCTAAACAAATGAAAAACAGAAAATAGCACAGAAGAAAAAGTATAAAAATATAAAAAGGAGAAAATTCTGTCATACAATATGGATGAACCTAGAAGAAATTATGCTAAGGGAAATGAACTAGACACAGAAGGGAAAATATTGCATGTTCTCACTCATGTGTAGATCTAAAAGGGTCAAACTCAAAGCAGTAGAGAGTAGAGTCATGGTCCCTAGGTGTGGTGCATGATGGGTGGGGAATGGGAACAAGTTGATCAAAAGGTACAAATTTCCAGTTAGACAGGGGAAACTAATGAGCAAATAAATATAATCCATTATATAGCAATATGAACATAGATCATAGCAGGGTACTGTATACTTCAAAATTACTAAAAGAACAAATGTTAAAGATTCACACTACCCAAAAATGGCAAAAATGTGAGGTGATGGATAAGTTAATTAGCTTGATTTAATTCTATTATATATCAAAACATTACACGTAACCCATAAATATGTACAAGTACTATTAATAACATAAAATTTCAATGAAAATAGTAATTCAAGCAAGATCCATCTATAGTAATTGTGTACTATTTCTCTGAAGATAGATTTAAATTCATGCTGTTTCCTTTTTCCCTTTTTTTTTTCTTGAAGTAGTGTCTTGCCACGTACTTTAAGTTGGCTTTGAACTCACTATATAGCATAGGCTATTCTTGAGCTTTCAGTGATCCTCCTGCCTCAGCCTCCCAAGTGCTGAGATTACAGGTGTGCACCACCACACCTGGCTTTCTCTTCTATTTTTGAATAAAATTGTGTTATTTGTTCCCATAAAAACCCAAATGGAAATTATAGAAATGAAAAATCAGTAGTAGAATTCAGTAGCAGAATAGGGTTGATGGTAGAAACTATATTTGGTGAAACTATCCATCAGGAATAAAAGGGAAATAATGTGATTCTCAAAGAAAAACAAATTACTAGCAGGTGTACACCTAAAGAAAGGTTAGAGAATTTTTTTTAAACACAGAGTGAGAAGAAAGAATATTGATGCATCAGGAAAGCAAAAGGAACAACAGAAAGAACAAAAATATGAGTATATAAAAGACATAAGTTTTTTAAACCACATACAACAATTGAAACAAAATCTGTATTATCTTATTCTCAAGGGAATAATATTCTAAAGTGGAGAAGGTAATTAAGCCTAAATGGAATTGAGACTTTATTCAAAATGATATTAGTAGACTCTTACAACTCACAGACATATACTGTAATACCCAGAACAACCACCATGGAAATTATATAAAGATGTATTCTGTAACACTGTGAATGAATAAAGAAAGAATCAGAAAGAAATTTTTAAGTAACTTACAGAGAGGCAAGAAAAGATGAACAGGGGAATGAGAACCAAAGGAAGAAATAAAAGCAAATAATAAAATGGCATGCTTAAGAGCTAAAGTATCAATAATACATTAAACTTAATTGCATTTAAATCCAATTATTTGAAGTTCAAAAGAAATTCACATTAAACTTAATGATATGGGCAGATTAAAATTAAAAGGACAGAAATGAAGCTGGGCATCCTGGCACACACTTGTAATCTCAGCACTCAGAAGGCGGAGGAAGGGGGGAGCACCATGAGTTTGTGAGCAGCCTGAGATACGTATTAAGTTGAAGATCAGCCTGAGACCCTGTTTCAACCCCCCCGCAAAAGACGGAAGGTATAGTAGTAAAATTAACTTTTCAAAACCTGGAATATCTTGGGCCAAGGATTTAGCTCAGTGGGTCTGCCTTGCAAGTGCAAGCTCCCAAGTATGATCCCCAGTACCAAAACAAAATAAAACCTGGAATATCTTTATCGATATCTGATGAGATAAACCAGAGCAAAGAACACTACCAGAGATGGGGCAAGAAAAAAAAAGAATAGGAAGCGAAAAAATGGAAACAAAGTTTTTGTAGATAAGAGAAGGGAAGAGAGGTTGAAGAGGGGAAGGGGAATGGGAAAAAAGAAGCAAAATATATCATGCACAGGTACAAATTCCTTATGATGAATATTATCATTATGTATACTTGAAATTTACCAATAAAATAAAAAAAATATTTTGGCTTCCAGATAAATTAAAATAAAAAATCTAATTAATGTAATAAACCCCTGGAATATCTATATCAATATCTGACTAAGTAGACTTCAGAGCAAAGAAAACCACCAGAGACAGAGCAACATTTCCTCAAGATATAGAATCACTACAGCAGTAGAACATAATGATTCTTAATGTCTCCACACAAAAACAGAATCTCAATATACATGAGCAAAAACGGACAGAGCTGAAATGAGAAAGAAAAATCAAGTCCACAAATACAGTTGGGAATTTTAATACACTTTGTCAGAAACTGATAAATCTACTGGGTAGAACATGAGCAAAGATATGGAAAATGTAGGAAAAAAATAACAGCGATGGACCAGTAGGATCTGTTTTGATTTATTTAGTGTTTTAGGTTATATCTCTTTATATAGAACATGATACCCAACAGTGGGATAATGAACTTTTTATCTGAAGTAGCTATATAGAACATTCACCAAGAGACACCATGTGCATGGCCATAACACAAACTTAAACATATTAAAAAATTTAAATCATACAAAGTATTTCTCTGACCACAATAGAATGAAACTAGAAATTACTAATAGAGAGATGAAAGTGTAACCAGGTGGTAGAGCATGCAGGCGGCCCTGAGTTTGATCTCCAGTACGGCAAAGAAAGACAAAAAGAAGAAGGTGGAAAGGAGAGGAAGGGGCAAAGAGGAGAGGAGAGAAGAGAGAAGAAAA
The DNA here is from genome assembly GCF_012274545.1 of Fukomys damarensis. NCBI lineage: Eukaryota > Metazoa > Chordata > Mammalia > Rodentia > Bathyergidae > Fukomys > Fukomys damarensis. The sequence continues at coordinate 84,345,368 of NW_022900951.1, forward strand.
AAGTCTCTAAACACATGGAAATTACACAACATCTAAATAATCTATGGGTCAACAAAGGAAGTCCCAAAGTCAATGTTTAAAAATATGCATTAAACTGCATGAAAATACCAAAATGGGCATCTGAAAAGAACAGACATTTCTCAGACAAAGAAGTAAGAACACCAAATAAATACATGAAAAACTGTTCAACATCACTGGTCATTCAAGAAATGCAGATGAAAACAACACTAAGATTCCACCTCACCCCACAAAGAATGGCTGCTATCAAGAAATCAACCAATAACAAATGTTGGTGGGGTTGTGGGGAGAAAGGAACCCTTCTCCATTGTTGGTGGGAGTGCAGACTGGTACAATCACCATGGAAATCAATATGGAGATACCTCAAAGAGTTGGGACTAGAGGTTCCATTTGACCCAGCCATCCCTCTGCTGGGTATCTTTCCAAAAGAATTAAAAGAATCATCACAGTGATACAGACGCACCCATGTTTATAGCGGCACAGTTTGCAATAGCTAAAACTTGGAAACAGCCCAATTGCCTATCAGTTGGAGACTGGATAAAGAAAATGTGGTTTTGCTATAAAATGGAATACTACTCAGCTATAAAGAATGAGAAACTAGAGTCATTCATAGGAAAATGGATACATATTGAGGCCATACTCTCAAGTGAAATATATAAGACACAGGTGTAAATACTGAATAGTTTCTCTGCTGTGAAAAACTAAGAGTGTAAATAAGATTCAAATGGTATAACTGATAATGAAAAATAGGAAGAAAAGGGCTAAGGAAGTAGAGGAAGTGAGAAGGGTAGGGGAAAGTAAATAAGGGAAAAGAAAAAATGTGAAAAAAGGAAAAGCAGAAACAAAGTCTTTCTAAATAGGGGAGGGTAGAGGGAGTGAAGGGAGGCCAGGGGCATGGGGAAAAATGAGAACCAAGATCTGTCATATAATGGTACAAGATCACAATGATGAATGTAACTGTACTGTATAATTAAAGAGTACCAATAAACAATAAGATTAAAAAAACTATGAAGATGAAAATACAAATACTGAAAAAAATACACACAGTTAAAGCTATACTGAGAAATTTACATTGAATGCTTATATTAAAAATGAAAAGGGGTCTCAAGTCAATAATTTAAGTTTCTATATCAAGGATCTAGAAAAAGCAAACCAAAATAAACACAGAGCAAGCCAAAGGAAGGAACTAATGAAGTGCTGAAATCAGTGGAATTTACAAGGGAAAACTATCAAAAGAATCAATAAAATGAAAACCACATTTTTAAGAAAAATCAATAAAATTGACTATCCCCTAGCAAAACTGATAAAAATTGACCTAGCACACAGATCACCAATATGAGAGATGAAATATGTGATACCATACAATCTTGTGATCATTAAAAATACAGTATAAGGGAATACAACCAGGTATAGTGGCACATGCCTGTAATCCCAGCATTGTGGGAGGCTGAGCCAGGAGGGTCACAGTTCAAGCTCAGCCTGGGTCAATTTAACTATTTAATGAAACCCTGTCTCAATATAAAAAATGAAAAAAAGTTGTAGGTATGTAACTCAGTGCAAAGGCTCTGGTTTCAATCCCCAGCACTACAAACAAACAAACACAGAAAACAGTGAAGGAGAGAGGGAATACTATGAACCATGTTTCATTCATATGTCTGAAAATTTAGAAGAAATGGGCTAATTCCTCAACAAACAACTACTAAGAAGAAATAGATAAGAAAAAGATATTTTAAATATTTCTGTAACCATTAAAGAAATTGGATTCATAATTTTAAAAGCCCCTATAAAGGAAATCTTCAGGCCTACGTACTTTCAGTGCATAATTCTGCAAACATTTAAAGAATAATTAACATCAATTTTACACATTTTCTTTCCCCCTAAATTGAAGAGAGAACACATTCAACTTATTTTATGAGGCTGGTATTACTCTGACACTAAAACCAGACAAAAATAATACAAAATTAGAAAACTACAGACCGATATGTCTCATGAGTTTAGATTTAAAAAGCCAACAATTTACTGCAAATTTTATCAAACAATGCGTAAAGAAATTTACATCATGACCAAGTACGATTTTACTTCAGTTATACAAGTTTGGTTCAACATTTAAAAATTATTCAATGCAACCCACCATATAAACAGGCTAAAGAAAGAATATTACCATACTCAGTGCAGAAAAAAGCATTTGACCAAATCCAATATCCATTCACTGTAAAACTCTCAGTGAGTTGGGAATAAATGGTGTATTAACTTCCCAGAGGTACTGTAACAAACTGCCACAAACTAGGTGGCTTAAAACAAGAAAAAAATATAATCTCACAGTTCTAGAGGCCAGAAATCCTAAATCAAATTGTTAGCCAGGCTGGTTACTTCTTAAGGCTCTGAAAGAAAAATCCATGCCACCCTTCTCTCCTGCATGGCTGCTGTCAACTCTCAGTATTCCATGACTTGTACATGTATCACTCCAGCCTCTGCTTCCATCTTCACATGGCCTTTCCTTCTAGGAGTCTGTGTATCAAATATTCTTTTCCCTTTTCTTATAAAGACAACAGTAAGGCCCAACCCAAATCTATGATAATCTTATTTTAATATCCTTAATTATATGCACAAGGATCCTGTGTCCAAATAAGGTAAAGCTCACAGATACTGATCTTTTTGAAAGACACATTTCAATCCACTACAGAGGAGAATTACTTCAAGTTGATAAAAGAACGTCTGCAAGTTACCTACAGCTAACACTGTACTGTACTTTATAGTGAAATACTGAATTCCATTTGTATTATTTAACAAAATACTAGAAGTTATAGCCATTGAAATTAAGCAATAAAAAGAAATAAAACTCGTACATATTGGAAAGGAAGAAATAAAACTCTTTACCAAACAAGACTAGCATCTACGTTATATAGAGCACTCTCAAAACTTAAGCATAAAATATTAAACAATCTAGTTAGAAAATGGGCAAAGATATGAACAAATATTTCATTGAAGAAGATGTACAAGTGGCAAATAATCATATGAGAATATGTTTAGCATAATTAGCCATTAAGGATATGCAAATAGAAATACAACAATATATTTCTATATAAATACCTATCAGACAGAATGGCTAAAATAGAGCAGAGTGATGATGCCAAATGCTGGTGAGTATATAAAGAAACAAAATCACTTATACATTATTAATGGGAATGTATAATGATATAGCCACTCTGGAAATCAGTGACTTTATATTTATATATATAAACTAAGCATGCAACTACCATATTACCCAACAAAAGTACTGTTAGCTTTGCTACAGAGAAGTGAAAATTTAAGTTCACACAAAAACATCTGTACATGAACATTCATTGAATTTTTATTCAATAGACAAAATCTGGAAACATTTCTGATGTCCTTCAATATATGAATGATTAAACTATGGTGCACATTTCACAACAAGTACTAATAAGCAACAAAAAATCCACTGATACAACCTGAGTGGATTTTTAAGTAATTATGCTGAGTTAAAAGAGACGGTGCCAAAAGTTTACTAGGATTCCATTTATATAACATTTACAAAATGACAAAATTTTAGAAATAGAAAACAGATTTGTAGTTGTGAATGGTTAGGAGCAAAGATAGAGTTTAGGATAGAGGTGGGTGTGATTATAAAAGGAGAACATGGATATTTGTGTTGATGGAAATGCTTAATATCTTGACTTTGGTACTGGGTAAACAAACCTACATCAGTAATAAAATTGAATAAAGTTAAATGCACACATACATATTGTCTTAGTTACTTTTCTTGTGGCTGAGACATAATATGTGATGCCCACAACTCTAAAAAGTAATGGTTTATTTTGGGTCACATTGTGGAGGTTTCTGTCCATAGTCAGTTGGCTCCAAGGCAGGGTAGTATTGTATGATGAGGTGGCCAGTGGTTCTTTTCAGGCTCTTGCTTGAATTCAGAGAATTGTACAAGACAACCAGTGGACATAAAAATTCAACATTTATTTAAGCTAAAAGAAGAAGAAAAAGGAGTTAAAAAGGAATAAGAAAGGAGTGCTCAAGAGGAAGAAATCTTCAGAAGAGAAAATATGCCCTGCATGCAAGGCAGGCCACTGCAAAAACAGTGGGAATGAAGCCAGCGGCCACAGTCTTTTGTATCGCCTTCTGACATCAGATTTGGGTTGTCTCACCTAGGGCTCCACAGCTGCTCTGCACACCTATCCTGACCATGATTTGACAACTCTCCTGTGATTGACAGGTCATGTCTGATTTTCCAGCTGGCCTGCCATGTCCTAATCTCCTGCCTCAGTATAGCAGAGAGTCATGGCAAAGAAGAAACAGCTCATGATATGGTGGCAGGAAGCAGAGAATGATCAAGGGGGAAAGAGGGAGATAGAAACTGTCAGACCATGGCCCCTGTGACCCACCTCCTTCAACAAAGACTTCTCCTCCCAATATTACATTTAGCTATGAACTGGTCAATCACTGATGAATATCAGGCACCCATGACCCAATCGCTTCCCAAAAGCTGCACCTATGAGTGCGTGAGGTTTTTTGGGGGGCCATCTAGATATAAACCATAATACATATTTCTACAAATACAGCAGGTGAAACATGAGTAAGAACAGTGGATTGCATATTTCTTAGAACTTCACGTGGTTCTATAATTACTTCAATAAAGATTTTAATTAAAAAATATTGAGATGAGGTGGGGAGTGTAGCTCAGTAGCAGAACTCTTGGCTACCATATGCGAGGTCTTGGATTCAATCCTCAGCATTACAAAAACAGTTATTGACAACCTCAAAAAGATTTCTTTGTGTGAGTTATTTGCATTTGAAATTAAAACTAAAAAAGAAGAGAAACGTACAAGCACACATTGCATTAGCTGCCAAGGCAATAACTTAATTACCTGTTATGCAGAATTTGCAAAACTTTCCTGTATACAAATGAGAGGATGAAAATGAAATAGAACAAAATCTTAGTATTACTACTTTGTTTTATAGTTCACCCTGCCTCCAAGTGTTCTTAGAGACAGGATGACCAACTCGTCACTATTTACCTGAGATTTTCCTAGATTTTATCCTTGAAAGCCCTAGAAAAACCAATATGCTTTGCCTGAGACTTACTTGGTTTTAAAACTTAATGTCCCATATTTTGGAAACCCTCTTGATCCTGGGCAAAGTGGGGTGATTTTTCTCCAAATTTATGGATTATTTTAGATGCCCAAACAGGACTCTAAGAACCTCTGTGTAAGGCAACCCTTACACAGAAGGAATTCCCAATTCATTGCTATGACCTCATCATCATCTAGGATTCGAATGTCTTCACATTTTAACTTGTTAAGAAATTTTCCTCTCTGTGACCACATTGCTTGCTTAGTTTTTCTGTATGGTTCATTCTGCCTTCATCTCCACAGCTTGGATTCACTTAATAAGATGTCTTTAAAAATGTTTTGTGATCAAAAGAAATAAAAAATGATTGTCGTCAGAATTTAAGTGTGTACTATTGTTTTTCTGATTATTATCTTTTCAGGTCAAGTTAGTGTTGTGCAAGTGACCATCCCAGATAGTTTCGTGAATGTGACTGTTGGGTCTGATGTCACTCTCGTCTGCATGTTCACCACCACTGTGGCCTCCCGGAACCAGCTTTCCATCCAGTGGTCTTTTCTCCATAAACAGGAGGTGGAGCCAATTTCTGTAAGGATTCTCTTCTTAAACTCTTCCCCTTTGGTAGCTCTGACTGAAAATTTTGGTGGTAAGTGTATGAAGGAATGATATACCAGTGACAACAGTGACAAAACCTGAGATATGAAGAGTTTGAAAATAGATGTTTATGAAATACCACCATATAGGTGACTTGGCCTTTGTGTTCTCTTCATATATATTGATATTGTTATCTCAATTTTATGTAGGTCAACACTGTGTGTATCATGCATTCTAGAGTAGATAGAAGTAGACCTTTTCATATGTGAAATGAACAGTAGTTTTGAAAGAGCTTTCCCCTCAAACATCTCCCTTTTATTTCCAGAAGATTCTGGTTCAAATAGAAGTCCTAATAGATAGATCAGCAGCTCTCTGCCTAACTTAATATCTGGCATCTGCCTGTCAAGTGAGGTAGCTCAATGTTTCAGTCTGAGTCCTTATGGAAGGAGACTGATCGGATGGGTAAAAAGAAGCCATGGTAGTGATGAATCCTGGGTAACCAACAGTAGCATGAGGCTAGAAGATAGGGTGAGTAGGCAAAGCATCTAGGGGAAGAAGATGCCACACAAAAGTGGGTGAATCTCACCTGGGGATAATGATCCATAGACAAGCTGCCCATTCACAGATTTTCTTTATCTGGCCTTGAAGAAAATTCCTTCTTTAAATTATCCTGAAGATTAAAATTGTGTACTCAGTGGGGTGTGTTTGTGTGTGTGTGTGTGTGTATGTGCACATGCGCTTATGTGAGCATGTATGCCATGCATGCCTACACATATCCCTTTCAAGACAAGGGGAAAGCTTTCATCAAGTTCTCATAAAGATGCATGACTCAAAATGGAGTTTAAAGAAGAGTCCACTCCACATGGTTTGGAATAGTTGGATGCTGTTGAGTTGGGCCTTAAAGGTAAGGAAGGGGTTGGCTAGGAGAAAAATATAGGGAGAGCAAGTTGTGGGCTGGGGTAGGCCTAAGGGCAGAGGTGGGGGATGAGGTGGGCAGTAGCTTGGAAGAACCACATCTTATCCAGTGTTGTTTCAGCCAATTTCAGGTGCCGAGTCCTCTCTTTTTCAGAGATCCTGAACATTTGCTTGAAAGGAAACACTGTTCAGGGGGAGATCTCATCATTGCAACCCTCTAATTAAAGTTAAACAATTTTGGTCACTACTCATTACCTTGGAAAAATATTTGAATCACTCAATGCCTCTCTAAAAAATATGGTAGATCAATAACACTCATGAGGACTCAATTGACATAAATGTGAAAAAACTTGAAAAAAATTAAGTCCTACGGGCTGGGGATTTAGGTCAGTGGTTCCGCTGCCTGCCTCACATGCACAAGGTCCTGAGTTCGATCCCCGGTACCAAAACAAAAAAAACTAAGTCCTATAAGTTTTCTCCCTTGTAAACACCATTATGATTCATCAGCAACAGTAATGCCAGAAGCAATGACAACAGTAATTCTACTGATTCCATCACCCAAAATGTCCTGTCCTAAGGCTTTGCATGTTGGAGTCAACTAAGAAATTATCACTTTCCTTTTCAGGTTGCTCTTAGAATGTAGATGGCACCAATCACATATAATCTTTTATTCTTTTTTAAATCCAATTTCTTGACTATTTTTCCAGTAGGGGCTTGGGAGGCTTTGCTAATTATTTTGAAATGGTTTATACTTGATAACTCAAATCAAGATGTTTGACTACTTGGAAGCCAAGCAAGCCTAGTCTGAATTCAAAAGCACAAATTCTTCTGCATGTCTCTTCTGACATGGGAATTTATATGGTCACAGCTCAGTTGAACTGTGTAGCTAGTAAGAAGCTGGGAGGGAGTTTCAGAACTGAAGGATCCTTTCTCCAGCTTTTTCTTGGCCTGGAAATGCAGGAGGAAGAAGGTATAGGTGATTGAATGGAGGGTGGCTTGAGGTCAGGACATCTCTTAAAAATAGCTTAACAGAAAAGTTAATGAGTAGTTTGTTTATTTAGTTGCCATTTGCCTCCTCTAGAATGCCAGGTGCAGTTGGGGCAAGTAATTTCAGATATTTCCTCTTTTGGAGTGTCAAGATCAAATGAGGTCCTCTGCACTGAGCTTCCGAATCAGGGAGAACATATTGCCTCATCTTAAAGCTGTATGAAACCTGCGCTATGCATGGGCCTTAGCCAAAGAGAAAGCAAGGTAGAGAAGAGCCCTCTCTTGGCCTGAGGACAACGACTCCCCGCCAAGACAAATTTTCTCCTTCTCCTGTTCTCCTGTCTTGCTTCAGCTTGCCCTAGCCAGATCCTCATTACAACCCTCTTTAGGTCTCTACTTCTAGAGAACTGGAATCCCTTCTTTCTCTCCCCAGTCATGTGCTTCTCTTTGCTTTCGCAGATGAATAATTTTGGAGTCCCAGTGGAAAACTCCTGATACAGGACTGTTCTACTCTTTGCTCTGCCACTAACTTACTGACTGAATGACATGTCATTTGGCCTGTCAGAGGTTTAGTTCTCCCATCTGTAAAACAGGCTACTTACCTACCCGCTAGCTTCAATGAGAGAATTCAATAAGGCAATGCTTGTGAAGTCCTGGAAAGCCTTCCACACTGTAGGCACTCAGTGAATATAAATTACTATTATTAGAATCACCACTCCTTAAATAGTGATTTTTCAAAACCTTAATCCCACCCATGTTCCATGGTATACCAGAGGAACTGAATAATGGGCACTAGGCAATCCAGCCCAACATAATATACTTAGTATAACTAAAGAGCAGGGACATTCTGGCTCAAGGTTAGCTCACAATTCCACTGCCTGTCAGGCCCCTACAGCTAGAGGGAAAGCCCAGACTCCTCTGTTGCATCTAGTCTTTGAACAGAGAGTGATTAGCCAAGGAGCTATCAAATCCTAGGTTGAGATAGTATTTTTCAAAATGGTACCTGGCTTCCATTGTAAGTCCCTTTCTTCTTTGAACATTTTCATGCATTTGAAATTCTGTAGAGCACATTGTTGGTTAATGTAGTATTGCTGGCAGGACATTTTGGGGATGCTGAAAAGAGACTACTATGTTATTAGACAATTCTATGACTTATAGGAGTAAGATGTTGCCAGACTGACTAATGAGTAATTCAATTCAACTCCTGGGTTGGTGTGACATTATACCATGTAGCATTCGGCTCTCAGATCCACCCATTTCTGCTCAAACACAGCACAGCCCGTGCCTCAATACTGAGGGTATGGAGGAAAAGACAGTCAGTGAGTGTCTAAAAATGACGCATGCAAGAGATGCTCGGGGAAGATGTAGCTGGACCTCTCAGGTAAGAACACCTATTGGTGTACTACTAGACCCCTTCACTGTTTGGCGTCTCTAGAGGACTGGCACCAGCTTTAGGAGTGGGATAGGAGGGTAACAATCTGGACCAGCATAAGCCCTTGACAAAACTGGGAGCATCCTGAGTTTACATTCTCATGTTGATGTCTGGAAATCTTCAGCCTCTTCCAAGAGATTCGGTGCTCTGTTGCTGCCCTGATTACGACAGTGCCAGCTTTCGCCACATGCCCATCTTCTTCTCCCCTTCCAAAATTATTGTATTAAAGTAGCAATTGACTCTGAGGCCTGGTGTTTCTTAGTACACAGGAGCAGGTGCTGCATTTTATTGTCTCTTACAAGAGGTTGTTTGGGTGAAATGGAGACTATAGAAGTATCTTACAAGTCTTGTAACCTGGAGGAAAAGATATTCATTAGCATGGTCCTCCTCTCAGAGACCTCCTCCAAAGAAAATATGAACAGCTTCAGATAGCCCCTTAGCAATGAAACTCACCTGAAAATTCTAGGCTCGGTACAGTCAGGCTAGCATGGAAGTTTGGGAGGTCACATAGATGGTCTCTTCTTCCACTCAGGGTATTAGGGTAAAACCACAGAGACCTCACTTGCCTACGAATAGAACACACACTGATCCTGCTTAGTGTGGTTTTTTAGACAACATTCTTCTAAAATATAGTAGAAAAAATCTTTTGCCACCCACATATCCCCAAATACATATATAATTTGAACAACTTCTTTCCAGGACACAGTGTCTTTGTAGTCTTAGGCTTCTCAGATTTTCTAACATGGTCTGTCCTCTACAGGTACCATATTAAATTCTTTTCAAATGCTGATGTGTGTGTATATGGAGAAATGTTTCATCATTTCAGGGCCACTTGAGAATGAAAAGGGTATTGATTTGACTGCTAGGATGGGGAGTCACTACTGGCATTTAGTGGGTGTTGGCTAGAGATGCTAAATGTGCTGCAATACTTAGGATAGACCCATACAACAAATTGCCCAAAATGTTAGTGTCACCCTTATTGAGAAACATTACAAATCTTCTCTCCATCCCCATCAAAGTTTATGTATTCTGAGTTCCATTCCCGGGATCTCTATATTTGCTAAGTCTTATATATTAATCTAATGCTGAGACATCAGAAAGCGATGACAGTTTACATTGTTCTCCTCTACAGAAATGCACTTAAGCAGGAATCTTCTATGACTTTACTCCAAAGTACCACAATGTAGTAACTCAACTGGCGGATACCTCCAGTAAATGGCAGACTGGTAAATAAGAGGTCTGGGAACAAGATAGCCTTTCTTTTCATATTCTATTCCATGTGCAAGACCACGTGCAATACCAGCTCCCACATTTCAGAGCAAAGAAAATTCTGGGCTTGAGAACTTTGCTACCTTACTCTCTTGGCTATGCCCCCTTTATAAACAGTAGTGGAAAGCAAAAAGCTGGAAGGGAAAGAATGGGTGGTTGACAGTGGACCCACACCTTCTATGTCTCTTAAAGGGACCTGCAAAAGCAGCTCTTGAAGCTAATGAGATTTAGTAACTCCAATTCTGACTGGGATAGAGAGCATATGGAATTCTTTCAACACTTAACTATTTATACCAAACTTCTAGTTTGAGAGCAGTGGCACAAAGTTGAAGAAAGCTGAGGACAAATCTGGCTCCCAGCTGCATAGCATTGTGTAGCTAGGAACTTGGCACACTGAGAGCGGAAAGGCTGTTCTTCAGGGAACCCAGGAGCCTGGCAGTGCGGCTAGAAAATGTCAAGGGCATCACATACTGAAACTTCTCAGCATGGGAATATCAGGCTGGTGAATAGTAGCAATGCGCAGGAAAAAGGTTTCACTGGAGTAGCAGATGGAATGGCCCCAAAGGGGTGCTTGAGAATTGTCTTCCTTGCCTGAGGCAGGACTACGAGTGCTCTCTCAGTGTAGTCAGTGGGAAGCAGGAGGTGTGGATTCCAGGTCTGCCTGCAAATTGATGGTGTGACCTTGGTAAATTCACTTCCTCTAATGGGACCTCAGTGTCCTCTGTAATAGAAAAGGATGAATCAGAGTTTGCAAATTGGAGCCCTCTGGGCCAGATTTGTTCAGTGGCTGTATTCTGCTTGGTCATCCTGGGGCTTTGTTTGTTTCCAAGTTTTTGCTGTCTCTGCAATTCACCAAAGTCCCACTATCCTTTATGATCCTAGTGCTACCCACCACTCCTTCCCAACCATTTCCCAATTTTTCAGCATTCATCTGACTCCTAAAGACTCCTTAAATTTAGAAACCATAGCTAAGTGATCTTGAAGAGGGTCTTATAACTAATATGTTACCGTGACTCTCTCCATCAATCTCTAGCTTCATCACTGGGACAGGAAAAGAGGACCCTGGGAGAAAACAGGGCTATCTTCCATGAACACAGACACAAAGGGCAAGTGGGTATAAAATTAACAAGCACAACTTAAAGGAACACTTGGATATGTTTTCTTAAGGCAAGATTTCTCTTACCCCCACCAAGGATTCAGCATGTTGAATATGTGAATCTTTTCCTGGACCTCAGTTGCTTTGATCTCTAAATTGACAATGTTCTTTCTTTGGAAAGTATACAAGCCACAAGGGATCACGGGCCAGGCCTTGGCTACTACCCAGGTTTGATTTTTGAAAGAATTATTCTTTTGTGGAAAATGGAACCAAGTTGCAATCCTTCCTGTGTGATTAGATAAGCAGTTTCGGGGAAAATATTTCTTTCTTTTTTTCTTTACAAGGACAGTGTTGCACAGTGGACTACCCCTAACAGCAAATGCCTCCATCTCTGTGTCTGGCTGTTATGTAGCCCTGGGGACTTTCCTTTTCAAACAACATCCTGAGGCCAAGTCTCCTTTGTTATCCTTCCTCACCCCAATTCCTATCCTTTAGTGTCATTCATGAGATGGAAAAATTTATTAGGCTGCAGTGTGAAGAGCTAGGGTAGAAGAGAGTGGAGAAGATCCTTTTCATGAATAAATCACAGGTCCATAGCCTCAATGTTTATGTGCTAATTTCACCTTGATTCATGTTAAACTAAAAAGGTTTTGTAGGTGCTTTTTTTCATGACCTAGTCCTGGCCTAGAACACACCCTTGTCCTCTTGATCTTTGCAGAAACAAGGGCTTTTTCACCTGGATCCTGAGACTTAGTGTGGGCCTCAGCTAGGGCTGATATAATATGTCATTGTGATGTTATAAGTATTATTAAAAAACAGGGCTGACCTGTCCCAAGTCATCTTGGGAGCAGAGGAAGTGGCAGATTGTAAAGGCTTTCTTGCTGGACAGCAGGCTATGTTCTAGGAAAGAGACAAGAGGGCTTCAAATTATCAATTAGAAAGTAAATAAGCTCTGTGTTGACTAGTCAAATGAAAGCAAAAGACCTTTAATGTGTTGAGGTTCTTCCTGTCCCATTTGAGTACCTGGAATTAATATTGGTTTTCTGATTTGTAAGTTAAACAAAGGGCAAAAATTTGTGACTTCATGGGTATGAATGAATGAATTATAATTATTCCTGCCATATTTAGAGCAGGAAAGAAAGTATGTTGATGTTAGAAAAACTAGAGGAGTGTTTTTTTCTCCTTAAATATGCTTGTTTCTTTGAAATTTTCTTTCAAAATCTACCTTTCTGTCTGCCTTAAAATACGTTGATTTTGTGACTAAAGGAGAAGGTATTTGAATTAATCTAGACAATATGTTTCTGTTTTCTGTTTTATTTCTTTTATTGATTAGATAAAGAGCACTGGACAAGAAATTAGGTGAACTGGATTCTAGTCTGGCCTAAAACTGTTCATTTTGTGTGAAAATGTATTTTTAAACTGTCTGAGTTTCTTCTGAAAGTGAGAGGATTGAATTAAATGAACTATAGGACACTTTTAGTAATTTTATGAAAATAATTAGTCTCACTGGGCTAAGGCAATGCCAGTTAATTGAAAGAATGAACAATCACTGAATGACATACATTTATATGAAACTCACAAAGAGTTTACACTTAAGAAGTAAATTATGACCAGACCTCAGGGATTACGTAGTCTAGTGATTCTCATGTTTCAGTCATGGGATACTCATGTATCCTCTTTGTGTTTTTTGTCATATTTGTGTATCAGCAGCATTATTATTTGTTTAATGTTGTTTTCTGTACTGACTTGGTTTCTTAAAATCTTTAAAATCATATACCTTAGTCTCACCCCAACGAACAATATTTGTGAAGTCACATATTTGATGTGTTAGATATGTCTCTTTCTAATACATAAAAATTATTAGGTTTTCATTTTGGTACCACCTAAAATCAATCTAAATGCCTACATTCTGGGAATATGTAGCATACACTGTAAAAATTGCTCTGGTTTCTTATTCAGATGTGGAAACTAAAGGTTAGAGAGATTAAATAACTTTGTTTCTTATCACAGAGCAGGTTGCCATGGAGGCATGACTAGAGGCCACATCCCTTGATTATGTCAGTTAAAGGCAGCGCCATGGCCAAAGTCCTAGCCATCTGACTCCTCGACCAAGTCTCTTTCTACCATTTCATGCTGTGCCTACCCATATTTGCCATTATGAACCAAGTGCCTACATTCTCTAATGGAGGGACTAGAATCCAGAACTTTCTTCAATCTACTAAATTATAGTAATGATAAATGAATCCTTGTGGCTGTGGATGAGCCATTTAATCTCTCTGGGTCTGAGTTCACTTCTTTGACATGGGGGGAAAGATGGTAACTGTGAGTAAGCACTTCCTAGGCCTTTCATTAGCTCACATTATCTCATACTTATATGACTGCTAGGAGAGCATGGGTCCAGATGAATTCTAAGGGAACTTTCTGCTCAAATCCTACACTTTAACAAACATAACAAATCCAAGTTTGCTTATTTGAAGGAATATGTGTGTATGAAAAGAATATGAATAGTTGAACTTTTAGGGTAACTAGATAGTCTCACTGGGTAAAGTAAACTCAAATCAAAAGATTATAAAAATGGTAAAAATAATGGTTTTAGCCACCCCTGTTGGACATTTGTATGTTGCATGATGACTTTTCTTCAGGTAGACCTGAAGTGAGTGCCTTGATCTCTTATCCCAGGCTTAGGAGTCGAGTCTTATAGGCTTCAGCTGTCCCTTCCTCTGTAAAACAGGCCCACCTTGATGACATCACAGAGCTGCTTTGAGGCACAAGTGAGATTAATGGCTGTGAGTAGCTATACAAATTTAAGTGTCCCTCTGAATTGAGAATTCTTGGCTACAGAGATCTGTTCTGTGTGGAAAGAAGATGCTGCTTCTTATCAAAAGTAATGTGAATAAAAGGAGATTCCAGGTTACTTCTCCTAAACACTCTCCAGTTCTTATTTCTGTTATTTTTCTGTCCTAGATTTACTATTCTGAAGGTGGAGAAGCTTCAGGCATTGGACAATTCAAAGGTCGAGTTATAGGGTCCACCAATCCAGGTAATGCGTCTATAACTATATCACACATGCAACCAGCTGACAGTGGAATTTACATCTGCGACGTTAACAACCCCCCAGATTTTGTTGGCAAAAACCAAGGCATCATCACCGTCACCGTGTTAGGTATGGGCACTTCTTTCTGGCTTTTCTCTTCTTGGAGCAACTTACTACACTGACTGAGCCAGAGCACTAAGATATGATGCCAATTCAATCTTTCCATCCTTTCATTGTCAGAGAAATAGAGATATTCCACCAATTCAACCCATATAGTAGCACTGAGAAATCACTCATGAAATATTTAGAAGCAATTGTCAAAGGAGGGAGGGTGCCAAAATGACCAAAGTAAATGACCCAGCCTCCTGAGATCCCTGTCTCTGTAGAATACAATGGGAACAGATGAGATAACCTACTCTTCCACCGAATGATCACTAGCAAATCTTTCAGACAAAACTTCTAATTATGTATAGCCAGACTTACCTGGAAGAGACAGTTGACAATTTATTATCTCTTCCAAGTCACAATTCCCACCATCAAATTATTCTTTTAAATAAAGGTAGGAATATTTCTTTTTAAAATGTGAATGCTCTTTGGAGAAAGACTACACATTAAGCTATTGTCAAGAACTAATTTATCTAAAAATTCAGTATAAGACATTGAGCAAGTCATATCTGCTCTCAAAATGAATTTGGAGTAGTTCATTGATTCGATATTTATCAAGTATCTACGTTGTACCAGAAGAGATAAGGTTTGCAGTGATAGAGGAATACATTGTGCCCTTGGGAAGCTCCCAGTTTTAGCAATTTAGTTGGATCCTTCCAACTGCTGTATAAGAAGACAGTGGAGGATAAGTAGCTGTCTTCAGACCCTGGTGGTGGAAAGTACTAAAGAGAGGGAGGAGAGGATTGGCAACCCTTACTAGATAACCAGTTCACATTTTTCCACTCCCAAGGAACCCTGAATGGAATTGATCTAGTTATTTTTCCTCTTGTGCTCAGTTCAGTAGCACATACACTAAAATAGTTATTTTTCCTCTCAATCTGTATATATGCATCATAGGAAAAAGGGAACTGGATCAAATCAGTGACTTGGTAATCAAGTTACTTGGAAAAGGAGTAATTGGTAAGAAGGTGTACACCTAGGGGAACTACCAACCATTGTTGCGGCTTTCCACTCAGGTAATACCAAAAGGAACCAGTTGATATTTACTGTGAGGTTTGCCACTGCATTTACCCACCTGGAAAAGAGGGAAACGTACCCAAGAGCTGATGTTTAAGAGTGGGTTGGTTGAATACATTGTGTTTTATTTTGCTGAGCAAAATAGGGCAAGCAGAATAGGTGCTGCTCCTATTTGGGATTTGAGAACTGCAAACAGGCTCTTAATTTTGAGGGAAAGTTAGCAGTCTCAAAGTTCCAGAAAGCCAAAATTCACAGCCTAAATTCTATGCCTAAGGGACAGACAAGAGAAGTATTACTCAAGCAGTTTCCTGGGAGAGTTTATGTTCCAGTTTGGAAGACTAGTTATATGCATGGGAACTAAATGGCAAAAAGCTATAAATGCCAAAGTATCAAACTAGAAGTCAGAAGACCTAGGTTCTAGATCTTACTCTGTACTTAGCAAGCTCATGTAAGTCAGTCCACCTTTCTTTAGCTATTGTAAGATGGGGTTGCAGTTCTGTCTTGTCTTCTTTATTGGTTTGTTATGGGGATCAAATGAGATAGTGGAGACTACAGGGTATTCAATGTTCAAATAACTTGAAGGATTAATTCTTTAATTGGTTTTCTGCTGTTTCTTGGCTCTGGAGTTTCTGAGCTGAAACAATCTAAACAGGCTAAGCTTTGTCATAACATGGCTTGGAGACCGTCTTGAAATAAAGCTAAACAATAAAGGTAATGCTCTTAAATTTCAAGGTCAGAAGCCAGGCGTGGTAGTACATGCCTGTAATCCCAGCACTTGGGAGGCTGAGGCAGGAGGATCACCATAAATTGCAGGCCAGTCTGGGCTATGCAGTGAGCTCAAGACCAGCCTGCACTACACAGTCAGTCCCTATCTCAATCAATCAATCAATCAATAATTAAATAAATGCCAATTTCCATAAGAAGTCTAGGGTTACTTTCTCTCTGAGCTATTACCATAATTTTTTGGGTCAGGCATTATTTGCCTGTGTCATGGCTTTTCATTAAGCTGTTAGGACGCAGACAAACTAACAGGCTGGATAGTCTGTGAATTTCTTCTTCAGGAACTCTCAAAACTTCTGTCTTTATTAACAGAGTGAAGAGCAAAGGCATCCAATAAATTTAGGCTTTCTGGAAATTTTGAGACTGCTAATTTTCCCTAAAAAATAAGAGGTTGTTTGCAGTGATCAAATTTCAAATGTGAGCACCTATTCTGCCTTCCCTGACTGGGGTTGGGGTGAGACTTGACAAGTGATAAAGGAGACCAGTTGTGGGGAGAAGAATTGATATTTCCTTAAAGATGGCTCTTCATAGTGATATATCATTCAGATATATTTCATTACCCAGCAGCAGGTATCAATCCCTTGTATTTACTTATGCAGGCATTAATTCATTCAGCAAACTGAGTACATAAGTCAGTTACTAGGCCAAGAAATGGAAGATGTAAAAGACAGGGTCCCAGGTATCCAGAAGTCCAAAGTAGTGAAGGAGACAACTTTATAATATAAAATCTTTTAGTAGAGGCACTGTGAGGGTGAAGGCACTGGTGAGAGGTCTAAAAGCTATATGAGGGCAACTTGAGAAGACTTGTTAGGGAAAATGACTTTTGTGCTTACTATATAACGGTGTGCCAGGCAGAAAAGGGACCAAGATGGCAGGGCACAATTTAGGTGAAGGAAGAGTAGCAAGCAAAAAAACCAGATGGTCCAGATGGTCATTTATTTGAGAGCTTTCCATTACTTATGACAACCTTGGAAAATCAATCTCAAAAATACCAAGACCAAATCTGAATAATTAGTTTGTGTGCATTTGGAATGGACATCGTCTCCCTTCTGCAATTTGGCACATTGCAGAAAACTGATTAATTTAGATAAGGTTTGAGAACACACTGAAGCATTTTCATTTATTTTCTGAGGAGCCTGTTGCTCCCATTGCAATTCTGTTGAAAATAATAAAGCCAAAGAGTAGATCAATGGCTTTGCCAGCAAAACATCTAAATTCTGCTGGGGACTTCAACTGGATAAAATGTCAATGAAATTCTGATTCAGTAGTTTTAGAAAATATACAGGATTAGAAGTTGTTTCAAAGTAATCTACCAAATGTTTAATAAAAGAAAAAAAATGTGTTCAGCAAAACCCCCCAAAAGCCTATCTGTTTCTTGAATCTGGGTTCAAGAAACAAGTACCAATCATTTTGGGTGTCTGTCCACAATTTAGTTCAAGTCCTAGTATCTGACTTTTTGTGTTTTTACCGTGAAATACCAGCATTACTTTTCTGTTTAAATTGTTCTATTCTGCTGTTAAGGCTATACAATCCCCATCTTCAGGAAAAGACTGTATCTATATCTAGTGATAATTGTGATGGAATCTTGGTTACATAGCCTAGTTTAAGACAGAAAAATCAACTTG
Source organism: Fukomys damarensis (assembly GCF_012274545.1). Classification (NCBI taxonomy): domain Eukaryota; kingdom Metazoa; phylum Chordata; class Mammalia; order Rodentia; family Bathyergidae; genus Fukomys; species Fukomys damarensis. Next base: position 84,363,394 of record NW_022900951.1, read on the forward strand.
TTCCTATCTGAGAAAAATCACTGGTAAGAAAGAAGGAATCAATAGCTAAATAAAGAAACATACAGGGATAGGAAGCATTTCAAAGAGTTAAAACTACTAATACAGGCACATCTTTTTGCTCATGGGCAGAAGGGGTTGGACTATGAAATGGCTGAATAGAGCAGAAAGCGAGGAAAGATTAACAATAGTAGCAGCAATTAGCCAGCAATAGTTCCATGTGAAAGACCCTGTATGTGTTATTTTATTTAATCTTTGGATCAGCAAGAGCTTAGATGATCTATTATTCACATTTTATAGATGTATCAACCAAGGATTGGTTAAGTTCAGTAACTTGCCCAAACACATCAAAGGCAAAGTTGCAGAGCTAGTATTCTGTGTGGATGCAGAGCTGGGTGCCCTTAACTACTGTGTGCCTTAGGAGCAGGAAGGCTGCAGGAATGCAGCTCAGTGGCAGAATGCTTGCCTAGTATGTGCATGGCCCTGGGTTTGATTCTTAGTATTACAATAATGATGATGATGATGATGATGATGGTGGTGGTGATGATAGCAACTACTACTATTACTACTACTACTACTACTACTACTACTACTACTACTACTGGAAGGCTAAGTGGTCCAAACCACTTAAGATATAACTTGCCTAATTTAGAGAATGCCAGCCTTTGGTGGGTTTGATATCCAAATTAAGATAAGGAAGGTGGATTGGAAAGTATATAACTTCAGATCATTGCATGCTGTATATGATTAAGGACAGAAGAAACTGAAAAGTTGAATGAGGTGATTCAGATTCCTTGCTTCCTGCAGAACTTCTCTACCTAGGTACTTTCATAAGCAGCTAAGATGTTCCAAACACCTTATCATCTCTTTTTTCTTATCATCCCTCCCCCACATTGACCTGCTCCTCTATCAGAGATGTTTTTTAATCTCAAGTGATGGCAAGATAGTGTATTCATTTATCCAAGTAAGAACCCTGGGAGTCACCATATATCCAACTCTCTTCCTTACGCCCCATATCCAGTTGGTCACCAAATCCTGTTGACTCTTTCTAATATTCCTAATAGCGTTTGAGCCTGTCTCCTCTTCCCCTTTGTTTCAGCTACCCATAATGCCAGAGTGATCCATCGAAAATGTTAAAATGACCATCATCAGCACTCTACTTAGATTTATTCCATGGTCTCCCTGCGCTCAGTATAAAATACATGGACTACAAAAGTTTCCAAATGGGCCCTGATTCCTCTATAATCTCATCTGCAGTCACATCCCTTACCCTGATTCAGAACTGCACCAAACTTGGTTTTGAATCTCTGATGCCTAGTCTGGTGCTGAGCACACAGAAAGCATATAGCTAAATGCTTGCTGAGTAAATGAGGAATACAGATTGCAGTGTCATGTAGCACACATCTCAAATGGGCTTCCCTTATTGATTAGGGAGGGACACAAGCAAATTCAAACCTTCCAACTGTTGCATATCACCCACAGATGAATAAAAGAAAAAAAGACTTATAAAGGAATAAAAAATACAGTATTAATAAAATTTAAAAAGAATAAAAACTAGATTATTTAAAAATATTTGAGTTCTAGTTTCCTTTAAGACTACTTTAGCTATGTTCCTAGTCATTTAGTGTCTGCCTACATTTGACTGTTTTAATGAAGGCATATTTTAAGGCATAATGCTGAAATTCATGGTTATAAGTCTGGGAGGAGACAGAGAAGACACTATTTGAATCTTAATGGCCTCCTGTCTACAGGGTCCCCTCAACCTGAAGTGCTCTACTCCCATCTGCTGGTACAACTAGAAAGCTGTCAAAATCAGTCTGCATAGATAAATAAATAAATAAATAAATAAATAAATGCATTCTGTAAAATGAAAGTGAGGAAGTGACTTTGTTGTCATGGGCTGCCATTCACCTTGCAGGAGTTTTACTCTTTGTTATTGTCTTACAGTCAAACCTTCTAAGCCTTTTTGTAGCCTCCAAGGAAGTCCAGAAACAGGCCATACTATTTCTCTTTCTTGCCTCTCTGCAATTGGAACACCATCTCCTGTGTACTATTGGTATAAACTTGAGGGAAGAAACACTGTGCCAGTGAAAGAAAGCTTCAGTAAGTATCACCTTTGGCAGTCCCTGTCAATGCTTGGTGTTTGAGGTTAACAAGTATGTGACCAGCCGCTTGTCCTTAGTGTTCAATCTTCTCTTTTTCTTGAAAAGGGAGTGAAATTTAAAAAGATTATCCATTTCCTAACATGATGATTCTGGTATGGTCTAACCCCAAACTTGTACAGGGCAGGGGAGAGGTGGTGAGTATGGAAGGAATAGCCATGGTCCTAGCAGGCCCTAGTTGGACATCACAAGAAAGCGAGGCCAATGTGGGGGAAATGGGTGGGCAATGAATAATCTGTTACAATGACATGATCTGTACCCAATTAAAAGGTCTTCAAAGTCTGTTTCCTGGTTTTGACAGATCCAGTCACTGGGATTTTGGTTATTGGAAATCTGACAAATTTTGAAGAAGGGTATTACCAATGTACTGCCATCAACAAACTTGGCAATAGTTCCTGTGAAATTGATCTAACCTCTTCATGTGAGTTGATCCCACAACTTTATAACAGTTTCTCTTTGAGTCAAGTAGTCCACTCTGTAAACCAAATAAATTATTTAGGATCTCTTGTTAGTCCTTCCTGCCTTTCTTGAGAGTGGTGTGCCTTATTTAGCAGCAGTATTATCATTATGTGCCAGATACTTGGCCAGGTGCTATATGAGCATTATCTCATTCAACCCTCCCATACATCCAACCTAGGGAGGGCACAATATATTTTTAGCTATATTTTATTGAAGAAGTAACTGAATCCAGCTCCTTGAACTTGCCCAACATCATTCTGTTCATAAGTGGCCGAGCCAACTAATATACCTCTAAAACTTCAATCTTCCAGTTCAAAGATGCTTACTTACTCTCTAAGTGTAATACTTATGGGCCCTGGAATTAGCAAACTGGGCAAATCCAGGGCAAACTCTTATGTGAGATGTCCTACTGAGCTTCTTGACAATCACTAAATAACACTTAGGGTCTTGTTATCTATTAATTTTTCTGACATACTTTGAATTCGTAGTTTTAATGTATGCCATATCCAGGAGTGTCAAATTCTGTCAGATTACTACTCTTCTTATGAAGGTGAGCTTTCTTCTTTATTTGTTCTGAAACGCATTCCTTTATATTCTCATGTCACTTCCAGCTTTCCCCCCAGGATGTTTTGATGTTTTTAGATCACTCCCAGGCCCTTTCTGCCTTCCCAGAGATATAATCATGTTGTAGATATATAGACACATAGGATTTATATTTGAGTCTTGCTTCCTTTCTAATCTTCCAGTGATATACAGTGTTTGCCTGTCTTCCTACCTCCATTCCTCCCCTCTTCAATCCCTTACACCTCCCTCCCTCCTTCCTTTCTTTCCTTCCTCCCTTCTTTTCTCCCCCTTCTCTTCTTTCCTTCTTCCCTCCCTCCCTTCCTTTCCTTCTTCCTCCCTTTCCTTCCTGTCCCTTTCTTGCCTGCCTTCCTGCCTTCCTTTCCCTCCTTCCTTCCTTCCTTCCTTCCTTCCTTCCTTCCTTCCTTCCATGCTTTCTACCTTCTCTCCTTCCTTCTATCTGGAAGCATTTATTGAATGTCTTCTGTGTGTCAGGGGCTGTTCTAAGTGAGAGAGATACTGGATATATTCTATGCTCAAGAAATTCACAGTTCAGCTATAGACCAATAAAAACTAAATTGTGCTAGATGCCACAATAGAGATCTGCAGAGTCTACTAGGACACTAAAGAAGTAACAATTATGCTTATAGATTGAGGGACAGCTTTGCCAACCAAGTACTATCTTAGTTGCCCCTTGAAGGAACTTGTGAAGCCTGTTTTTTATCTATAAAATGGGGATGATGAGGGATAAAAGCAGAGCTGCAGACATAGAAAGACAACAAGTCTGTGGTGCACAAAGAGGGAAGAGAACTCCAGAAAGGTTGTTTCTGACAGAAAAAAACAACTTAAAAAACAGATATCTGATGCATTTGAAGCTATTGAAAATAATTTAATGATTTTCTGGAAGTTTTCAAATTACTGATGATGCATTAAAAATGTAAACAAATCCCCCAAATGAGGCAATTATTAATGCTGGGAATTTTTTAGAAAAAATGCTGTGCAAGGAAGAATCACAGTATACTATGTGCTTCAGCTGAGAACAATATTTACACAGTCATAATACTGCAATTTTGATTTAACTAAAACTTGTGATGTAACTATATTAGGAGAGTGTGATGGGGCTTCAGGGGAAGTAAATCTCCAACTTCCAGAGTAGGAAGTAAAAAGGGAATATGGAAGATTGAAAAAGGCAGGCCATACTGGGACAAGCATAATAGAACCATGGGGCCAAGATTTTAAAAAAAGGATCCAGAGTGGTTGCCATTACTGAATGGGACTCAAAAATAGGGATAAGTGGGTTAGGGACTGCTGTGTTTGTTAGTTTAGAGCGATTTAACTTTCAAAAGTATTCACATGTGGGCCGGGGATTTAGCTCAGTGGTTCTGCCACCTGCCTCGCAAGTACAAGGTCCCGAGTTTGATCCCTGGCACACCCCCCCCAATTCACATGTACTCCTTTATTCATAAAATTTTAAAGGATTCATTAGGCAACTCAGTCACTCATCTGAATATTAATTATTCATCCTTCTTTGAGGTTAAGCGGACATGCACTGGCTAGCTTATGACCCAGACGTACTCTCAAAGGGACAACACCTCCAGGCTTGAAGGTCTGGTGCTCAGCTGGATTGTCTCACATTAATTAAAAATGTTCATAGACTGATGTAATAAGACTTTTTAGTGAAGTGACCATATCCCTTCCCAGTGGCCACAAAGCCCTAGACTCTGTGGTGAGCACAGAGTGTATGAAGAGGAAAAGTTTTAAGGACTTGTTCACCCATGCACTGGGAAAATCTGGTGAAATGTTTTTGCTGTCACAGAGGCATATTTCTGGTGTTCACACTGCCCTTCCTTCTCTAAATCCCTTTAGAAAGCAACCTTGCCTGCCCAAATTGGTTCTTTTCTTATATGTATGTCAGTGGTTAACTACATAGTTAAGACAGTAACTTTTCTTCAAGGCAGTCATTTTTCTTTAGATGCTATGAATCCATCCAGCAGAGTTCTAGGGGTTTCTACTTCCCTAACCTGTACAAGTAACTATCCTGCTATGTGAATGTTCCAAATGTTCTCCACTAGTGGAATGCATGTGTACAAGGTGACAGTATGTTCTAATTTACTAATTGGCTGCCTGAATCTTCCAGATCCAGAAGCTGGGATCATCATTGGGGCCTTAGTTGGCATCCTGCTAGGCGCTGCCATCATCATTGCTGTGGTGTACTTTGCTAGAACCAAGGCAAAGGAAAAGAAGAGGCATTCTAAATCCACCACAGAGCTTGAGTAAGCCCTTTATTTGACTGAATAAAAACATTTCTCAGGCATATCTCTCTAAGTCAGCTCTTTCTAAGCACCCCTTATAACATAAAATACTAGAGGTCTCATCTTTCTGCTTGCTTTCTATTCTTCTACAAAAACAATGATCGTGATTACAATTTGCTGAGTGAGAATATGTTCTAAGCACTTTATGCATATGGACTCATTTAACCATTACAACAACCTTTCTAAAACCAATAAAATGTTTTATGATACAGTGTTACTGTGTTTGACTTTATCAACATAGTTATAAATATAGCTTTTTTTTTTAATAGATTGAGCCCCATGAATGCAAAAGTGCCTATGGCCCACAGAAGTCAGAATGTGGCCTTCCCACAACTCAGGCTCTTAACCACTCTGCTGTTTATTCTCTAGTGTAGATCATACTCATTCATTTGTTCATTTTGCCATTTCCTTGCTTCCACAACTCTATTGGGCACCAAGCAGGTGCCACATATTGTACTAAATGGAGTCGGAGATAGAGACACATCAGAGCTATGGATTTAGTCCTTAATAGACCAAATCTAAGACCTTACTAGCTTCTTAAACTTTTTTCCTTATCATTTTCCCATCTTTTAAACATGGTTTGATTTTCTTGAACTTTCATCATATTTGAGACCTAACCTTTCTAAACCCCAAAATGAACACATGTAGTGAATCAAAATAGAATTAACAGACATTCTGAACAGTCTGGGACCTACATTACTGATGCTGCAGTGTATATCACTCCATGTGAAATTTCAATGTTAGCATTTCCCTTACTGTTTTCTGGGTGTTCTTTCTTGCAGACCAATGACAAAGACAAGCCAAGTGAGAGAAACTGAAACAATGCCAGCTGAAGACACCACCCAGCTGGAAGCAACACTGCCATCCTCCATTCATGAAAATGAGCCCGCTGCCACCTCGGGGCCAGACCATGAGCCTTTTCCACAACCAGACTCTTCCGCAGCACCTGTGCGTGTGCCTGAACTTAAGATAGAGCTGCAGCCACAGCCAGTGCCAGAGCCGGAGCCAGAGGTGGAACAAGAGCCTGTGGCAGTAGTTGAGCCCCAGTGTGATGAGGAAAAGGGTGTGGTTAAGACATAGACTACACCTCTAAGTACAGCATTCATCACTAAGGAACCTGTTACTAGCATTTGAAATTCAGTTGACCTAACCAATCCCCACCTTCTCTCTACATTCAGACCAACTCTCTTCCAACATAGTGCTCATTCTTACCATCAATCCCAATAAACGGATCAAGTTAACTGCTAAATAAATGCAAGGGTTCCTTTATTATTATTATAGAATACTTAAAATTGTACTAACATGTAAGCATAACAAATGACAAGGCAAGTGATTCCTAACACAATTGAAAGAGTTTTGCAACATCAAACATTTCATTGCAAAAAATCTTGGTTCTCTTATTTTTCATCTATTTTGTTGTGTTCCACACGCACACATGACAAAGTAGTATTAATTAGATTCAATATAATATATAGGATTAGTTTTCTGGCTTTCCTATTCATTTTTATATTTACTACTAAGGAAAGAATTCAAGCACATAGCTCATAGATTAGGAAGACATTCTCCACAAACATCAGAGAATATATAAAGAAAAGGTACACATTATTTGGTACATAGCATTTAAAGCCAAATCATACAATTGATGCTTCATGTATCATGTTATATTTCCCAAGGAATCACCCTGGTGCCCAATATCTGACCATAACAAATTCTGAAAATAATCTAATTTTTAAGTGCCAAATGACATATACAGGCAAATGATTTCAAATACAATTTCCTTCAGTAAATACAAAGTGCTGATATCATAAGTGATGTAGAATTTAGCTTTGAATAAGCTATGATGTTATCACTGTAACTGATGCTACTTACTTTGAGGGAGAAGACTAAGAAGGTGTTCTAAATGAACACAAGGTCTGTTTGAGATAATCTCAACGAATTATTTAAATAGTCCATTTTACTATTGGTAGATTCCACAGTAATGAAGCAAATTTATTCTTGTGTAAATGCTAGATATTAGCTAAGATGCATTGATAGCTGCTCTTCAACTGTTACAAAGCTTTTTCATGATCATATTTCACTCATATCACACCTTGAAGAAATTTATAGGTAGACTTTTTCATAGTGTAATCAATTATATTTTAAATCTTATTTCAAAGCTCAATAATGATTTTTAAGATAAATCTTTTTCACGTAAATATTTTAATAAGCAACTTTCTTGACATGTAATGTATGCACAGTAAACTGCACCCTTTTTAAGTGTATAATTTGATGTTTTCACAGTCGTACGCACTCATGAAACCATCATACCCATCTGGATAGAACATCCATAAGCCCAAAATGGTTCTCCCATGCTCTTTTGTGCAATTCCATTGTGCCTTAGACTTCAGCGACCACTGATTTATTTTTCATAGAGATTATCTTTCCCTTTTCTTGACCTTCATACAAATGGGATCATACAGTATGTGTGTGTGTGTGTGTGTGTGTGTGTGTGTGTCTGTGTGTGTGTGTGAGAGACTTCTAAGATGAAGCTTTTTCAAGTGAGGTAATGAATCTCAAACTTATCACATCTTTTTACATTTTCATGTAAAAGATTTTCTTTTTTTCCCCGTTAAGTTTATTGGTATTTCTTAGGTACAAAGTACAGTTACATTCATCATTGGGATCTTGTACCTTTACATGATGTATCTTGGTTATTTTTTCTCCATTCCCCTGCTCTCCCTTCACCCCCTCCACCCTTCCCTATTTACAAAGACTTTGTTTCCATTTTTTCCTTTTCTCATTTTTTCTTTTCCCTTCTTTCCGTTCCCCTACCCTTCCCACTTCCACTAATCCTTTTGCCCTTTTATTCCTATTTCACATTATCAATTATACAATTTGAACCTTATTTACACTCATGTAAAAGATTTTCTTTAAATTGCAAACTCCTTTCTATATAGATCACACATATACCAAATTGAGGAATAATGTTTAGGTTTGATGGAAATAAAAATTACATGTCTAGAGTCATGGAGAGAGTAGTCAGCAAGCTTTAACTTATGTATTTTCTTTATTGTGTCAGTTTGTAACCATTCTCAGGGATATTTGAAGCATCTGCAATTCCATTCACAGAAAATAACAAACTATATGACATATACTGAATAGTACAGGAAGTAAAATGATGATCTGAAGAATAGCCTAATATTTAGACATTAAAAACTAACCACCAACAGTATAAAAAAAGTCAATGACCAGAATGTCTAAGTAGCTGGGTCATTTATCCCTTCCACTTTTAAGATATAGGCAAATCATAAGACTGACATATAATAGTCAATACTAAGTCCAACATTTCTGATGAATCATTGCTAACCAGGAAGGCACTACTGGTCTTATAGAATCTTGTCCTTATTAACACTGTTCTGTTCAACATATGGATGAGTAGGTTGATCAATGGTTTTTAACCTTTTTGTAGTTCTGGATTACCTTGAGAATCTCCTGAAAAATACTTACACATAAAGTATCACACACAATTTCAGATGGGTTACAGGCTGCCTGAATCCAAGATTAAATAGTTACTTACACAAAAACACAGCAGTCATACTTATTAAACTTGTGAATTACACAAATAGACAAAAATGCCTGGATTTGAAAATACACATAGAGTACATGTTGTCCAGCTGGGCAAGTACATACCTTTGGATTTTTACTCAGTCCCATTCCTGGCCTTTGCAGTGCCTTATTTTCCAGACACCCAAGATTCCTATGCTCTTACTAGCTCAGTGACCTAGAGGTCTGTATCCCTCAGGCAAGATTCATTGCTCAAGACCAACCCCTACTCTTGGCCCCCTTTAAACGGTGGCTGTTCTATAACCTTTTCTTGTCCAGGGAACATGAACTTTCATCACCCAGTCATCTCATTCAGATTAATAAATGACGTACAATTTTTATCTTAGTTTTCCCTTTTTTTTGAGACAGGGTCAAGCTATGTTGTCCAGGCTGGCCTCCAAATGATGTAATCCTCTTGCTCAGTCTCCCACATAGCTGGTTCTCTAGGGATGCACCACCATGCCCAGATCAGGAGAATTTACCTTTGAAAGGGGACTCTTGAACATAGATAACCCATAATTCAGAGTCTAAATGGGGGAATTTCAGATACTGAAACAATGTAAGGAAGATATTCATAGAAAAAGGAATCTTGTCAGCCCTCTCAAATCAAACCATGGGGTTTGCCATCTTCTCAGCCCACTTATAGTCTCTCTGGTCAGTGCAACTTCATTCCAGTCTCCTTTAGTACATCAATGATACACCCAATATGGACATTTGTTATGACTCTTGAATCCCTGTAAGATACCAGTGTAACACAATTCTGCTCACTAAATCTCACTTGGACAAGAATGGGCTCATATATTAAAAGCTTCCCAATAAGGGAACAAAACATTTTCTTCTTTTTCATCTTTGGATCAGAAAATATTCTGACTTAAGCTTTGATTAAATTATTTTGGAATAATCCCTATTCAGAGAGGGTACCAAATTATTTATTTTGCCACAAGTAGTTAAAATTTAGTGGGTAGTCTCACAAAATTCTCAAGCCAGCCCTGCACTTCTTAAAGATCCACTCTTGCCACACAAAATGATTTCCAGGAACTTCTCTTTCTCATCTGTTTCTGCACTTAGCAACTAGGGTGTACCTATTCAACAGAACAGCTTTTTTTGGTGGTTAACCCTTATCTCCTAATTTGTTTATTTATTCACTCACTGGACATTTATTGAATAGCTAGTATTAAATTCGCACTGCTGGTGGTACAATGGTGAGTAGAATCAGAGGTAGCCCTTGTCCTCGTGGAGTACAGTTTTGCTATGAGTAGTGTATGTTATAAAAAATTGTACAGAACAGGAGAGTTGCAATTTTTATGGCATTAGGGAAAGCCGCCAAATTATAGTGATCTGTGACGAAAGGGGACTAAAACACAGTAATTTTTGATCAAAAGATAAGAAATCACACGGATTTTTTTTTCTTTTTGGTACCAGGAATTGAACTCAGGATCTTTCACTTGCCAGGCAGGTACAGCGCCACTAAGCTACATCCACAGCCTTCTTATATTATATGCTAAGAAGTTAATATTTGCCTTTTACACTGGCCTGTGTATAACTCAAGTATGATGAACCTTCAATTTCAGAGCTGGAAGAAAGCTTCACCTTTGCTCATACCCAACCTTTTTCAACACTAGCACATAGGAAGGTTATAACACATACAATGCTTCTCTCCTGATATGATGTGGGTGGAAATGGGAGATGATAAGAGAATTGTATACTCTTGGTGAGAGAGACAGGAAGGAGTCAATGTACTTTAAAAAAGCTGCTTTGTTCTTACATAATCCCACCCAGTCCCTAGAGGAGAATCTGAGTAAAGAAAGGGAAAATAATCTGCTTGAGATTATACAAACTAGATCCAAATTCTGGTTCCCAGTGCAATACTCTTTCAAATGCACCAAACCACTACTTTCAATTAAGCCCAAGTTTTAGTAAAAAAAAAAAAGTTGTTTTACAATGTCTACATGTTGGAAAACAGGAAAGAGGGCATCATAAAAAGTTCAAGCCATGAAGCTAGGGGTCTAACTCAGTGGTAGAGCATTTGCCTACTATATGCAAGGACCTGGGTTCCATCCCCAGAACCAGAAATAAACATGGTTCAAAATAATCAATAAACAGTTACTAATCTCACTTGTCTTTGAAGATTTGGTTTAAAAACACAGAATCCAAAAAATGATGAGAGAAACAAAAATGTCAATGAAGGAAAACAAAATAGTTCCTTTATTCATAGCACTTTGCCCTAAATGTTTTCACTTTATCACATTATTGAGTCTCCAGTCCCCTCCCTGCTGCAGGATGGGAGATGGGGCCAAAAGTTCCAAGTTTCTGATCATGGTCTGGCCATTACAGTGAATAACCCCCATTGTGAAGGAGCCCAAGAGTTGCACAATTAGAAGAAAAGATGTTCCCATTACCAAGATATTTGAAGAGACTTAGTAGTTCTGGATAAGACACTCCTTTGCTAACCTCTATACCTTGAGGCTACAATGATAAAGTAAAATAAAACAGACACACAAGCTTAAATACCACATGTCTGACCTCATTTGAGAAACTCAAAATATAAATAAAGAGCAACATAAAAGATAAAAGGAAGTAGGGAGATCTTTCTCAAATGGGAAGGGGAACAAGAGATGGAGTGTGGGGGAGGGAGGGAGGAGAAGGGGATGAAGAAAGAATTAAGATGTTATTCAAATCCCCACAAGGAATGTAATTATTATCTACTGCAATATGTACTAAAAAAAAAAAAAGTTACAGGAGCTCTCTGTAACTCGGGACTAAAACCAAATATATATTTATTATTATGTCACAGCCAGTTTGAAGAAAAGCACAGGGTAGTTGTTATAACTAATGGGTTATCAATGCCAGAGTACCTTCCATTTGGTCCACTGTTTTTAAGTATAGGTAGAATACAAAAGGTATTAGGGGGACTGCGAGCCACCAGACCCAGTAAGGACCCAAGGACCCCGGAGGGGGTCTCTCTACCTGCCTGCCCGGGATCACCCGGCGGGTGCACGACCTCCCGGGCTGTGTGCCACCAGACCCAGTAAGGAAGGTAGCCGCGTGGGTGCCCTTGAAACACCCCCACGACCTGCTCTGCCCCCCCGTTCTCAAACCTCCTGATTGGGCCAGTCCTTGGACCAACTCTGTAGAGGCATAGGTTCTCATGAAGGGTAGTATTCTGAGCTCCCAACTTTGAACATCTTTAAAGAAAGGGCAGGGGAAACCTGTAATAGAACTGAATGGAGTTCAACCCTGAGGGTTGGGAAACTCAAGTTAGGCCTTGTGGACTGAGTTCAGTCTCAGTCGTGGGGAACTGAATTGGCTAGCTGAGACCAGGGGATTCAGTTCTGCATATGGCTGTACATGTGGTATAATATGAGAACAGAGACATAGTCTGAAAGAGGCCCTTCAAATTCTTTTTTTTTCTTTCTTTCTTTTCCTCATTCCACCCTAAAATTTCTTTCTTTTTTCTGTCCTCTCTCTCCAACTCAGTCTCTTGCTCCACCATATTATCCCTCATCTCCCTTTTTATTGCTGCTCCTGCCCTAACTCAGCCTTCTTCTTATATTATTTTTTCTTTTTTGGGGGGGTTTCTCTTTATGTTCTTTTCTCCAGTCATTTTACCTCACTCATGGCTCTGTAACTTCAAGGGAAGGCAAGCGCCTGTTATA
>NW_022900951.1:84376560-84377072 GCF_012274545.1 Fukomys damarensis
GACAAAGAGCACCTGAGAAATTTCATGAACACCAAACCAGCACTGCAAGGAATTCTAAACAATATCCTAGAAAAGGATAATGAAGTTCACAATAACATGAGGCCCAACAGACCAAATCAAATAGGCAAGGCAAGAAACTAAAAGGAGACGGGCGAAAAAGTAAAAAGAGTCAACAAAAGGACAATAACATGACAAGAATAAGTCAGAATATATCAGTTACTACCATCAATGTTAATGGCCTCAATTCACCAATCAAGAGAAATAGACTGGTAGAACGGATTAAGAAGCAAAAACCAACAATATGTTGTATACAAGAAACACACCTAGTGCAAAAGGAAGCCCATAGACTGAAAGTGAAAGGATGGAAAACAATTCTCCAGGCGTCAGGAGCCCAGAAAAAAGCAGGGGTAGCAGTCTTAGTCTCAGATAAAGTAAATTTCAAACCAAAACTCATTAAGAGAGACAAAGAAGGACACTACATCCTTGCAAAGGGAACAGTTCAAGAGGAAGAG
>NW_022900951.1:84379770-84389143 GCF_012274545.1 Fukomys damarensis
CAACAAATGTTGGCAGGGTTGTGGGGAGAAAGGAATCCTTCTCCATTGTTGGTGGGAGTGCAGACTGATGCAACCACTATGGAAATCAATATGGAGATACCTCAAAGAGCTTGGACTGGAGGTTCCATTTGACCCAGCCATCCCTCTGCTGGGTATTTTTCCAAAAGATCTAAAAGAATCATATCATAGAGAAGTATGCACACCCACGTTTATAGCGGCACAGTTTTTAATAGCTAAATCTTGGAAACAGCCCATGTGCCCATCCGTTGGAAACTGGATAAAGAAGATACGGTTTTTCTATAAAATGGAATATTACTCAGCCATAAAGAACGAGAAAATAGGTTCATTCATAGGAAAATGGATACATATTGAAGATATACTCCTAAGTGAAATAAATAAGTCACACATGTGTAAATACTGAATAGTTTCTCTGGTGTGAATAATCTGCAATAATACCTAAGATCCTAATAAGATTACTGACATTGAGAAATGGGAAGAAAGGAGCTAAAGGTGTAGGGAAGGTGAGATGGGTAGGGGAAGGGTAACAAGGGAAAAGAAAAAAATGTGAGATAATGAAAAGATGGAAATAAAATGTTTGTAGATGGGGAGGGGAGGAGAGAGTGAAGGGAGGGCAGGGGTAAGGGGAAAAAATGAGAGACTTGTCATGTAGAGGTACAAGATCCCAACAATGAATGTAACTGCACTGTATCCCTAAAATGTACCAATAAACTCAAATAAAGCTGAAAATAAAAAGGTATTAGGATCCAGGAAAGCTGTTATTTTGGTATTGGGTATTGGGTATTGGGTATTTTCTCATGTATTTTCTGTCTTCTTAAAGGATACAGTAAGTATACATGTAAAGCCTATAAAGTGTGGTAGAACTACAACGTTCTGGAACTTAAATTTGACAATTGATTCGATATTCTTTTTTCTCTTACCCAGTGATTCTTAACTTTTTGAGGAATCATGGATCCTTTTGAGATCTTGATAAAATTCAGAACGTTCTTTACAGAAAAATGCACATGCAACATTTTGCATTCAGTTTTAGGCAGTCAATAGCTATGTGAAGTTGGAGCCATATAAACCAAAATGAAGAATTTTGCTGACAGACTAATATTCCACAACAGAATATGGAAACAGAAAATAGTAGGCAGAGTTGCATAAAAATTCACTGTAGTTGATGTAATTGAAAAATAGGAAATCAAAACACAAGGGTCAGAGAGCTGGACTGTTAAGTCAAAGATGCTAGATCAGAATGTGGACTTACCTAGAATCTCACATAAATTATGAATTCTCTATAAAAGCTTCTTAATAATGTAGATTTTTCCAGTTTATATTGACCCCTGTCTGCCAGTTAAATTTTATAATTGAATTATCTTTTTTGAGTTAATTTTGGAATTAAAACATGCTGACCTTGAGTCAACTTTACCTGTATCAGTTTTCCTACAGGTAACAATATGGTTAGGATTTGAGGCCATTAGTACTCTTAGTTGGTGCTCACTTCAGCAGCACATATACTAAAAATATCCTTAGTTTATACAAATCAGCGATTCAATTATTGTTAACAAGTCACTTAAGCTTACAAATTACCTCAGTCTTGTTTCCATTCGTACTGCTTACTGAAGAACTCATACTAAGGAATTAGAATGTTTCTTTTATACCCATAAAGCCAATTGCCTCAGACAACAAATTCAATATGTAAAGGCTGTCTTTTCTTTTTTCTCGTTGAGTTTATTGGTACATTTTAGGTATACAGTACAGTTACATTCATTGTTGGGATCTTGTACCTCTACATGACAGGTCTTGGTTCCCATTTTTCCCCTTGTCTCTGCCCTCCCTTCACCCCCTCATCCCCTCCCCATTTACAAACACTTTATTTCCATTTTTTCATTTTCTCCTATTTTATTTTCTTTACCTTATTACATTTCTCCTACCCTTCCCACTTTCCCTACACCTTGAGCCCTTTTCTTCCTATTTCACAGTCAATTATCTCATTAGGATCTTATGTATTATTGTTTGTTCACACCAGATAAACTATTCGGTATTTACACGTGTGACTTATTTATTTCACTTAGGAGTATATCCTCAATATGTATCCATTTTCCTATGAATGAATCTCATTTCTCATTCTTTTTTCTTTTTTTATTGAGTTTATTGGTACATTTCAGGTATACAGTAGTTACATTCATTATTGGGATCTTGTACCTTTACATGACAGGTCTTGATTCTCATTTTTTCTCCTTATCCCTGCCCTCCCTTCACCCTCTCCTCACCTCCCCATTTACAAACACTTTATTTCCATTTTTTCATTTTCTCCTATTTTTTTCTTTTCCCTTATTACCTTTCCCCTACCCTTCCCATTTTTCCTACACCTTTAGCCTTTTTCTTCCTATTTCACATTGTCAATTTAATTTCTCATTCTTTATGGCTGAGTAGTATTCTGTTCCATATCACCGGTAATTTGGGAGATGCAGATGAAAACAATACTGAGATTCCACCTCACCCCACAAAGAATGTCTGCTATTAAGAAATCACTCAATAACAAATGTTGGCGGGGTTGTGGGGAGAAAGGAACCCTTCTCCATTGTTGTTGGGAGTGCAGACTGGTGCAACCACTATGGAAATCAATATGGAGATACCTCAAAGAGCTGGGACTAGAGGTTCCATTTGACTCAGCCATCCCTCTGGTGGGTATTTTTCCAAAAGAATTAAAGGAATCATATCACAGTGATGTATGCTCACCTATGTTTATAGCGGCACAGTTTGTAATAGCTAAAACTTGGAAACAGCCCATTTGCCCATCAGTTGGAAACTGGATAAAGAAGATGTGATTTTCTATAAAGGATGTTAGTCTTAACAGATCCTATTAGATAAAACTTGACTGTTTACTCACATTAAAAATATTGGAAATAAATTATTTCCCCTACCACCTATCTCCAGCATTGAATAAAGAAATATTTTTGTTCCATAAGGAGATGGTTCCCTGGGCAGGGAGTATATCTTAATGGTAGTGCACTTGCCTAACATCCCTGCTTTCAATCTGCAGAACTGCAAAAACAAATTTATGTAAACAATTTTGTTTACAAACAATTTACAAAACTCATTTTAGTTACTGGTCATCAAGTTTTTGACCTCAGATTAATACTAGTTTGTGGGCTCATTTGAATTACTTGTTTCAAGCAACATTTGCAGCTTAAAATTCAAATTAAAAAATAATTTGAAGAATCACTTTGAGTATATTAGATTTTATAACTAATAATAATTTAAGATGCTTCCCTAAATTGAGCCCAAGTTTGCACTTCTTAATTTTCTTTTGTTCTGCATTTAGTTAGCAATTCAGAAGGCTACTATTTCAAAGATTCTAGTTGCAGTTCAAGGTTCAATAATTTTACTGACTTTGGAGCTACCCACAACTGAGAAATGTCTTTACTTAGAATTTTAAGGCTTAAGTGAATGTATGAGTTGAAAAAAAATAAGTGGGCAATTGTTTTAATATTTTAAAATTCTCAAGTATAAATTCAAAAAACATTTTTGTTAAAATCAGTTTAACAATCCTAACATTCTTTTCAATACAAGTTGAGTCAACATAAGTATTTTACGATTGCCTTTTTACAAACAAAATATCTTGTGGAGGAAAATAGCTCATCAAAGAGACACATGGGTACAGAGGATACTGTACTGGTATTTTAGAGCATATGTCCAACTTAAAATTTGTTCACTAAATACATGTATTTATTTATATAATAAGTGAAGCCTTACAGTTGGAAAAAAGGAAATATTTGGTATAGGTCACTGAGTGAGGTTGAAAAACAAGTTAGGATATGTTTCAACTATATGAAGATACAGAACCCACCCAGAAGCACCTGACAGGATCTGCCTGGTGCTACTTGGGTTGTTCTGCTTCAGAGGGAGAGAGAAGGTATACAGGAAGGTGCTGGAGATTCACAACAGCCACACAATCACTTAAAATTAACCAAAACTCAATAACAGAAAAACAATATGTGATGGCAACAGAACAATCTCAACTATTATTCAATGCCTGGAAAGCAGGTTGTAGTACAAGTTTAAAACAAGTATCTCAGCAGGAACAATATAACATGTTAGTAAGATTATGAAAGTAAGAAAACTTCATCCTTTGCAGATGATGCCTTGTGCACAAGTACATTAGTTTCCAGGACATTGGGGACAACAAAACAGACAAAGTAGGAATAAATCCAAGCTACTTTAACCTTCTACCATTCTCTTGAGTATTAAACCTAAGCCACCTTTGGCCACTTGCAGGGGTGTCTTTTCTTCTTTATTTTCAATGTAAATACTTGCTCCGTGGGATGCCAGGAGTTTTGCTTCTTCCACTCTCTCCTCATCACAGGCTAAGTGTCTGAAATTGGGGAACACAAAAACCAATTAATGACCACCAATCTATTTAATGGTTAGGATTTACTACTAAGTGGTCTAAATTGCATATTATTAGGCTTTAGTAATACTGGAAATTTATTTAGGAAAGGAAAATCGATTTGTATGGGGAAGACTGTTTATAAGTTGAAATTCACTGGAATGCCTTTATAATAACAAATCATAAATCATAATCTTGGTCCTACTACTCTGTGGTAGAAGAATGGATCTAAATGACAGCCTAAGGCAAAACTTCCTCATTTTATGGAGATCAACAATAGTTTATCCCAAACAGTACAAGTAATAATTCTGTGTTAGATTAGAAAAACCTCAACTCATAACCCGTGAGGAGTAATTTATATGGCTTAAAATTTGAAAAAGCAGTTGAAAATATTTCATTTCATTTGATCCATGTGTCTACCTGGTAAATTAGCAAAGTATTATCAACACCTTCTACAGTTAAAATTGTGACAGAGATTAAAGTTCTAGTTTTGATGACATGGCTGAGGAATAAACTCGGTGGGGAAGGAAACCAACCTCTGCTAGGCATTTACAGTTTTCCATGCAGGGTACTAGGTACTTTACATGGTATTTTACTCAAACTTCACAATAATATAGTGAGGAAAGAATTATTGTCATAACCTTGGAGATGTTAAGACTCAGAAAAGTTAATTTATATTTAATATAGCTGGGAAGTGGCAGAGTTTGGATTGGAGGAATACCAATTAGCTATTCCACAACACTGTGTTTTTCCTAGGACTTTATGTTGTCCGAATTCTAGACTTTCTCCAGGCAATCCTGCCTTTTGAGTTTCACAGAAAAGAGCTAAAATATATGAGTCTTTCCAAAAGAGTCACTCTGAAATATAGGGAAGTTATTTTAAAAGAAAAGTTAATGATATTTTTTAAAGAGTTGGTGTAAAGTCAATCTGGACAAGGGTCAATAAACCTTACTCTGGACTAAAAAGAAGACTAATACTTTCTGATACCCTTCCACATAGAAGAAAAGTGGCCATATAATGTAGGAAAATATCAAGGCAGAGGCTGGCTTCAGGTCATATATACAAGAGTTAAATGCAAAAACAGTAACAACAAATCTCAATCAAAACCAATGAAATGTGAAAGAAAACCTATACTAAAATATAGGTGAGTACCTAGCTAATTTCATGGTAAGGATAAGCAATCTAGTCATGAGGGGAGATTAATAGGTTTGACTATATAGTGATGGAAAACTTGTATTATTTTTAAAAATCATGAACAAAATAAAAAGGTCAACTGGGGAAAATATTTTCCAACAATGTGGCAGAAAGTTACATTTTTACTATGTCAAGTGAAGAGCACTTAAAAGCCAGTAAAAACAAATTAATTTCTCCAAAGGAAACAGAGAAAAGGACACAACAAGTTACAATTTAACATGTTCCTATAGGTTTGAACCACTGGTGGTGTTTGCATGACTGTTCCATGCTACCCAATTGGACAGTCATGCATGTACCATTGATGGTTCAGAGCAGGTACCACCTGGTATTGAGATATAAGAAATTATGGCCCATTGTGAATGCATTAAAGAAATATAGTTTGCCATAGGCATAAAGTTTCAAACTCAGTGACAATAAAAATGTAAATTACAAACATAAAATACAATTTTTTCACATAATAAAGTGATAATTTCAGTGCTGATGTCAGGTAATAGCATTCTTAAAATGCTCTTGGGAGGGTACAATGAAACAACTCCTCTGGAAGCAATTTGGCAACACATAGCAATAGCCTTAAAAATGTGTGAATTTGTTGATCCAATAATTCAAGTTCTAGGTATCTACACTAAGGTAATAGCAATATGGACAAAGGTTTTCACAGAAAGTTTGTCAATGCAGCAGAGCTTATAATAGTGGAAAACTCAAAAATGTTTTTAAAGTAGTAGAAGAATGATGAAATTGTGACCCATCCATCCAATTGACTGCATACAGTCATTTAAAATGTTTTAAATGTATTTAAATTGGAAAATGCTCACAGTATGAGGTAAAAAGATCAAGATATAAAATTACAGATACAGTATGACCCCAATTTTTCTGAAATATATATGTAAATAAATATATATGCATATAAAAGACTGGGAAGAAATTCACAAAACTGTTATCAGTGATTATTTCTAGATGGCAAATGATAGGCAATTTTCATTTTCATCTGTATGCTTTAGTGTACCTTTTTGCTAGTAACATAAATAGAATAATAAAAGAAATGATATATAAAATTTAGTGCAAGAAGGCTAATGTTAAATAGAATACAAATGACTGTTACTTGTCACTTACAGAGGAGTATTACCCTCAATGTCTTGGATGTTTGTGGATGCTTGGTAGTAGAGAAGGATATGAATTATCTTCAAGTTACCCTTGGCTGCTGCCCGGTGCATTGCTGTAGCCTCATAATGGTCCTTAGCATTTGGATTAGCCCCACCTTCTAGTAACATGACAGCAATCTGGAAAAGACAGAAAAGAGACTACTGCAGAGGTCTATTTGAGTTTATGTACATGCTTAGAAATCAACAGAAGCAGCCTAAGGGCAGAACTATACCTCAAGCCTGTTTTTGGAAGCTGCATAATGTAGAGGAGTACAGCCATTCTGATTGACAGCATTCACTCGTGCACCTTTTCCCAGAAGGGCCTTTACAATCTCATCTCGGCCGGCAGAAGCAGCAATATGAAGAGGAGACCAACCAGCCTGAAAAAGGGGTGGGTTGTGTAAAACCAGGGGAAAAAGGCACAAGATTTACTATGTTATGTGTGAATAGTTTAAAAACATTCATTTTACCCCTTCTCAAGCATTGGAAAATTTGGAAAACAATATACTATAAAAAAGGAAAAATACAATCCAATAATACAGACTTGATATACTGGTCTAATTCTAAGGTGTTTGTTTCTATATAACATAGTATTTTAAATCAAAACTGGGATCAGAGAATACAAAGATTTGTGAAGTACATTTTTATCCATTTCACTTATGTTGTGAGAATTTTCCTGCTGTTTGTCGTAATTATAACTTTGTTGGTTGCATATTATTTTACCATAGGGATATATTTTACTGTTTTCAATCATCCCCCATAAATTACTTTTATTTCTTTCCTATCATAAGTATCAATTCAGTAAGCATGCCTGAAAAAGGAATTTTTGCCAACAAAAAAGGTTCTATTCTTATGCTTCCAAATTCTAATCATATCTGTATATAATCTAGGCTTTCATTATTTACCAAAAAAATCCAAACATATTAAAAAGAATTTACAGTCTTTTAGGGTTCACAGTAATAAGCCCTGATCTGTATTTTTACCCCAAATGACAGAGTATGAGTGGCAAAATTAACGTTCTAAAATAATGCAACCACTAGTCACATGCTTAATACCAGGGAAATGCTGTAACTTCCTGGCTGTAAAGGTTACCATTTTGTTTATGAACTTAATATCGAGGCTTAGTAAACACCAGGCTGTAGTCTAAAGATAACGGAGAATTTATCAGTTTTGCCTAGTACTCACATCGTCTTTATCATTCACTGGCACACCGAGTTGCAGCAAGAATTCAACAATCTCTGTATGTCCCGCTGAACATGCCCAATGCAATGCAGTTCGGCTGTCCTACGTGGCAAACAGAGAAACAGTATGGTCCAAATTCTTGAAGAGAAATAGATGGCGAAAAGGCAGAAAAAAATAATATTGGGGGAGCAGGGATTTAGCTTAGTGGTTCCGCTGCATGCCTCACAAGTGCAAGGACCTGAGTTCAACCCAATCTCTGTATGTCCCGCTGAACATGCCCAATGCAATGCAGTTCGGCTGTCCTACGTGGCAAACAGAGAAACAGTATGGTCCAAATTCTTGAAGAGAAATAGATGGCGAAAAGGCAGAAAAAAATAATATTGGGGGAGCAGGGATTTAGCTTAGTGGTTCCGCTGCATGCCTCACAAGTGCAAGGACCTGAGTTCAACCCCAGAGAAGGTAGTAGTAACCTTAAACTGAATTACTTACTGCCATAATATGAAATAAAATTTTAGTAACATGGAATGAATAACATTGATGAATGTAAGTTAATTCTGGGTAAAATACAGCGATGAAGTTGGTAGAGCAAGAAACTGATTCCAATGCTTTGGCAGAAAAGAGAATAGGAGCTTTGGCTGTTTACTGTTACTTATTATGTACTTCTATGTCGGGCACAGTTTTACATGCTTCATCTCACTTAACCCCTACCATCCTGTACAGTGGATACTATCCCCATTTTATAGATAAAGAAACTAAGACTTGTGGTAAACAGCTCATTCAAGGTCACACAACTTAGCCAAGATCTGTCTGACTCTGAAATCTCTATTACCACACCGGTCTCAAGCTAGATGCCCTGAAAAGAACAAATAAATAATGGAGGAAGAAATGTCCATAAAACTAGTTGAGATTATATACCATAAAAATATCACACACAGAATAAGAGTAACAAAGCTGCTTTTAAAAAATAACAAGCCAGGGTTAGTCACGTTTCTTAGAGAACTCGTATTTGTATTTATAGCTGCATTTCTTGGTGAGTCCTATGTTAACAATGTATAATTTTGTTTTGTTTTGTTTTGTTTTGTTTTCAGTGCTGGTGATAGAACCCAGGGCTTGTTGCACGCTAGGCAAGTTCTCCACTGAACTATACCTCTAGCCCTGAAAGTGGTACTTTCAACTTTTTACAAAAATTTCAAACACATAAAAATATAGAGAATTTAATAATGTCTGCTTTTTCCACTAGACCAATTTGAGCGCTTCTTCCCCGACCTCCTAACAAAGTGGCGGGCACAGGAGACGCGTTCAGTTACAGTGTTTAACTGAATATAGTCCTCAAGGTATTAAAATATGTCCTCAAGGTAAAGAAATCCATACAAATCGGTCATCAGGGATATCTCAAAGTTGGCATTTCTGAGAAATGCGGTAGGCGTTCTACAAATGTCCAATTCTATCAGTTAAGCTCTGAGCC
>NW_022900951.1:84389230-84438193 GCF_012274545.1 Fukomys damarensis
TCTGCTTGGGGGGCCTGAGAAGCCATGTAGGTTTTGCCAACGCTGCGGGCTGCGGACAAGCTGTAGAGCGGCTTTACCTGGTCGGTTCTGGTAGCTAGGGACTTATCGGCCAGGATGCTCTCCTTCAACTCTTCCAGCTTCCCACTGTAAGACAGGTTGCAGATCGTTAGGTTAGACACACACCCCTCCATGTCTCTCTTTCTCGAGCGCAACAATGTCAGGCAAAACCCGCCTCCCGGCCTCCAGCTGCCAATCAAAAGAGGTTTAAACCCCACCAATCACTGACCTTTTTCGTTCCGGTGTTTCTTTTCCTATTGCGGAGAGCTTCTGGGAGTTGCAGTTTGAGGGCAGTTCAGGGCAGGGAGGCTACTTTCCGGTTCTCATGGATTTGGCCCCTTCCAGTGCAGGACTACAAGCCCCAGGGTCCCTTGTGATCTCCGTAGTCAAGTTGCCGGTGGAATTGGCCCACGATGACAGCTGGAGAATGGAGTCAGGTACGGAGAGCGGCTTCGTGTGAAACTGTGTGGAAGAGCTGGGGTGGGTGATCTCTGTTGGTGCGCTGAGTCGAACACTTGAAACGGGTACATGAGCGAGGCAAGACAGTTACTGGAGCCTAAAGTTTCTGTTTTCCCGGGGCCCTGACCTGCAGTGGCAGGCGGAAGGGACAACAGTTGGAACTGAGCACTATCTTGAGCCCGGAGCGGTGACTGTAGCTACCCTCCCCCTCCCTGCCATCAAGGAGGGAGTGGAAAAAAAGTAGAGTTAAAAAACCTCGCTGGAGTGGCATCAGGCCAGGGTTCTGCCACAGCAGTGATAGAACATGACACCTAGTAAAGTGTTGTGCCAGGGTGATGCCAAAGGCAGGGTGTGATGCCATGGGAGCCACTTGATATCTAAGAGATCTCAGTGAGTCTGTAACTTGGTGACTTTACCATTTAATAAGGGTCATCCTCAGAATACAGTGGTATGGTGTTGCCACTTTAATATCACAATAATGACGATGATATCGAGGCTTTGCTAGAACTATTAAGCTGGTAATGTTTCTTTTAATGGAAACCCCAAATAGCATCATAACAGACTAGATGCAAGGCTTTTCCTTGAAAAGGAATATCCAGGAGGGCATTTTTCCAAAACTAGATAGTGATAAAGAATACATTCAAGAAAGAAACTGTTTATGTTTATATTTACCCTATTAGGGTGTAGAACAGGGCTTGGCAACATTTCTGTAAAAAGCCAGGTAGTAAATATTTTAGGCTTTGTGAGCCAAAAGGTAAACAAGAGGATATTTTGTACATACTTTTATGACAAGAGAGAAAGCAAATTTTGATAAATGTTTATTGATGAATTAAAAATATAATAATACTTTTACTACTAACATAAGAATGTACAGTTTTGTAACACAGGAATACTAAGAATAGAATTCTTTTGAAGCAATAACACTTTGCTTAATTGGGGGTCAAAATTAGTGTTCTCTATTACCAAAACTGTTTCCAGATATTCATCTGTTAATGCTGATCTATAAAGATATTTTACATATATTATCTTTGAAAGTGTCTTTTCATACAAACAGGTATGCCAAATACTGATGTCAATCCATGAACATATATTTTTAAATTTTTATTTAATAATTTTTTTAAAGTTTCAGAATAGTTTTAGATGTATGGAAAAGTTGTAAATACAGTATAGTTCCCATAAATTCTTCACACAATTTCCTATTTTTCCATTTTAATGATTTTACTGAGATATGTTTTACATATCATAATATTCACCTCTTTCAAAAGTATATAGTTAAATGATTTTAGTAAGTTTATAAAATCATGCAGCTATCACCAAAAGTCAGGTTTAGGATGCTTTCATCTTTCCAATAAAATCTCATGTCCATTTGCTGTTAATACTATTTCCACTCCCAGCCTAGGCAACCACTAATACTTTGTGTATAAACCTGCATATTCTGGACATTTCGTATAAATGAAATCATATAATATGTGATATTTTGTGTCTGGCTTCTTTCACTTAGCACAATATTTTTAAAGTTTAACTGTATTATATAGCATATATAAATGATTTTTACTTTTTACTGACAAATAGCATTCCACTTTATAGATGTACCACATTTTTGTTACCAGTTGTTAGACATTTAGATTGTTTCCAATTGTTGGATATTATATCACATATTATATGATTAATGCTGAGATGAACATTCTCATGCAAGTCTTTGTGTGGAAATATGTTTCCACTTATCTTTGGTATATACATAAGGGTAGAATTATTGAGTCATAGGGAAGTTTTACATTTAACTTTTTAAGAAACTACCCAACTGTTTTCCAAAGTGGCATTACGATTTTGCATTTCCACTACCAATGTATGAGGGTTCCTGTTGTTACACATCCTCAGCATAATTTGTGTCTGTTTTTTAATTATGTATTTATTTTTGGTACTGGGGACCAAACTCGGGTCTTGTTCTTTGTGAGGCAGGTGGCAGAATCACTGAGCTAAATCCTAGGCCCCGTGTCTGTTTTTTATTATAGTCATTCTAAGTGGGTGTGAAATGATAGCTCATTATGATTTAAATTTTTATTTTCTTAATGACTGATATGCTTATGAATCACTTGTGTATCTTCTACGGTGCATTGTCTGTTCTTTTGTCCATTTTAAATTGTTTTTAATTGCATTATAAGAATTATTTAGATATTATAGATGCAAGTTCCTGCCCGTGGGTTGCTTGTCTTTCCCTTCTTGGCCTTTTTTTTCCATGGTATGAGGGATTGAACCCAGGGGCTTTGTGCTGAGTTACATCCTCAACCCTTTTAAAATTATTTTATTTTGTATATTTTTATTTTTGAGACAAAATCTTAGGAAGGTTGGGCTTGAGCTTGTGGTCATCTTGCCTCAGTCTTTCAGAGTGCTGGGATTATAGGCATGTACCACCACAGTCAGTTTTAATGTATTTTGAAGTGAAAAAATTTTGAATTTTGGTGATGTCTTGTTTATCCTTTTTCTTTTATGGAACATGTGTTTAGTGTACCTAGGAAGTCTGCCTACTCTCTCCACAGTTTTCTTCTAAAAGTTTTATTGTTTTTCCTCTTACATTTAAATCTATCACACATTTTGAGTTAATTTTTCTATATAGTGTGAGCTAAGGGTCTAAGGTATTTTTTCTGTGGATATTCAAAATATCTGAGTAGTATTTGCTGAATCTCCTATCAATACCATCTTACATTACTGTTCTATATTTTCACAGCAGAAAAACCCACATCGGTATGTCACTATTGTCTATACTTCACATATTATTCCAGTTTCAGTAGTTTAGCTCTCCTGTCCTTTCTATGGTAGCATGTTACATTCAGTCATTCTATCTCCTTATCATCCTCTGGTATGTGATAATTTCTCAGACTTTGTTTGTTTTGGCAACCATGATAATTTTGAGATAACTTGTCAGATGCTTTATCCTTCAATTGGTTTTGTCTGATGTGTTTCTTTTGATAAGACTGGAATTATTTTTTTGGAGGAAAGCTACAAATGTGTAGTGTTGTTCTCATTATATACTATTGAAAGTGCACTAGCACATATCATATTCATTTCTTGGAATAGAATTGTTACATTATTCTCTTAATATTTATCTTTTGGATTGTTATTTCATTGCAGATTAATCACTTTCAACTGAAGTATGGAAGAAAGCTCCTCATTTGCATAGTTAAATGGATTTTGAGATATGGAACTGTCCTTTGCACTTGCTTTAAGGTCCCCAAACTACTGTTGGAACTGTAATTTGAACTCAGAAAATATGTATGCTGAAATTTATGTGGGAATTGAGAAGTTGCTTCTTGTTATAGCTTTTTTTAAGGCTTTATGGTGGTATTATCTGCATTTGGTAAATCTCATCCTTTTACATGTAAAGTTCAATCCCCTTGGATATAAATATATATGTTTATGTAACTACAACTTAAACAAAGATATAGAATATTTCCATCATTCCCCAAAGGTTTTTTTCATGTTTCTTTGTGGTCTCTTTGTGGTCTCACTTATAGCTCTTGATAGCTACTGATTCTATGACCTTGCAGCTTTTTAAGTATACAATTTAACTATTGTAAGTATTTATAGGGTTGTGTTACCACCACCACAATCTTATTTTAAATAATTTCCATCAACCTGGAAAGAAACCTTATGTTTATTTTTAGTCACTGCCCATTTCTACCCTCAGCCTTAGGCAATCACTGGTCTATTTTGTATCTCTATGAATTTTCATTTTCATGGCATTTAATATAGATAGGATGATATAAAATGTGGTTATATTTGTCTATTTTCACTTAGAATAGTGTTTTTGAAGTTTATCTAAATTGGATCTTGTATCAGTACTTCATTCCTTTATATGGCTAAATAATATTCCATTTTTTGTATTTAACACATTTTGTTTATTCATTCATATTTTTATGGGCAATTGACTTGTTATCATCTTTGGTTATTATGAACATTTGCAACAGTTGCTAACATTTCTGTAAAAGTTTCTAAGCAGGCATATTCTTTTATTTCTCTTAGACACTTAACTGGGAGTGGAACTGCTGGGTCATATGTTAATACTGTAACTTTTTGAGGGACAAACTACAAGGGTGGCTAAAACTATTTTATCTTCTGAACAGTATTAAGAGTTCAATTTTCTTTATATCTTTATCAACATTTATTAATATATTTATTTTTTATCATAGCCATTCTAGTCGGTGTGAAGTACAATCTCACTGTGGTTTTATTGTTTTGCTTTATCATAGTGTAGGAAGTATATAAAACATCTTGACGTTACTTGGAACTCAAACAATGTTAGTTGTTAAATGGCCTTAATACAGTGTAAGTTTCACACAAAGCATTGGCATGCCCTGAAATTCTAGGTTAAATTAATTAGGAAACACGAAGTTTTCAGCAGAGGCTAATTCCCAAAGCCATTCAGTGTTCAGTAATAGTGGTTGAAGGCAGTTCTTCTAACCATTTAAAATGTAAAAATAATTTTCACGTTGCTTTTGCTTTCTACAAAAAAATATGAGAAGGGCTGAATGTAACATGCCCGTCATAGTTTGGTAATGATCAGAATAGGGTAAAAATGCCCTATATGTAGGAGATGTTCGGTAAGTACTTATCCAGTTCATAATGGAGGCACAGTAGCCCTGTTGTATAGTATTCACAAAGGATTGGGTATAGTGACATTTTACTAATTGTATATCAAGTAATTTGATCTGATTGCTAGAAACAGATGGAATAACAAATCCAAATACCCCTACTGCTGAGTGATTTATTTAGATAATCTTTTTTTTTCCAGACAGTATATTGTGCTTTTATTTTATTTGGTAGACTTAGTGGTTAACTTTCAATTCTGAGTTCCCTAAGGCCAAGAATAAGGTACTCCTTAAAAAAAAAGAATAAGGTACTCCTTGACTTTTTGAAAGTTACAAGATAAATAGATCTTAGAAGAGAA
This sequence comes from Fukomys damarensis, assembly GCF_012274545.1. Lineage (NCBI taxonomy): Eukaryota > Metazoa > Chordata > Mammalia > Rodentia > Bathyergidae > Fukomys > Fukomys damarensis. The sequence goes on from NW_022900951.1 coordinate 84,394,692, forward strand.
TGTCTCTTCTTTTATGTTGGTGGCCTCAAGTTATTATGGAGGAACAATGTGGTTGCTGTTTATGTCAGTCAAAAGACAAAGGGTGGGCTAGGGATTTAGCTCCGTGGGGCCACTGCCTGCTGCCCCTTTAGGTTCTGTCTCCCTTGCTACTCATGGGATTGAATGTTCTCTGTTGCCTTTTCCACTGGTCACCTGAATTGTAGGTCCTACAAAGATAAGTTAAACTTCTAGACTTAAAGAATAACACTAGTACCATTTATAGATCACATATATTAAATTTTGAGCTTATTTTATGTAATTCTTACAACAACTGTACGAGGCAGGTACTGTTATCCCCCTATCCTTATTTATTTACAATAAGAAGACAGGCATAGAGAAGTGAAGTAACATACCTAGTCAAAGTTAGAGCGTAACTAGAAAACCAGGCCTAACATCACCCCAAAGCCCTAACATGTGAGCAGTGTAACATTCTGTGAAATATTGCTAAGAGTAGAATTATATGTATATGCAAACCCTAGATAATGCAATACAAATTCCTGACAGAGTTCTTCGGGTTGTAGCTCTGTTTGATTGTAGGGAAATGACATGTTTTTCATGCTCTAGAGCAGCATTGCCTAATAGAATCTTTTGGTAAAGTTCTATGTCTATTCTGTTCTAGTATGATACTCATTATTCACATTTGGCCATTGCACACTTGAAATGTGTTTAGGAACTAAATTTTCAATTTCTTTGAAATTTAAATAGCTTCCTATGTCTACTGGTACCATTTTGGACCATATGCAGAGGTACTTTCTCCCACTGCTCCTTTGTAATTATCACTACATATTCGAATCAATGCAAATATTTTTTTCCATAGCACAGCTAAGAATCAATATTTTCTGTAGGGAAAAATAACTCAGAGAGACCATATATAGAGTATATACAAATGAATTAACTGCATGACCATTACAGGGATAGGTTCTGGGTTATCTAGCATGAAAATTCTCTATCCTTACCACTTACTAGATAAGATTTAAACAACTAGCCCCAAAACACCTTATACTTGTTTTTTTATTGTTTGCAAATGTATTTTATGCACCAGAGCTTTGCAATTTCCAGTTGCCTGATTTAAGATAGATGTTTTAATCTGTGGCTGTTTTTCAAAATCACATGTTTTTTGATCCCATTGTTAAATGTCCTTGGTATTGTATGTTTCCGGCCTATAAATTATTCCCATTTAAAATATATCCTTTCATAAAAGTAGTGTACTGTTTTAGGCTATTAAAATAAATTAAGCAACAAACCTCTAAATAATCCATTGGTCAATCCACTGGTTATTTACTCCTTCAATTTTAGTTTCCACACTCTTATTTCTGAGTTAATTGCTTTATAAGTGGTTTCTTATAATTTTTTTCTATTATGAATAATGAAAGAGCCACAAGAAGTTGCAAAACTAGCACATAAAGGTTCTGTACAATCTTCACCCAGTTTTCCTCAATCATTAAAATTATACAGAATTATAATATAATATAATATAAAAACCAGGAAATTGATATTGGAACAATGTGTGTGTATAGTTCTTTGTTGCTTTTTTAACATGTAATAGATTGATTAACCATTACAACAACCAGAAAACATTCTAATACTATTCATATATCTTATGCTACCTCTTTTTTGCCATACCCATCATGTACACCCACCATTCATAATTTGTTCTTCTAGTCTGCCATCTTGTTTATATTTCACATATTTTACATGCTCTGTTTTCATTTGCATTCAGTTGAATGTATTTTTACTTCCCTTGAAACTTCCTCTTTAACCAATGGATTATTTAGAATTTTGTTGCTTAATTTCCAGTTGATAAGCTACTTTTTCATTTTCATTCTGTTCTTAAATTCTAGATTGATTCTATTATACTCAGAGAAACATTGTGCATAATTTCAATTATTTCAAATTTGCCTTTGTTTTATGACTCAGGATACGATATGTTTTAATGAATGTCTCATAGGGGTGTGAAAAAATGTATATTCTGCCGTTATCGGGCAGAATGTTCCATATATGCCAGTTAGATCTTATTAGTTGATTGTGTTATTCACATATTATATATTCTTGATTATTTTGTATTTAGTAGATATATCTGTTTCTAAAAGGAACATGTTGAGATCTCCAAGTATAATTGTTGAGTTATCCATTTCTTTTTTCAGCTCTTTCAAGTTTGTTTCATGTATTTTAAGATGTTCAGTACATACATATTTAAGATTGCTGTTTTCTTGATGGATTTATGTTTTTATCATTACAGAGTTTTCCTTTATCCCTGGCAATTTTCTTTGCTCCAAAGTCTACTTAATCCAATATAATATAGCTATAGTTGATTTTTCAAATGTTTTCCTAGTATATCTTGTTCCATCTTTCTATGTTGTCTACCTATATTGTTATATTTGAAGTGAATTTCATGTGGACAGCTAATAGTTGATATGGTTTAGAACTAAAATGGCCCTCAAAGCCTCATGTGTTTGTAAGGGATTGGATTAATGGGTCCCTTAAAGTGGACTTGCTGTTAGGTGAGTCACTGTGGATATGACCCTAAAGGATATATCTCTCTTTCCTGCTTCTCCTTTGACTCTCTGCTTCCCCACTACCATGAGATGAGCAGCTTCGCATATGACTTGCACTTTTGCTATATTGTTTCTTCCTGGAAGCTGGCTGGTCATGGACCAAAATATAAGGCAAAATTAACCTCACCACCTTTAAATTGTGAGTATTGAGTATTGTCCCAGTGATGAGAAAAATGATTAAGGTAGTCATGTTTTTTATCTACTCTGCCAATGAGAGTATTTTTGATACATGAAGGCCATTTAATTTCAAAAAATTAATTCTATTGGTACATTTTAGGTGTACAATATAATGACATTCATCATTGGAAATTTGTACCTTTACATAATGTATCTTGGTTCTTATTTTTTCCCAATTCCCCTGCCCTCCTTTCAAGTCCTCCACCCCTCCCTATTTACAAAGACTTTGTTTCCATTTTTTCATTTTCTCATATTAATTCTATTCCCTTCTTTCCTTTTCCCTACTCACACCCTGATTCTGCTCCCCCTTTGCCCCTTTTCTTCCTATTTCACATTAGCTATTACACATTTTGATCCTTATTTACACTTTCTGTTTCTCACACCAGAGAAGCTATTATTGTATTTACATCTGTGTGTTCTATTTATTTCACTTAAGAGTATGACCTCAAAGTGCATCCATTTAGCTGTGTCTCTAATTTCTCATTCTTTATGGCTGAGTAGTCCTCCATTTTATTAAAAAAAAATCTTCTTTATCCAGTCTCTAGTTGATAGGCTATTGGGCTGTTTCCAAGCTTTAGAAATTACAAACTGTGCTGCTATAAACATGGGTGAGCATATATCACTGTGCTATGATTCTTTTAATTCTTTTGGGAAGATACCCAGCAGGAAAATACCTGGGTCAAATGGGACTTCTAATCCTAGTTATTTAAGGTTTATCCATATTGACTTGCACTTTGTGCTAGTTCACATGCAACTGGAGTTTTGTTCATGAAATCTTTTCCTAAGCCAATGTTTTCAAGAGTTCTACCTAGACTCCCTTCTAGCCAGTTTAGTATTTCTGTTTTAATATTTAGCTCTTTAATCCATTTTGATGTTAGTTTAGTGCATGGTGAAAGATAGGGGTCTAGTTTTAATTTTTGGCAAATTTAAATCCATTTTGTCCAGCACCATTTATTAAAGAAGCTATCTTTCCTCCACTGAGGATAGTTGGCTCCTTCATCAAAGATGAGGTGGCTGATTGTGTCTGCAGTTATTTTTGCATCTTCTGATCTGCTCTGCTGGTCCTCAGGTCTGTTTATTTTGCCAGTACCATGCTATTTTTATCACAGTGGCTTTGTAGTAGTTTCAAGTTGGGGATTGTGATACCCCCTACCTTGTCTTTGATGCATAGAATTGCTTTTGTTATTCTAGGTCTCTTCTTGTTCCAAATGAATTTTTGGATTCTTTTCTCAAGGTCTGTGAAATATGCTGTTAGAATTTTAATTGGGATTGAATTGAATCTGTGTAGCAGTTTTGGAAGTATGTTCATTTTCACTATATTGGTTTTTCCTATCCAGGTGCAGGTGATGTCTTTCCATTTTCTGATATCTTTTTTCAGAGTGCTATCATTTTCAGATTAGAGGTCTTTGATTTATTTTGTTAGGTTAATACCTAGGTATTTTTTTGGGGGGGGATGCTATTATAAAGTGAGTGTTTCTCCAGTTTCTGTTTCAGTGAGTCTCTTGTTCATGTACAGGAAAGCTATTGGTTTTTGTGGGTTGACCTTGTATCCAGCTACTTCACTGAATTTGGCTATGAAGTTTAGAAAGCTTTCCTGGCATCTTCTATATAGATTATCGTGTCATCTGCAAATAATGACAGTTTGATTTTTTTGTTTCCTATCTTTATTCCTTTTATTTTTTTTCTCTTCTCTAATTGCTGTGACTAATGTTAATATAGTGTAGTTCATTTATTGATTTGCATATGTTGAACCATCCTTGCATCCCTGGGATGAATCACACTTTGTAAGGGTTTATGATCTTCTTGATGATGTGCATTCACTTTTCCAGTATCTTATTAAGGAGTTTTACATCTATGTTCATTAGTGAGGTTGGCCTGTAGTTCTCTTTTTCAGTTCGGACTTTCCCTGTTTTGTGGATCAAAGTGACGCTTGCTTCCACAAATGAATTCGGAAGTATTGCTTTCCTTTCAACTGAAGAGTTTAAACTGTAGTAGCAATAGTTCTTATTTAAATATCTTTTATAATTCATCGGTGAAGCCATCAGGGCCCAGGCTTTTCTTAGTTGGTAAGTTTTTAATTATATTTTAAATTTTATTTATTGATATTGGGTTGTTTAAAAAATTTAGGTCATCTTTGTCAATTCATACATATCTAGGAATCTGTCCATTTCTTCTTTGTTTGCCATCTTATTGGCATATAGGTTCTTGAAGTAGGTATTGATGATCCTCTAACTTTCTGCTGGGTTCTTTGTAATTTCACCCTTTTCATTCTTAATTGAATGCATTTGGGCCTTTTCTTTCCTTTCTTTGGTATAAGTTTTGCTAAGGGTTTGTCAATTTTGTTTATTCTTTCAAAGAACCAACTCTTTGCTTTATTGATTTTTTAATATCATTCTCTTACTGTCTATTGCATTTATTTCTCCTCTGAACATTATAATTTCCTCCCTTGTATTAGCTTTGTTTTTGTCCTGCTCTTGTTTTTCTAGAAGCTTGAGTTTCAGCATCAGGTTGTTTATTTGAGCTCACTCTCTTTTCCTGATATGAGTATTCACTATTATGAATTTTCCTTTTAAAACTCTTCATTGTGTCCCATAGAGTTTATGAAATTCTTTTAGTCTCTTTTGCTATTTATCTCCATTTTCATTGCACTATACTTTGATAATATAAAGGAGATAACTTCAATTCCTTTGCACTTACTTCAGCATGTTACATGAGCAAGTACATGGTCTATTTTGGAGAATGACCCATGTGCAGCTGAAAGGAATATGTATTCTAATTTTGTGGGGTGGAACACTCAGTAAACATCTTACAGTTCATTTTTTCGAGAGTTTGAGTTCTGGTATTTTGTTGTTTATTTTCTGTCTAGTGGATTTATCTATTTGTGACAGTGGCTATTGAGGTACCCTGTTTCTGTTGTATTAGTGCTTATTTGACTTTTCATGTCCATTAGGATTTGTTTTATATAGCTGGGTACACAAGTATTTGGTGCATATGTATTTATGGTTGTCATCTCTTCCTCTTAGATTGTTTCCTTTAGAAGATGTAGTGGCCTTCTTTGTGTCTCTTAATTGATGTTGGTTTGAAATCCATTTGATCTGCAAAGAGGATAGCTATTCCTGCTTTTATTTAGGGTTCCTGTCACATTGACTATTGTTTTCCTCCCTTTAACTTTCACTGTATGAGTTTCTTTTTGAATTAAGTGTTTTTCTTGTATGCAGCATATTGTTGGATCTTGCTTCTTGACCCATTCTGCCAGTCTATTCCTCTTTTGATTGGTGAATTGAGACCATTAACATTGATGGTTATAGTTGATATGTATTGACTTATCCTTGTCATGACCTTTTCCTGTTGTTGGATTACCCCCTTTGCATTTAATTTTTGTCTTGCCTTATGGATTCATTCTTCTGGCCTTCCTGGAGTTGTGCTCTTCATTGTCTTTTCCTTGGTATTCATGAAGTTCCTAAAGTGCTCTTTTCATGAAAGAATCTTATTTCCATATTAATTTTGAAAGATAGTTTTGCAGAGTATGTCAATCTCAGTTGGAAGTTGTTTTTTTATAGGGCTTGCAATACATCTCACCAGCCTTTTCTTGCCTTAAGGATTTGTGTTGAGAAGTCCACTGTGATTCTGATGGGTTTTCCTTCCATGTGATTTGTTTCTTTTCTCTAACTGCTTGTAGAATTTTGTTCTGTTGGGTTTGTGGGGTCTTGACTATTATATGCCTAGGTGTAGTTATTTTTTTTTTAATCAGAGCTATTTGGAACCCTATATCACTCACTTATCTGTAGGTCAATTTCTTTTCCCCCACTTGGGAAGTTTTCTGCCGTTACTTCTGTGAACAGTTTTTATGTCATTTGCACTCTGTCTTGTTTCTTCATTGTCTTGAATCAGTCTTATGTTTTTCTTCTTGGCATCATCTTGAAGCTGCTGGATTGATTTCTCATGGTCCCTTGCTATTGTTAAGAAGTTTTTCTTTTCCTGGTCACTAATTGTAATCCTGTCTTCTATATCTGAAATTCTGTACTCACATTTGCTCATTATTCTGCATAAACTTTCAATGCAGTTTTTAATCTCCTGGAAATCAGTTTGTATCTGTTTTATGGATTCCATTTGTTTTCTATGTTGCAATCTCCTCATTTTCCTCAGCTGTTCTATCTTTTTTGTTTGTGTTTGTTCTAAACTTATTAATCATGTCTTTCACTATGGATGCAATCTCTGTTGTTTTATGAGACGTTATTTCTGATTTTATTTTTTCCAGATCCTGTTTCTTTGTCAGTTCAGGGAGTCCAGTTGGTTGAGTATCAAATTGTTTCATCTTGTTTCCCTTTGGGGTTGCCTTAGGTTATCTGGAAGTCTGGTTTTTAGACTTGTTTACATGTCTTCTCATCTCAACAAATACAGCCTCCTGCGCTTTTGTTGAAGTGACTTTTTGCTTGCCCAGTGGTCTTCAATTTTCAGCAAGCCACTGAAAATTCTTTTCTCTGCTGCCCACCACTTCACCAGTTCCTGCATTCAAAGTGGTGGTCTTCTTGATCTCTGTGCTCTTTTGTTGCTTGGGTTGGATTCTGGCTGGGCCCTGTGCATACTTGGGTTGTTATCTATGCATGCCTTTGGATAGGGCCTGCCCCCATTTAGCTGTTTTCTGGGAGGGACTTTGCCTTGGGCCTGTGGACCCCAGTTGCTGGTGTCTGAGTGGACTTGTTGCTAGGATCTGTGTGCACTTATGGATGGAATCTGGGTGGATCTCTGGCTATTGTTTGTGTGCCTGTGTATCTCTTTTCCAGTAAAGCTTTTGGCTGGGACCTGTAGGCCCAAGCAGCTGGGGATGGGGAGCTGCCCTTGCTGGGACCTGCCTGTGGTATACAACTCTGGTCCACACCCTAGGACATTTACTTTCAATGTAATGGTTGATACACTCAAAAATCAGTAGCCTTCTTGTACACAAATAACAGACTCACTTGGGAGAGAAATTAGGGAAACAATTCCTTTCACAATAGCATCAAAAAAATGAAGTATCTAGGAGTCAATCTAACAAAAGAAGCAAAAGACCTCTACGCTGAAAATTGCAGTACTATAAAAAAAAAGAGATCAAAGAGGATATTAAAAAATGGAAAGATATCCCTTGCTTCTGGGCAGGAAGAATCAACATAGTGAAAATGGCCATACTACCAAAAACTGCTACACAGATTCAATGCAGTTTCGATTGAAATTCCAACAGTATATTTCACAGAACTAGAGAAAATAATCCAAAAAATCATTTGGAACAAAAAGAGACCTAGAATAATAAAAGCCATTCTAGGCAACAGACATGGCAGGGGGTATCACAATACCCAACTTGAAAATGTCCTACAGTGCCACTGTGATAAAAACAACATGGTACTGGCAAAGAAACAGACCTGAGGATCAGTGGAATAGATACTGGATATCTTTCTGAAAGAATTAAAAGAATCATACCACACTAATATATGCACACCAATGTTTATAGCGGCACAGTTTGTAATAGCTAAAACTTGGAAACAGCCCAATTGCCCATCACTTGGAGACTGGATAAAGAAGTTGTATTTGTTCTATAAAATGGAGTACTACTCGGCCATAAAGAGTGAGAATCTAGAGTCATTTATAGGAACATGGATGCATATGGAGGTCATAAGTGAAATAAATAAGACACACATGTGTAAATATGGAATAGTTTTTCTGGTGTGAAAAACTAAAAGTACACAAATTGACACAAATTGTATAAATGATAGTGTGAAATAAGAAGAAAATGGCTAAAGGGAAAGTGGGAAGAGAAGGGGAAAGGAAATAAGGGAAAAGAAAAATGTGAAAAAAGGAAAAAATGGAAAGAAAATCTTTGTAAATAGGGGAGGGTGGAGGGGGTGAAGGGAGGGCAGGGTTATGGGGAAAAAATGTGAACCAAGATCTGTCATGTAAAGGTACAAGATGCCAATTATAAATGTTAACTGTACTGTATACTTAAAAAGGACCAATAAACTAATGAAAAAAAGCAAAAAAATAATGTAATGGCTTGATATATTATTTCTTAAGTCTGCCATTTTAGTTTAGCTTTTCTGTTCTCTCTTTTCTTCTTGTAGTTTTCTTTTACCTGGCTTACTCTGGGTTGCTAATGCCATTTTTATGTTTCAGTATTAATGTATTTATAGTGATTTTGAGCACTTTTCTTTTTCTGTCACTTTCTCTGTCATGCTGAGCATAATCATTGTACATACACATATTCAAGTGAATATATATGCATACCTATGTATGTATATGTGTGTATATATATATATATATACTGTACTAATATATGTAGTCTAATGCCTCTGTATACGTACATATATATATATGTACGCACACAGTGACTATGCAGTACATTATAGACAGATAAATTGTAATAATTTCCTCTGTGAGTACCAGTTTGAATAGTGTATAGAAACCATACCTCTTCTAAATCATATTTCCTTCTTCCATTTGTAATGCAATTTTCTTTAATATTTCTCCTAAATATTTAGAATCACATCAATATTATGATTTTTTGCTTTAGATGCCAAACATAATTTACAGTGCTATAAAAAAGGAAAGTCTATTGCATTTACATTTTTAGCTGTTTGTATTGTTCTTTCTTGTTTCTTATTGTTAATTTCCTTCTTTTGTCTTTTTTTTTTTTCCATTTCACAAACTCCCTTTAGAGATTCATTGTTTAGGTATATTTGCTGGCAACACATTTTTGGATTTTCTTCATGTGAGAAGCCTTGATTTCCCCACTAAGTTTATTTTTGTTGGCTGTAAAATTCTGGGTTGACAGTTCTTTCCTTTCAGCAGTTGAAAAAAAAGTTATTTCCCTTTGGACTTACCATAAAGAAACCTGTTCTCATTCATGTTTTTTTCCTCTGTCATGAAGGCATCACTTCTCTCTCAATGCTTTCAAGAGTTTTTCTTTGTTTTACTATTAAGGAATTTTGTTATGATGTGTCTTTATGTGGAATTCTTTGGATTTATCTCATTAGGTTTTGCTCAGCTTCTTGAGTCTATAGTTTTATATCTTTTACCAAATTTTGGATATTTTTCATATTAATTAGCTTGATTTAGCCATTGCACAATGTATACATATATCAAAACATTTTATTGTACATAATATATTCTAATTTTGACAAATAAAATTTTACTTATTAATTTTATAAATCAAAGAAATTTTCACCAATAACTTTTTTTGGGGGTACTGGGGATCGAACTTGGGTCCTTGGGCTTGTAAAGCAGACACTGGAACCACTGAGCTAAATCCCCAGCCCTACCAATAACTTTTTGAGTACTTTGTTAGTGCCACATTTTTCTTCTGGAATTCTGATGACATGAATATGTATATATTGCTTTAGCCCCGTATGTTCCTGACACACTGTACTTTTTTCCAATTTATTTTCTGTCTTGTTCAGATTGAATAATTTCTATTTTGTCTATAATCAATTTCACTGATTTTTTTCTTGTCATCTTCTTTTTGCTATTAAGCCCATCCTGTTAATTTTTCATTTTGGTTATTGTATATTTCAGTTCTATAATTTTCATTTGCTTTTCTTACATCTTTTATTTGTTTGGTGAGACCTTCTATTGTTTTAAACATTTGTATCCTATATTTGTATAACTGCTTGCTGAAGCATTTTAAAATAACTGATTTAAAATTCTGTTGAATAATTACAATATCTGTCATCTCAGTGTTAGAGTCTATTGAATGACTTTTCTTATTCAAGTTAACATATTTCTGATTCTTTAATATTTTGAGGAACTTCCATACTGTTTTCCATAGAGCACCATTTTACAATCCCACCAACAATGTACACGAGTTATAATTTTTCCATATCCTTGCTTACACTTGTTATTTTCTATAGTCATCATAATGGATGTGAAGTGATTTCTGACTAAGGTTGTTATTTGCATTTCTCTGAAGATTAGTGACATTGAGCATCTTTTCATATGCTTGATGGCCACTTGTATATCTTCTTTGGGCAGCTGTCCATTTAATTATTTGACCATTTTTAAATAAGTTTGTTTGAATTTTTGCTGAGCTGTAGGAATACTTTATATATTCTGAATATTAACCCCTTTTCAGATATATGATTTGCAGATAATTTTTCAAATTCTGTACTTTGCTGTTTCACTGTTGGTTATTTCTAATGCAGAAACTTTTTTGAATTTCATATAGTCTTGTTTTTTTATTCTTATTACCTTGATTTTTTGTGTGTTATTTCCAAGTGTAATATTATGTAATTTTTTTCTATGTGTTCTTTTCTAGGCATTTTATAGTTTTAGGTCTTGTATTTAGATCTTAACATATTTCAGTAATTTTTGTATATGGTATATGGTAAGGGTTGAAATTCATGCATGTAGATATCTAGTGCTCCAAAACCTTGTGTTGAATAGTCTGTCCTACATTAAGTGGTCTTGAAACTCTTATCAAAGATCATTTGACCATATTTGCTAGAGTTAATATCTGGGCTGTCCATTATATTCCATTGATTTACTTGTCTTCTAATACCATACTGTTTTTATCACTATACTTTTGTAAGAATTTTTAAGGTATCTTTCTCTCTCTCTCTCTCTTCATTGTCAGGGATCAAACTCAAGATCTTGTGCTTGCCAGGCAGGCATGGTGCCACTGAGCGGCATCCTGGATGTAATGTTTTGAAATCAGAAAGTTTTTCTCTCCTAACTTTGGTCTTCTTTTTAAAAGTTGTTTTGGCTATTTATGATCCTTTGGGATTCCATATGAACTTTAGGCTGAATCTTTTTCTATTTCTGCAAAGAATTTCATTGGGATTTTGAATGGGATTGTGTTGAATTTCTGTATCATTTTAGGTAGCATGAACATCTTAACAATGTTAAATCTTCCAATCTATGAGCATGGCATGTGTCTTCATTTACTTTTGTTTTCTTTAATTTCTTTTAGCAAAGTTTTACAGTTTCCATTGGGAAACTACATCCAAAATGAAAACTATCAAGCAGTAATTTGTTGCTATACCTTACTTTTCCAATAACATTAGTGTATTTAACTATGAACAGGGTACAATTCTTTGCTGCTTGGGAAAATTACTATTCATGCTATAAGCTTTGCTTAATCAGGAAGGGACACCTCAGATGGCTTCTATATACTATGGTAGAATGGGAACTGTGACTATAACCTTTAGTGACTATGAAGCTGAGGCCCTGGCAGGACTGCCTAAGGGTGGCAATTAAGAAAGGCAGCACCAGGCCATGAATAAAGAGAAACTAAACCCTGAATTTTATTTCCTTCAAGAAGCCTTCTCTGACCATGCTTACCCATGTTTACCTCCTTTATCTGGTTTCTTATAGTATTGCTTTTACTATACAGCCTAATACGCTAATACTCTTCTTATGTGATCAATTAGAGTAAAATCTCAGCCGACACTTTGGAAAAAGGGCATATTTAATAACTAATTTTTCCAAATGACTTATTATTTACCCTATATAAACATCATGAGCTCCTACTATTTTAACCATTTTGAGTAGAATTCTCTAAAAAAAAAATCTGTTTCCCTGACTTCTTAAACACTGCAGGGCTGAGGGTTCAGTAGTAGAATGCTTAATCTATAAAGCCATGATATTCTAAGGCATACTGAAAGGTTTTTAATATTTGCCCTGTGTTAAATGGTCCCAGAACCTTAACTTTGGATATATGTGTTTGTGCTTGAGAATCTATATTAGGATTTTATGAATTTCTGTCACTTTCCTTGTCATTTGTCCCTTCTTGCTACTGTTGAACTACTTTTGTAAAATTGGCACCCAGTCCCTACCTGGGTAGGCTTAATAAAGGCTTCTTTTTTCTTTTTTTCTTTTTTCTTTTTATTGAGTTGATTGGTACAGTCTAGGTATAGAATACAGTTACATTCATTATTGGGTTCCTGTACCTTTACATGATAGGTCTTGATTCTTATTTTTCCCCTTGTCCCTGCACTCCCTTCACCCCCTCCTCCCCTCCCCATTTACAAAAACTTTATTTCCTTTTTTTCAGTTTCTCATATTTTTTCCCTCTCCCTTATTACCTTGCCCCCACCCTTCCCACTTTCCCTATGCCTTTAGCCCTTTACTTCCTATTTCACATTATTAATTATCTCATTAGGATCTTGTGTACTGTTATAGTTTTTCACACCAGAGAAACTATTTGGTGTTTCAGTTAAAGAAATCTCTGTATGTACATTAAAAATAGGGAATCCTGAAATAAAACTAAAAAGGAAAATAAAAGAGAAAAGGCAGTGATGTAAAATTAAAATAATCTTTAATTCTGAAGATGAAAATGGTCCCTGAACATATTTAAATTGCTTCTTGCTCTTATAGTCTTATATTATTCTTTTTTTCATGATTTAGACAATACTTTATTAGTTTCTGTAATCAAACCCACGTAGATTTGACCTTACATATTTAATACAGTGTGATACCTTTGTACAAATGGAAAAAAAATTAACATTTCTAGACCAATATGGCTGTCCATTTCTGTACAATGCCAACTCAACACAGTAAATTGGGATAACTTTTTCCAAAGTTGACAGCACAGTTAAAGTTTCCAAAAATTCAAATTATATATATATGAAATAGCAGTATGTTATGCTTCAATAGCAGCAACAGCTTTTCAAGGTTATGCAGTCATCTGAACAAAGTTATAGACATTCAGCACACTCCATTAAAAAAACACAAACAAAAAATGAAGAAAAGAATAATACCCAGAAAACAGCAAAGTTCTGTTGCTGTTGTGGTACCTGGCACCATTTTTTTTATTAGCATCTTAATCATCATCTGGAAAGAGAACATTCTAGAGTAACATCATTAAAAATAGCTCTGATAAAGCATGGTCACTACTATGTATCATCAAGCAGGTACAAAATATTTTACATTCACAGAGGTATGATACAGTACTGTCCTACATCTATAATACTAGAATCAGTTTTGGTTTGAAATTTACTTTGTCTGCAAATAAGATTGCTACCCCTGCTTTTTTCTGGGCTCCTGTCACATGGAGAATTGATTTCCATCCTTTCACTTTCAGTCTATGGGCTTCTTTTTGCACTAGGTGTGTTTCTTGTATACAACACATTGTTGGATTTTGCTTCTTATTCCATTCTGCCAGTCAATTTCTCTTGATTGGTGAGTTGAGGCCATTGATATTGATGGTTATAACTGATATGTACTAACTTATTATTGTCCTGTTATTGGCCTTTTGTTGACTCTTTTTACTTTTTCACCTTCTTTTAGTTTCTTGCCTTGCCTATTTGATTTGCTCTGTTGGGCCTCCTGGTATTATTACCTTCTTTGTCTTTTTCTAGGATATTGCCTAGAGTTGCTTGTAGTGCTGGTTTGGTATTCATGTAGTTTCTCAGGTGTTCTTTGTCATGGAAGTATCTTATTTCCCCATCCATTTTGAAAGAGAGTTTTGCAGGATACATCAGTCTAGGGGTTGTTCTCTTTTAGTACTTGAAATATCTCACTCCAGGCTCTCCTTGCCTGAAAGGTTTGTGTTGAAAAGTCTGCTGTGATTCTGATGGGCTTTCCTTTGCATGTGATTTGTTTCTTTTCTCTAACTGCTTGTAGTATTTTGTTCTTCTGTTGGGTTTCTGGGATCTTGATTATTATATGTCTAGGTGTAGATTTTTTTTTATCATAGCTAGTTGGGGTCCTATATGCCTCACTTATCTGAATGTCAAAAATTCTTCCCCTCTGTTTGGGAAGTTTTCTGTCATTAATTTTGTGAACAGCTTTTTTAAGTCATTTGTATTTTTTCCTGCTATTTCATGGATTCCAATCAGTCTTATGTTATTCTTCTTTGCATCATCTAAGAGTTGTTGGATCGATTTCTGATGATCCCCTACTGTTTTTAAGAGATCTCTCTTTTCCTGGTCACTGACTGCAATCTTATCTTCTGTACCTGAGATTCTATCTTCACAGTCTTTTATTCTGTTGTATATGCTTTCAATGGAGTGTTTAATCTCCTGGATATCTGTTTGAATCTGTTTTATGGATTACATTTCTTTCCTCTGTTGGGCATTCATTGTTTCCATTTCTTTCTTATGCTGGGCCTTCATGGCTTCTATTGTGGTCCTGAGCTCATCTATTTTTTTTGTCAGTTTCTGTTCCAGAGTCTCAAATCATGTCTTTCATTTTGCTCACCATCTCTATGGTTATCTGGGAAATTATTTCTGTTTTGAATTTTTCTAGAGCCTGATTGATCTGTTTTGTTACTTCTTGTGCTATGGGTTCAGTGTGTCCTGCTGGTTCACTATCAGACTTTTCATCCTCATTTGCCCTACTCTTTGTCATTGGTGAACTGGAAGTCTGTCTTTGTGTCTTGCTTAAGTGTTTTCTCATTTTTATTTTTGTTGTTGGGTTGTCCTTTGTTTAACTTTTGGGTTATTACTTAAATCTTGCTGATATAGTTGTGCTTTAGCTTTTGGTTCTCTAATGACTCATAGACATTCTCATTTTCATAATATCAGAGAAAACAGGTTATTGAATCAATCACAATCCTTTATCCCAATTGATACAATCAGCAACACAATAGGATCAAGCACAACTTGCAAATTGACCACTTGTGGTAGTCATTAGTCTATCACCTTTAATTCACGTGAATTAAATTAAAATCAAGAAGCAGACTAAAATATGTTTTCAGTGAATAAACTTTTCAATATAGGATATTTACCATTTAGGATGGGGGCTTAGACAGTTAGGATGAGAGGAGTAGATAAGTAAAAGAATTGGAGAAGGTTTCAAGTGAAGCCAGAGGACATATAATGACCACACAATCTTTAGGAACCTGTTAAATTCAAAAGGGATAGACAGAGTAGAAGTATAAGGACAAGAATATATTCCCTTAGTAGTAATAGGGGCTCACTTTCCCTTGAAACTGTCGACCCTTGAGTGAGATAGAATGACAGAAGAAAAGAACATTAAGAAAATAGAAAAATGATAAACAAAGAAATCTGAGTTAGGGCAGGAGCAGAAACAGGGAGATGAGGGATAATATGGTAGAGCAAGAGACTGAGTTGGAGAAAGAGGATGGAAAAAAGAAAGAATTTGCAGAGTGGAATGAGGAAAAGAAAGAAAACAAATGAATTTGAAGGGCCTCTTTCAGATTATATCTCTGCTGTCATAATATACAACATGTGCTTCCATGTGCAGAACCAAGTCCCCTGATCTAAGCTAGTTGATGGCAGTACCCCACGATGCAGGCTGACCTGAGGCTGTAAGGCCCAGATTGAGTTCCCCCATCTCCTGAAAGGTTGAACTCCACACAGTTCTACAGGTTTTCCCTGCCCCTTCTTTAACGATGTTCAAAGATGGGAGCTCAGAAAAATACCCTTTAGGACCACCTTTGCCTCTGCAGAGTGGGTCCAAAGACTGGCACAATCAGGAGGTGTGAGGGCGTGGGGGGTTGTTTGGGGGGGTTCAGGGGTGCCCGTGTGGCTACCTTCATGGTGCTGGATCAATGGCAGCAGGGACAGTGCCGGCAGGGGTGGGGTGCGGTAAGCAGGCCTTCCTGGTGCTGGAGCAATGGTGACAGATACCACATCTTTTGCTTTGAAATTGAAGGCATGTGTATAATTTTATGTAATCCAAAACTTAACTCTGGCACTATAATTTTACATTACTTCTAAGGTAAAGAATTTTTAAGCATCATGTGTCTGTTGGCAACATTTACTAATGGAGTGTGATGTTGAAAGTGTATAGGGAAAATTTCTTTGGTCTAGGAAGAGGGTGAGGTACCTATAAATTGAGGAGAAAACTAGGAAACTGCTTCAAATGAAGAGTGTGTTTCCTGGATAGGACGCTGTACTTCTGTGGTGGTGTAACACTTAGCATGTTAAGAGATCCACCTTAACTCCTCCCTCAACAAAAACAGCCATTTCCAGTCTTTCTTTTCTAACAGAATTTAATTTGATAGTGAATAGTAAAAAATCGAAATTTGTTTTAAAGGCAGTGATCTGGCACACAAATTCTAGTCTGCAAATTACAGAATTCCTGGACTTCATTCTGGAGGCATTAGAAACTCTTCAGGGGGCTCTACGAAGCCTAAATGCAGAAGCCTTACCAAGGCTGCTGTCTTCTGATTCCAGCTGCTTCTCCAGCCTCAATCATTGCCAGTCTTTATGTGATGTCATTATTGCATAGTCTCTTGGCCCTTGGTGTTTTGCTACAAGCTTCTTTTGCCTAGAGCATTCTTTCTCTGACCAATTTGTTTAACTCTCACTCATCCTTTAGGCTGTGATAAAGCTTTTTTCTGAAACCTCATCATGGCCCCAGTTTGGATTAAAACTATCTTCTTCTATGCTTCCTTACCCCTCTGTGCAGATACCTGCCATATAGTATCAAAATGAACTTTTCTGTTTTCTCTGTCTCCCCATTAGATTTGGAATTGCTAAGATATGTTGCTGTTGTCATGGCCTAGAACAGTACTGGTGCCATGGTAAAGGACTGCTACATTTCAATAAACATATCATCCGCTTTTTACATGAAAGTGCTTGGAAAACTATAAATGGCTTTATCAAGATTTGGACTCTACTAGATGTCATTATGTACTCTGGCTTGGTTATTTTTTTGTTGCTGAGACAAAATACCTGGCACACAAATAAACATTAGACAGACCTTAGAAGATTAATCATCAGAAGGTACTCTAACCAGAGCTATAGGAGATTCAGAGATGATCACTACATGAACTGAGACTTTAGGGAGTTCATTCCTATAGCAGAGAGATGACATATCCACATATTACAATAATCTAAAGTACAAAGAGCACAGTGCCATAAAGTAGGTATAAATAAATAAAGTACCCTGGAGTTTTAGAAGATGAAACATTTCCCAACTTCTTGTTGGAAAAATTGAAAAAAGGTTTGTCAAGAAAATAGCATTTGAGATAGGACTTAAGAGCAAGTAGGACAGGAATAAGCAAAGATAAAAATCTCTAGTCTATGATGTAGTATATTTTGTTTAACAAAATCAGATACAATAAAGGAAGCAATGAACAGTAGAAAACAACTGAAAATACAGGAAGGCTCTTAAATGTTATGCTAAATAGTTTGTATTTGATTCCTATCAGGTGGAACTAGTTTAAGACTGTGGGAGTTAGTGATTTAGTGACACTAGCAGAGATCTCTCTCTCTCTCTCTTTTTTTGGGGGTACTGGGAATTGAAGATATCTATTAAAATTAATCTGGTAATGGCATATCTTAGTATCTTCTTAGCAAATCAGTATTAAGTAATTAATTTAACTGATAGTTTTAGTGACTAGTATAGAAAAACTAGAAGGCCATTAGCTCCATAACCTTTTTGCACTAGCCTTTTTTCACTAGAAATCAAGATGAGGTAACAGAACATATGACCAATTAGTTCTGTGAAATTAAAATTAAAATTGACAGGGGAAAGAATCATTACCAAGACATATATGCCTCATAAAAATTCATAGATACATAAAATGTTGTATGCTTATGAATTGTGTCCAAAAGATTTCCTTTAGTTGTCTAGAAAAATCCAGACACAGTATATGAATTATATTGTTAATATTTATTTCTTTTGAGCAATTTTAGTATATGTGCCAACAGAGCAGGCACCTTTTGGATAATTTTTGATTGCTTCCTGTTAAATATAATTACATTGTTCTAACCCCTACTCTTACTCTCCCCTATAAACAGTGAGTACTCTATTGTTAGTGTGTTTTATGGTATGTTATATAACCAAAGCATTTGGTTTCTTGCCAATTTAGACCAGGCCTTCAACACATTAGGCCTGGATTACCACAAAAAGTTCTCATTGCTCTCCTGTATTCAGTGCCTTGAATCTAGCTTTCATTATGACAACAATGTATAGTAAGAATACTTTGTAGAGAATAAGATTAACTTGGCCTGATTCAGCTTTGTGACCTATGGTACTCATATTTCCTGTCCTGAGAGTCTTTTCCCTGAACTCTAAAATAGAAATAATAGTCCCTTTCTGATTATCTCAGGGGGCTATCTCCAGGATCACATGAAAGTGCTTTGAAAACTGTAAATGACTTTACCAAGACTTGAATTCTACTGGCTATCTTTATGCACTCTGTCTTAGTTACATTTTTGTTGATGAGACAAAATACTTGATACTCAAATTTAAAGGTAGACAGGTTTGTTTTACCTTACAGTTTGTAGAGGTTTCAGTCCATAGTTGGCAGTCTCCAAAGCAGGGTGGCATGGAAGAAGGGCATCATAGAGGAGAAACAGTCCATGACAGAGCCAGTAGGAGGCAGCAGCCAATAAGAAGCATCAAAAAGCAAGCCTCCCTTTCCCTTTTATCACATCCAGGCTACAAACCTTTTGAGTGGTACCACCCACACCCAGGGTGGGGCTTTCATTATCTACACCCTAGTGCTATGCTAATTTCAATCAGTGGACTAATTTAGTACCTTACACCCTTAATTTCAGTATCACACACCAGCCAGCTCCAAGAAGCACCAGCTATGAGGATTTGGGGGATTTGGGGGAACACCTATATACAAGATATAACACTCCAAAATTGAGTCACATACCAATTCTTTTATCTCATTTTTCAATATTTCCCAGAACCTACCTTCTCTTCAGTGCATATAAACTTATGGTATTCCTTTCATCAGAAGTATTCTCTTCTTATCTCTGCTCATCAAAATCTAAGAAATAACCGAAAGACCAGTTCAAATCCTATTTCTTTCTTGAAGTCTCCCTGATGACTCCAATGCTTATTCATCTCCCTTTTAGTGAATATTGACAGCATTTAGTTATTGTCACCATTTGCCTATACATTTTTTATTAATATCTCCTTTGCATAAGGTTCATATCTTTAACTAGATTTTTATTTTATGTTGCTTAGATGGTTCGTTCAACATTAGTGACTGTTTATGAGGCCATTTCATCTGTATTTCTTGTTGAACCAAGTTCAGAACTTAATGAATAATTGTGGTTTTATTTATTTAGAAATCCACATAAAGACTCTTAGGGGGAACCTTCTTATGGCCTCCTAACAGCTCATCCTACTTCCACAACAATAGAAAAACCCTTAGAATAGATCTAGTAGACCTTTTTGAGATGATGCAACTGTTCTGTATCCATGCTGTCTGATATGGTTGTAGGTAGCCATGTGTAACTGTTGTGTGCTTAAAATGTGACTAGTGCTATGAGGAACTGAATTGTGGAGGTGTTCAGAGGATTGAACTAAGGACCTTGTACACAAATGTTACTGTGGAGCTATACTCCACCTCCCTGAGTTTTAAATTTTTTGTTTTTAATTTTAAACTGTAGTATAGATCTAGACATCAACTTTCTAACATTTTAATGACAATAACACAATGAAAAATACATTTTAAATTGCAACTTGATTTGTCTGTATACAAACAAGTTTTATGAAAGAATATTTACCATTGTAGTGGATAGTATACTCTAATCAACTTTCTGTTCTATTCAAGTTTATTTATTTATTTATTTATTTATTGGTACCGGGGATCAAACTCAGATCCTTGTGCTTGTGAGGCAGGTGCCAGAACCACTGAGCTAAATCCCAGGCCCTCAATTTCATTTTTAAAAAATACTGACTGCAACCTACTATGTAAATTTCATAGCCCTCTAATTTAAAAATATGGTATATATATTTTATAGATGGAGAATATGAGGCCCAAAGTATTACAGTAGGTTTATTAGCTTTCACACAACTGGAACAAAATACTCAATACCTTAAATGGGGAGAGGTTTATTTTGGATCAGGGTTTTTAGAGGACTCAATCCATGGTCCAAGGCAGAAACAGCATGACAGAAGGGCATGATGGAGGAATGCCACTCACTTCATGACAGCCAAGAAGGAGAGAGAAAAGGGAGGAGCCAGGGACAATACACCCTTCCCAGTCACATTGCCAGTGACTTGCTATATCTAACCAGTCCCTGACTATGAAAGTGAGACAACTGGGGGACAGTTTAAATCTAAATCATAACATTTATCTCTGGTCCCCAGAATGGTCCATCTCATTATGCAAAATGTATTTAGTCCATCTCTAAGAGTCTCTGAAATCTTAACATTTCCAACATTTCTGAAAAATACAAATCCAAAGTCTCCTCTGAGACTCAAGGCAAATTCTTAGTTATAAGCCCTAATAAATGTAAGAAAGAAAATTAAATTCTTTCAAACAACATATAATGCCACAGGGTAAAAATTCTCATTCCAAAAGGAAGAAATGGGGTGAAAGAATGGAATGAGATCAAAGCAAGACTGAAACCCAGTTAAGAAAACATAAAATCCCAAAGCTCCATGTCCAGTGCATAGAGCAAGTTGTGGTGAGATATGAGTTCCAAAGGGGTTGGGTGTCCTGCCCCTACAGTGCTGCTGGTTGCAGCCAATTTGGCCCTCTCAGACTGGTTCTACTTACTGCCTATGGCGATTTAAAGCAGATGTTCTACATTCTTGGAATCTCCAACTTCGTGGGATATCCACAGCACCTTTGGTTTAACTCTCACAGCTTCATGGACCACCCTCTCATGAGATACTTGACTGGTGTCCCAGGCCTTCCTTTGAAATCTGGGTGGAATCTTCCGTGACTTTATAACCCTCATATCCACTGTGTCTGTAAAACCAGCACCACGTGGAGGATGCCAAGGTCTCCACCAGCTCAGGCAATAGCTGGGTCCTGTTGTACCATGTCTGCAGCGGGCTCTTCTTGTTGGTTTAGCTGAGTACAGTGAATTGAATCCTGGTGAACCAATTCTGTAGGAGGCCCTTTTTGAGAAGATGTCCTAGGGACTTCTCAAATGAAATGTTTACAGTTTTGTACCTTGGAGCGTGAGATGGGTAGGATCTTGCTGATTTCTGAGATTCCCTGAAAGCATCTGTCCTTTTGTCTTTGTGCAGAGTACTTGACTTCTTTTTAATGCTAATATTTTGAGCAATCAAGCTCTCCTTTTCTCTATCTTTGCAGGTAGTTCCTTTTTGGCAAAACTGCAAGTTTTTCAAACTACTTTGCTCTGCTTTTTGCTCCAAATTTTTTCTAAATTCAGCTAAAATCAGCCAGGAGTATTCATGCTGCAACCTGAATGTCAGGCTGCCTTGAAATTTTTCTACCCAATCAGTATTTAAATTTTGCCTCACATAAAGTCTTAGGACATGGACAGAATGTAAACAATTCCTTGCTGGAATGAAACATGCATGGCCCAT
Organism: Fukomys damarensis; assembly: GCF_012274545.1. Taxonomy (NCBI): domain Eukaryota; kingdom Metazoa; phylum Chordata; class Mammalia; order Rodentia; family Bathyergidae; genus Fukomys; species Fukomys damarensis. Next base: position 84,416,651 of record NW_022900951.1, read on the forward strand.
AGTCCAGTTTCCAACAGAGTCCTCATTCCCAACTGAAACCTCCTGAGCCTGGTCTTTACTGTCTGCATTTCTATCAGCATTTTAGTCTTCTGAGCTTAGACTAATATCATATATCAAACACTATTCACCACATTCAAAGATTTCTCTAATTTTCCAAATTCCTCCCACAGACCATTTCCAAAAGATTTGAAACCACACAGTCAGGTACAATCACAGCAATGGTCTCTTACCAACAGGGATGGTTATTATTTTGCTGACTTGCACTGAGATTTATTCAGTGCAGCCTCCTATGATCCGCTACTGCCTGCACTAGTCAGCTAAACAGAATATCATAAAGTCTTCTACTGAATGATAACCTTTTGGTTAAAATTCCCAAGACTAAAAATGATGCTTTTTTTCTGAGGGGGGCAGAGTTTATACTGTTTTGTAGAGAAATAATTTATGTCTTTTGCATTATTTGATGACCTATCATTGCAAGGGTATGAATTGCTGTATAAATTCAAGAAAAATTACAACTTTGAATGTGAAAATCCACTTGAAATTTTTGGAGTTGTTGTCCAGTCTTCCATTTTCCAAATTCTTGGTTGTCAGAAAAGCAGAGCCCAGAAAAGAAGATGAATGAAAATAGGGCAGGACCTTTATAGGTAAGCAGAGACTGAGAAACTGGGTAGTAAGGAAATCTAGAATGATGAGAGTGGAAGCACAGTTTTGGGGTGTGCCCGAGTTGTGGTCTTTTGGAATTTTTACTACCTTCCTAGGCCCTGCTAATGACCCTGCAATTTACTATTCCTCTCTTCAAAATCTTTGTATGAATGGACTTGCCCTTTACTTTGGGTAAAAAGAAAAACAAATCAAACTTTCCCTTTGTCTACCAAATCCATAAATCTAAGATGTTCTGAGTAGGCTGAGATTATTATCTCTCTATTTACCCTTATACATTTTTGTCACCATCTCATTGCTCACATATGAAAAGTACATTACTTTTGACTCTCGCTTTTCTCTGCCTCACCTTACACTTAATTGTTTGTCAAGTCCTTTTGATGTTTCCTCAAACAGGAATTTCCTTCCATCCCTCTTACCACTTCTTTTAAAAATTAATTAATTTTATTGGTGCAATGTAAATATATATAACAATCACATTCATCAAAGGGAGTTTGTACCTGTACATGATATAGCTTGATTCCTCTTTTTTTCCCATTCTCCTTCCCTCCCCTTAACTTCCCCTCCCCCATTTATAAAATCTTTTAAAAATATTTTTCCTTCTTTATCAACTTTTTCCTTTTCCCCTCTTCCTTTCACATTTTCCCTTTCCTTTTGAACAGTTTCTTCCTATTTAATATTATCTATTATACATTTTAGTTATTTACCCTTTCAATTTCTCACTCTAGAGGGAGAATATGATTTTTACACATGTGGGTTGGATTTATTTGGCCTAAGAGTATAGTCTCAAATTGCATCCATTTAGCTATAAATGTCTCATTTATCTTTCTTTATGGCTGAGTATACTACATTGTAGAAAAAAGCCACATCTTTTTTATCTTGGAAAAAAACCAAATGCTCATCACCTGATGAATAGACCACTTCTATATTATTGTCATTATAGCTCAGCTCGGATACCACCTTTTCTAGGTTGGGAAAGGTCCATTCAGCCCCAGTATTTGTCTCCTTTCCTTCCCCTGCCTTCCACATACCTTTCTTTTCACTCAGTATACTTTATATTGTTTGTTGTTTCCAGAAATAGCCTCCCTAGTAGATAAAAAACTTTGGGAAGATAGAGGCTGTATCTCACTGATATTTTCTCTTCTGTGCCTAGCACATATTAGATCCTTAGTAAAATTTATGGAATGAGACATGAATGAATATTCAATTATTACCATACATCTTTTCCTATGGAAATTTTCTTATGTTTTTGAAGATGTGACTTTACATTATGTTAAACATATATATTGCTTTGGAACCAGCAGTGTCCTGGCAAGCTGTTAGAACTTTCTAGTTCTTGAGATTCTGTGGCCTTTTGATTCCACTTTAGAAAGTTTGTGTTGTTTCTTTCTTTAGCATATGCTTCATAGAACATAGGAACCTTGATATAATACAAGTGCCTTTGTTACGCTGTACCAAAATTTTGTTTTTCAAAGTTATTTTCCCATTTACTTTCAATCTTCCAAAATAGCTCCGAAAAATTGCTAGAAATATTAAGACATCAACAATGGTAGAATCTAAGACCTCTGAAAATTCTTTCCTTAATAGCAATGAAAAATTGGCAGGCATTGTTAAAATCAACTTTTTCAACATTTTAGAAATGAACTAAAGTCTTACAACAATTCAAGGAATATATATTCAAGAAAACTGGCAATGTATTGGTAAGAGGAGTAATCTTTGTGATAATTTCACCTGCCCTATTCCTATCTCTTGCTCTATGGCTCTTAACATCAAGAGCTTGCAATCACAGTGAAAACCAGCATGCTGGTAGCCACCAGAGGAGAAAAAATGGTGTTGGAGCCGCTTCACAGCTTAATATCTAGAAAATTGTCATTATGTATTTCATCTGTCTGATGGTTATCTGAAAACTACCATTTACAAGACTATTTGTTTGACTTGATTCAGGGCAACAGAAACCTGTCTACTGAGGATGTTTTTTGAATATCTTTAGAGGCAATCAAGTAACTTCTCTGCTGCCTAAAGTGGTAGATAACATTTTCAGCTAACCAAAAAGTTTAAAAGGAAAACCTGGGAGATAAGATTCTTTGGGACTTTGAGAAGGTTGGTCATATTCCTTGGAATCTGAAGACCATATGCATGCATAAAGTTGTGTGCATTCCCAGAGCTGTGTATAGGCTCAAGAAAGACCTGAGTAGGTTCTAAGCTCTTTCTCTGGCTGTTATCACCTGCCTGGCTGGATGTTAAAGACATGCCTCAACATGTACACAAAACCCCTTGATGAAGCCTGGAAACTTTGGTTCCAGGAATTTAAGGAAATCTTTGTCCAGTTATTAGTTGGCCACTAAGCTAACCCAACGAAGCTTGAGTACAGTAAGTTTTTGTTAAAGTAAAATGGAATAGGGTGAAGAAGCCTGTTGTCCCTCAAACTTGTAGAAGCTAATTCTTTTTTTGTTGTTATTATTCATTAAGTTTATTGGTGCATTTTAGGTATACAATATGATGACATTCATCATTGGGAATTTGTACCGTTACATGATATATTTTGGTTCTTATTTTTTCCTCATTCCCCTGCCCTCCCTTCAAACCCTCCACCCCTTCCTATTTATAAATACTTTGCTTCAATTTTTTTCCTTTTCTGGTAGGTTCTCTGGTGTGAGAAACTGAAAGTGTAAATAAGGATCAAAATGTATAATAAATAATGTGAAACGGAAAGAAAAGGTCTAAAGGGGAAGGGGAAGTGGGAGGGTTAGGGGAAAGGAAAGAAGGAATGTGGTACCTAATTCTTAGTGCATGAATGTGCATGTTTGTAAATCTGTCTGTATAATCTCCTGGTCTTTAAACAGATTGAAAGCGAAGGAAACTCATTTTAGGCTTATACCAGGTTTATTAATTTTTCAAGGCAATATGAAAGTAATTTGTACTAAATTCTTTAAAAAGGGATTGCTATTAGTGAGAAATAATTGTGTTGAATGTCAGATTTGACTTCTATAGTATAACCTCTATCCAGATTGCTTCATCATCTGAATTATTTTTGTGTAGGACCTACTCCTCTGTTCCCCTCAAACTCTGTTATGTACAATTTCCACATGCCTCTGCTTCTTGCCTCTGTTAAATTCATTTTCTGTTCTGGATTTCATTTATTCCATACATGTAGCATTGACTAGTGCTGAGCTATGGACAAACACACTGCATTCTGCGAATCTATCTTTTAAGAGAAAAATCAAGAATAGGGACTGTAATGACCTTCTTGCTGGCCCAACTAGACCTGAAAGAGGGTGAAGAGCCAGAATCAAATTCTTTGGCTACCATTTTGCTCAGAGTCATATCAAATGAAGCAGGGCAGTTGTCACAGGCTTTATAGGGCTGTACTAATTTGACCAGATAACTGGGCAATGACTCACTGAGACAAGGCTGGTGCCAGTACAAAAAAAGACCCAGGGCTCATGCATACATGCTGTACATTGATCCAGTGTACACCCCTTCCTGGGCTCCAGGGGTGTTCTTTTTCCACAGTCCTGTCAAGTTAGATTTTATCTGATTTTCTTTCTCTTTCTAAGCTACACTGTTAAATTCATTTTCATGATTTCCTTGGCCTGTGAGGGGTGGAAAGGTATACAGTGTGTGATTTACACTGCTTTGGTCCACTCCCAGGCATGGCCTGACCCAGTTGATCATTTTTAGCCTGTTATTTTTTTTTAACAGGGGCCAGGGGCTGAGACCAGCAGCAGAGAGGCTAAGAGGACACAGGTTCCCTAGCAGCTTGGTACCTGTGGGGAACAGAGCAGCCATTTCTTTCATTTCTAACTTCTTTAAAAATGAAGCACTACAGAGCTTGTAATTTAATAATTAAAATATCCTAAGGGGAAAGGCTACAAAAATTGGAACTCTGTAATATGCTTTTTAAAAAAGCAGTCCCTTTGGTAAACTATCCTTCTAAAAGTGCTTTTACAGATTATAACCTCAATTTGCAACAAAGTATTTAGAGAAGATGAATATTGTTCTCATAATCAGAGGATTTGCTTCTACTTAGAAATATTTGTTTCTATGAAGATAACATGTTTCTGCCTTAGAAAACAAAAACAAAACAATATCTCTTTTCATGTCAGTTGAGCATATCCCACAATGTCATTTGCATAGGGAACTACACACTTAGGGTGCTTAGAAACCAGCTGGGGAGAGGCCCTGCACCTACTGAGAGCTTCATAAAGGGGTCCCTATTCACTCTGAGCTCTAATTTCAGTAGGAGGCAGGGAGCCTTCAAGAGCTGAGAGAAGGTGAATGTTGAATGTCTTACCTTGAACTTGATGTACATTTTTTAATACAAATAGCACCACAAATTGTGAAACATAAAATCAATTTAAATATTTTAGTTCCAGATTAGAACAGGTTCTAATGGGCTTCTTTTTAAAAATTCATTGTTTATTGGTACATTTCAGGTATACAGTATGATGACATTCATCATTGGGATTTTGTACCTTTACATGATATATCTTGGTTCTTATTTTTTTCCCTGTTCCTCTGCCCTCCCTTCAACCCCACCATCCTTCCCTATTTACAAAGGCTTTGTTTCCACTTTTTCCTTTTATCATATTTATTCCTTTCTCTTCTTTCATTTCCCCTACCTCTTTTACTTCCCCTTCCCCTTTGGACCTTTTCTATTTCACATTATCTATTATACATTTTGATCCTTATTTATACTTTTAGTTTCTCACACCAGAGAAACTATTCAGTATTTACACCTGTGTGTCCTATTTATTTCACTTAAGAGTATGGCCTCAAAGTGTATCCACTTAGCTATAAGTATTTTCTCATTCTTTATGACTGAGTAGTCCTCCATTTTATTAAAAAAAATACATCTTCTTTATTCAGTCTCAAGTTGATAGGCTATTGGGCAGTTTCCAAGCTTTAGAAATTACAAACTGTGCTGCTATAAACATGGGTTAGCATATATCACTGTGGTATGATTCTTTTAATTCTTTTGGGAAGATACCCAGCAGGAAAATACCTGGGTCAAATGGGACTTCTAATCCTAATTATTTAAGCTTTATCCATATTGACTTGCACAGAGGTTGCACCAGTCTGCACTCCCACCAACCATGAAGAAGGGTTCTTTTCTCCCCATAACCCCGCAAAAAATTGTTATTGGTTGATTTCTTGATAGCGGCCATTCTTTCTGGGATGTGGTGGAATCTCAGTGTTGTTTTCATCTTTGTCTCTCGAATGACCAGTGATGTTGAACATTTTTTTATGTTTATTTGCTGCTTTTACTTCTTTGCTTGAGAAATGTCTGTTCATTTCAGATGCCCATTTTTGAATTGTGTTTTTTAATTTGGGGAGTCTGATTTTTTTGAGTTCTATATATATTATGGATAGTAGACCTTTGCCTGAGGAACAGGTGGTAAAACTTTTTCCCACATTGTAGGTTGCCTCTTAGCTCTGTTGGTGGTTTCACTTGCTGGGCAGAAGCTTTTCAAAAAGATGAGATCCCAGTTGATTCTTTGTTAGTTCCCTTGCAGCTGAGGATTTGTTTATAAAGTCTTTTCCTGTACCAATATCTTTGAGAGTTCTACCTAACTTATGTTCCAGCACGTTTAGTGTTTCTTTTTTAATATTTAGATCTTTAATCCATTTTGATTTTAATTTAGTACATGGTGAAAGATAGGGGTCTAGTTTTAATCTTTGGCCAGTGGAAAACCAGTTTTTCCAACACAGTTAGTTAAAGAGGCTATTTTTCCTCTAGTGAAGATAGTTAGCTCCTTTGTCAAAGATGAGGTGGCTGATTGTGTCTGGAGTTGTTTCTGCATCTTCTAATCTATTTCGCTGGTCCTTAGGTCTGTTTCTTTGTCATTACCATGCTGTTTTTTTCACAGTAGCTTTGTAGTAGTTTCAAGTTGGGGATTGTGATACCCCCTACCTTGTCTTTGTTGCATAGAGTTGCTTTTGCTATTTCTAAGTCTCTTCTTGTTCCAAATGAATTTTTGGATTATTTTCTCAATGTCTGTGAAGTATGCTGTTGGAATTTTAACTGGGATTGAATTGAATCTGTGTAGCAGTTTTGGAAGTATGTTCATTTTCACTATATTGGTTTTTCCTACTCAGGATCAAGTGATGTCTTTCTATTTTCTGATATCCTCTTTGATCTCTTTTTTCAGAGTGCTAAAGTTTTTAGAGTAGAGGTCTTGATAGGTTTTGTTAGGTTGATTTCTAGGTATTTCATTTTTTGGATGCTATTGTGATGGGAGTTGTTTCTCCAGTTTCTCTTTCAGTGAGTCTGTTGTTCATGAATAGGAAAGCTATTGATTTTTGTCTGTTGACTTTGTATTCAGCTACTCTACTAGATTTGGTTATTAAGCATAGAAGACTTTTGGTGGAGTTCTTGAGGTCATCTTTATAGAATATCTTGTCATCTGCAAGTAATGGGATTTAAATTCTTCATTTCCTGTATTTATTATTTTTATGTCTTTCTCTTTTCTAATTGCTGTGGCTAATATTTCTAAAACTATTGAATAGGAGTGGAGATAGTGGACAGCCTTGTCTTGTTCCTGATTATAAAGTGAAGGATTTCAGTTTTTGGTCATTTAGTATGATGTTGTCAGCTATTGGTTTTTCATGGATGGCTTTTATCAGGTTGAGATAAAGGCTGTCTATTTCAATTTTCTGTAGGGTTTTTATCATGAATGGGTGTTGGGTTTTGTAGAATAATTTTTCTGCATCTATTGAGATGATCATATGATTTTTGTTCTTGGTTGATGACTTCAATTCCTATGCATTTACTTAAACATGTTCTATGAGCAATTATGTGGTTTGTTTTGGAGAACAATCTGTGTGTATCTGGAAAGAATTTTGACTTTTTGGGGTAGCACACTATGTAAACATCTGTTGAGTTCATTTTTCCGAGAGTTTGTTTGAATTCTAGTATTTTGCTGTTTATTTTATGTCTATCTGATCTATCTATTTGTGATACTGGATTATTGATATCCATCACTACTATTCTATTAGTGCTTATTTGATTTTTTATGTCTGTTAGGATTTGTTTTACATAGTTGGGAGCACATGTCTTTGATACTTATATGCTTATGATTGTCATCTTTTCCTCTTAGATGGTTTCCTTTCCAAGCATGTAGAGTCATTCTTTGTCTCTCTTAATTAATATTGGTTTGAAATCCATTTGATCTGCAAAGAGGATAGCTACTTCTGCTTTTTTTTCAGGTTCCTCTCACATGGAGTATTGTTTTCCATCCTTTAAATTTCAGTGTATTAATTTCTTTTTGAATTAAGTGTGTTTCTTGTGTGCAGCATATTGTTGGATCTTGCTTCTTGACCCATTCTGCCAATCTATTTCTTTTGATTAGTGAATTGAGACCATTAACCTTGATGGTTATAACTGATATGCATTGATTTATCTTTGTCATGACCCTTTCCTGTTGTTGGATTCTCCCTCTTTGCATTTAATTTCTCATCATACCTGTTGGATTCATTCTGCTGGGCTTTGTCGTGTTGTGATCCTCATTATTTTCCTAGGATATTGTTTACATTTTTTTGGAGTGATGGTATGATATTTATGAAGTTTCTGAGAAGTTCTTTGTCATGAATGTATCTTATTTCCATATCAATTTTAAAACATAGTTTTGTAGTGTATCAATCTGGGTTGGAGCTTGTTTTCTTTTAGGGCTTGTAATACTTCAATGCAGGCTCTTCTTGAATTGAGGGTTTGTGTTGAGAAGTCTGCTGTGATTCTGATGGGCTATACTTTGTATATGATTTGTTTCTTTTTTTTAACTGCTTGTAGAATTTTGTTATTTTGGGTTTCTGGTATCTGGACCATTATGTGCCTAGGTGTAGATTTTTTAAAATCAATGCTAGCTAGAGTCCTATATCCCTCACTTATCTGTATGTCAAGTTCTTTTCCCCTACTTGGGAAGTTTTCTGCCATTACTTCTATGAAAAGTTTTTTTAGTGTCATTTGCACCCTGTCCTATTTTTTCATTGACTCCAGTCAATCTTATATTATTATTTGCATCATCTTGAAGCTGCTGGCTTGATTTCTCTTGGTCCCTTGCTTTTTCAAACAAATCTTTCTTTTCCTGGTCACTAATTGCAATCCTGTCTTCTATATCTGATATTCTGTCTTCTCATTGGCTCATTGTGCTGAGTTAACTTTCAATGGATTTTTTTTTTTTTTTTTTTTTTTTTTTTTTTTTTTGGTACCGGGATTGAACTCGGGACCTTGTCCTTGCAAGGCAGGTGGTGGCACCACTGAGCTAAATCCTTGTCCCAATCAATATAGTTTTTAATCTCCTGGAAATCTGTTTGCATCTGTTTTAGGGATTCTATTTTTTTCTATGCTCGGATTCCATATTCCTCAGCTCCTCTATTTTTTATTTGTGTCTGCTCTGGAGTTATTAATCATGTCTTGCATTATAGCCACAATCTCTGTTGTTATCTGATAAATTATTTGTGATTTTATTTTTTCCAGATCTTCTTTCTTCAGGGAGTCCAGGTCATTGAGTTTCAGATTGTTCCATTTTCTTGCCCCTTTAGATTATCTTAGGTGACCTGGAATTCTGGTTTTGAGTCTTGTTTAGATGTCTTCTAATTTCAAGAAATGCAGTTTGCGGCACCTTTATTGAGGTGAATCTTTGCTCTCCCATTGGGCTTCAATTCCTAACAAGCCTCAGAGAGGCCTTCTCTCTGCTTCTTACCACTATGCCAACTCCAGAGTTCCAAATGATTGTCTTCCTTATCCCTGCAGTGGCCTGTTGTCTGTGCAGGATTTTGGCTGATGCCTATGGACACTTAGTGACGGTATCTGGGCAGCTCTCTAGCTTTGGCCTGCCCACCTTTGTAGCTGTTGTCTGGGTGTACCTTTGTCTGGGCACTATGCACCTGAGTTGCTAGTACATGGGAATATTTCTTGCTGGGTCCTGCATGCACCCACTGATGGTACCTGGACAGGACTCTGGCTGGAGCCTGTGTGCCTGCACAGCTGTATTTTCGGTGGGCCTTTTCCTGGGGCCTGTGCACCCAAGCAGCTGGTGTCTGGGCAGGGCCCTGGCTGAGGCCTATGCAGCTGTTCTCCAGGAGGGCTTCTGCCTGAGGCCTGTGTGCTCTTACTGATGGTATCTGAGTGATCTTCTGGCTGGGGCCTGCTCACCTGTGAAGCTGTTATCTGATGGGCTGGGGCCTTTCTTATGGGCTTCTTTAAAAACTTGTTTATTATCTAGAATATTGTTTCCTCAGAAAATTATTTACAAAATATTTTAAGCTAGGGACTCTTCATGAATCAGTCTTGAGTCTTTAGGCAGACAGCTTCCTCATAGGTGGTACAAAAATTAATTTTTAGCTCCTGTCATGATATTGTCATAAAAGAATGTGGCCTGTGAACTAATGAGATTTTATTTTATTTCATTTGATTAATTTATCTTGAGAGTTAACCATAGTTAGAGATAGGAAAAACCAAACTATTTTTTGCTACTCTCACACTTACTGCTTAACACTTCTGACACCAGATGAGTGTGTGTGTGTGTGTGCTTGGGGGGGGTAGGGGGTTTCACCACAATCCCAGTAATTCTGCAATAGAAACCTGGAGTATGATCAATTTATTTCTGGCAAAGCTACCTATATTTAGAATCATGTCCCATAGGTTAAAAGCTTAGCTCCACAAGACTACCCCACCTCAAATCCTAGTCACAACTCCCAGGTTGTGACTCCAGTTATATGACTCCTGACTGACTATAAATCGGGATTCCTATGATCCCTTCCTCAAATTTTATAAGTTTTGAGATGACTTATGGAACTCAAGGAAATACTTTACTTGCACATACCCATTTATCATAAAGAACGGTGCAAAGGATATAGATGTCAGCCTGCTGGATAAGGTAGCAAGGTATGGGAGAAGGAACATAGTGCTTCTTTGCCTTCTCTAGGCATAATACCCTCCAGACACCTCAATATATTGAGCAACTGAGCAGCTCTCCAAATCCCAGAGTCCAGAGTTTTCTATGGAGACATCTTGTAGGTAGACATGATCTATTTTAAACAATTTCAAGCCTCACTCTTCTTTCCAGGGGGTAAAAGGTGGGCCTAAAGCTTCTAAGTTTCTAATTATTGCTTAATCTTTCTGGTGACCAGTCCTCATTTGAGAGTTCATCAAAAGTAACCTGTTTAGAACAAAACTTGTCCTACTACCCAGGAGATTCCAAGGGACTAGAAGCTCTGTATCTGGTACTGAGGCTGGAGATCAAATATTGGGACAAAAGATGCACCTGACATCCCTAGTTCTAGGAAAATTATAAAAGTTTTAGGAGCTTTATGCCAGAAGACAAGGACAAAGACCAAATACATATTTCTTATTATATAATATCACAATAGTCATTTGTGAAGCCTAAGAGCAAAGTTATGTTTATTATCTACCTCAAGAGTCTTCTTTGTAGAAGCTATAGGTTGATAAAATGGCAAGTAAAATACTACAAAGAACATCTTGTCTTCCAGCTAAAGCATTATCATTTTCACAGTTGTATAATCTTTCAGGATTGTCACAGTCCCTTCTAAGCCACTGGACACTAGAATCCTCATCATAAAACTCCCTGTGACATAAGAAACAGGTATTTCTGTCTTACCTTGATACCCTCCTGCTAGGAGAAGCTAGATAAGTGTGTATTTATAAAGAATGCTCCGTGGGGAAGAAAAGTTTTGAAGTAACTGTGGCCAGATTTTTTGAGATGGTTTAAATGGGACTTTGAGGAAGAGAGGATCAAAAGAGATGTTAAATTTTGCTATGTTTCTTTCAGTTTTATCCGAGCATGAAAACCAGATTACTATTTTTGCTGACTACCTAGAAGAATTTCCAGATACAGACGAACTGGTATGGATCCTGGGGAAGCAGCATCTCCTTAAAACAGGTATATCTTGTTAGCATTTTTCTTTGACAATCCAACTAAGGTGGGTACCTGAAGTTAAGGTCCTTCCCTGCTTTCCTGCTTGGGTTGATGGAGCCATTTCCTTGACAAATGTTGATGCTACTCTGAGGCTGATATATGATGTAGCAAATAGAATATAAGCCTCAATCGCCTTGCTTGCTGCATAGGCCCCTTTCAAGTTCCTGAGTCTCTAGTGGTGTTCAAATATAGTTACAGGTTTTTGTACAATTCGTAAAAATAATATATTTTTATTCTTTTTTTAAAGGAGAATCTCCAAATTCTACAAATACTGGGTTTCAAAAAACATGGACCCATTCCTGGTTGCACTGAACAGTATATAGTCTTTGGTAACTGGGCTATGTATTTCTCGTTTATCTCACATTGTTGTCCATCTTGATAGAAACACCCAGGTACTTCTAAACAAGCCATTGCTGTCAGAAACAATATCAGACATACAGAGTCCTATGTTTTAAATCTTTTTTCTGACTTTATCACTGTCTCAGTTTATTCTGGTTTTGTGTAGAACTTTTAACCACTGCAACTAGATAGAACAACGGCTTAAATTTTTCTTTTTGACCATCACATTCTTATAGATTAGGGAAGATTTTTTAAGCTGAAACTGCTAATTATTCAATACCCAATAAAGCCAGAGCTTGGGAAGAGGCAGCTCTGAGATTTATGTTTTTGAGATCATCTTCAGTGGTCCTCAGCATGCTAAGTAAGGAACAGGAAGCATCTGCTCAAAAAGCAGGAGAGGAAGTTAGGCATTGGCCCCCTCCTCTTGAGTCTGGCTTCATTATTTTGAGTGGAAACTTGTGAACAGGGAGAGAGTCTGGAGATTGCAATTAGGAGATTTGTTTTCAGACTCTTCTCCTAACTTAGGAAAGTCATCTTCTCTTTCTACATCCTAACTTCCTTCCCCAGTACTTAAAGTATACAGATTGGAGCTCTGTTTTCTAGGATAACAAGAAACCTGAGTTTGCTAAATATGCCCGTAGTTAAGTACTAAGCTGAAAAATACATTTTTGAGTGAAATTATTTTCAAAATGTTCATGTTTTCTTTCCATCATATAAGCAAGCTAGACTGCACAGCAGCTGTAGAGGTAGGAGGGAACGGTATGAACATTTGAGAAGGTGCTACATAATAACAGCTGATGTTTGGCACAGGCTAACTGTGTACATGGCATCATCTAGGTACTTTATATGTATTATCTTTTTGAATGCCCACAACTCAGTGAAGTAGGTATTATTCTCCCCATTTTGCAGATGAGGAAACTGAAGCTCAGAAAGGTTAAGTAACAAGGTTACACAACTGGTAAGTAGCAGAATCAAGGAGCAAACCCAGGCAGTGTGTTAACCATTATACATCTGCTTCCCAAAATGTGCTAGGCACTGGGGATAGGGAGGCAAATCAAAAAGGAATGAGAGAAAATGAAATGAAAATGAAAACTGTTCGTTAAAATTGAATTTCTCTTTCTTCTTTAAAGTGCGATGACTGTAATTTCTTTACAGAATAAAACTATGAATATGTTTTTAAGAGGGCAAGAGATGACTAAGAAAGAAACCACATCTAAGTAGACATGGAAATGAAGAAGTTGTATTGGTGGCTACTGAAGTAAATTTGTCATAAAATGCAAGAAAGCACATTTTAAATAAAGACAAAAACATTTGTGATGTTATATATTTACTTAGACTACAAATACCAGTTGTACTAGGTATTATGGGTAAATATCTTGCACATTTTATTGCTTAGTGGGGATATTTCCTTTCCAGTTAAATGCATACATTGGACATGTAAACACACACACATACATAAACATACAACCCCTTAGTTTTTTATAATAGACAATGGGTAATGGTGAGAGATCCAGTCATTCATCATCATTCAGACTAGGAATGATTACTTCATGAGTGAGTTATCTAGGATCCTTTCTTTTCTTATTTCTTGTGTTTTAGCCATGTCTTCAGTGTTAGTACCTTCCAGGGCCATAGTAATTCTAGGGCCAATGAGAAAGATGCAGAAATCACCCAGTATCATTTGACTGACCAGTACAGTATCCCTGGCCAAAACAGAAGTGAGGGAAAATACTGGAATTACTTGTCTAAAGTGAGATTGGGTTTCCTATGAATTTTTCCTAGGCCTGTAACAGTGGAATTGATTGGTTATTTGCAAGCAAGTTTTCTACTGGCTTAGAAGTCAAACACAGGCATGTTTAGATGTAATGTGGTGACATAATTTTATTTTCCCATTTAATTACAGAAAAATCTAAACTATTGTCTGATATAAGTGCTCGTCTGTGGTTTACATACAGAAGGAAATTTTCACCAATTGGTAGGTATAGCATTTGTTGTACTGTGCTCTCTTCTTTGACATCACTTGCCTGAGGTTATCAGTGACTTCATAGAAACCTCAGAATTAACAGCTCACTATAGCAAAGCATTTGATTTAAGAGTAGGTCTTATACTTCACCCAAAAGTTTCATTGCTTAAGTACCTCATCACACATGGTTCTGTGGTGTTGATGTCATACCAATATACTTTTGACGTCACCTCCAACTATTCAGACACCAGATTGTATTATTTATTTTACTTTTTAAGGTAAGAGAAATCAAGGCAGCTTTTAATTTGGGTACTATCTATTAAATTACAATTCACTGTTTTGTAGAACTATTTGATTATTAATGATAATTGTGCTTTGTAGGAAAGAAAATAATTCTAAAATGAAAGCACCTTGACATTGCAAATGAGTTATGATAGATTTACTTAGAGCTAATTTTAGTCTGTTAGCTGTCATTTAGAAAAAAAATGACAGATAAATAAGTTAAGTGAATGTGCTTCTTTAAGAGAGAATTTATAAAATGTTTATAAGCAGAGGGTGTCACTTCCTAATATGACAACACTTTAGGAGGAAATGGTGGAAGCTACTCTCCTAAGAGGAAGCCTGTCTGACTAATTTTAAGGCAGGACTGGACCTAGTAGTTGGGGTGAAATCAACCTTTCTATGAAAGACCAAAAATGAAATCTTGCATTTTCTTTACTCTTCATAAAGTCCCCAAGCAGTAACAGAAAAGAACAATCTGTATCACCCAGTGGTTCTAAATGATTAACCTTCTCTGAGTGAGGAATTCTTTGTAAGGCTGGAAGATAGTTCTGATTTAACTCTGACAATATTTTGTCAATAGATGATCTCTTCTTTATGTGTACCTCACTGCACCTTTTCCACACCGATCTGGCCTGTAATTTCAGCATTAGCAAGAACCAAAGGACTCTCATCCTAGCTCGCTAATTGGCACACTCCTTCCATCTTGCTGTAGCAACTCTTCTTCATCCCCACAACAAAAGGAAGGAGTGACCACTTTAGCACCGTTGACTTGCAAGGTTGATGACCCCCCTTTAAAATTAATCTTCTGAGATCATGCTTAGAGCATACATATCAACTTCTCTGTGGGAAAAAGAGAGCAAAATGTCCTCTCTTCTATCTAACCTATCTGATTTCATTGGTCCCTTGAAGAAGGATATTAATAGATTGCTCACCCTAGCTACATACATGGACTTTTCTTCACATCAAGTGTTCTTAAAATGGAAACTCTTGCCTTATTTCATTTATTAACTGGTTTTGTACATTTTATTTTTGGTACATGTTAAGTATATTATACATTTATAATTTCTTAATAATATTTTATGTTATTTCTATACTCATAGCGCCAGGTGTTTGCAACATCATCTTGTGTAGGTTTCTCAAACACGTTCAAAGAAATTCTCTCATTTAATTCTTACAGTGTCCACTGATAGTAGGCAGAGTGTATTTTATTATCTTGTCTATACGTGAGACTTAGATTATGAAATTAGAGACTAGTCTTCTGATACCTAATCTAGGATTCTTTCTTTATTTTACTTTGTTCTTTTTCAGATATGTATAATATATATTTAGAGCAGTCAAGCGCCTTCCAAATGTCTTTGATCATTGTGCTGACTGCCTCTGGTAGTATTTGTTCTTTAAGATAAGACTTCCTTTAATGAGACATCCAGGGCAATGTGGGTGAACTATAGAAGACAAGCTTTGGTCTGGCAAGTGATGATGTGGAGTGGATTAAGTGTTGGTAGTCATACATGACAGTCATTGATCAAAACTGCATGTATACTTAGAAATCTCCAAGCAGAAAACCTAAGGGATAGATTTAGTTCATTTGTTCGCTTTGTCTTTGTCTGTAGAAGCTGTTTTGGTTGACTTAGCATTATCATTGCTAATTTCAACCATATATACAAACCCTATTTGATCTCTGTATCTCTTTCCTCCCTTTTCAGAATATGTGTATTTTCTTGTCTTGTGTGAGTCCCAAATATGCTGATTTCTCAGGAAAAGACAATTTATGGTACCCATATTTATTCCTATCCAATTTGGCCAACAGGGGGAACCGGCCCTTCATCAGATACTGGCTGGGGATGTATGCTGCGCTGTGGACAGATGATGCTGGCTCAAGCCCTTATCTGTAGACACTTGGGAAGGGGTGAGTTCTATTTGTTCTATAAATGGCTTTGAAGATCTCTGCAGTATTATTTTCTCCTGTTTAGTATAGTATTAATATTAAGCTTTAGGAACATTCAGTAACAAAACTATGGACCCTATAATACTCTCTGCAGGCTCAAGTGGTGGAGCTGTTAAGTCAACAAAGCTCCTCATAAGAAGGAAAAAAGCATTATTTCCTTGTGACTCACCTAGCCAGACATTTATTTTCCTGGGATGGAATTGAATGGCGGCAGGTGTGTCATTTAGAGTTTCCAATTTTGCCATTGTTTGAGTCCTTAAAAAATGCCAGATGACAAAAGGAGGAAGGTGTGGTGATAAGTGTTTCTTGACCTCATTTAGAATACCTATGTGTTAAAGGATATAAATGACCTAAAGGAAGTACCGAATGAGAGAGCTGGCACTATTTGGGTTTTAATCCCTGAGGATGTCCATTCAGTGATGAAAGTAACTTTAAATTAGCTTTTCTCAGGAGCTCACCTCATAGTCAAGAACCTTCCAATTGTAGTTGTTGACACTCTTGAGGCTTGCTTTTTTATTGATACTGGGGATTGAACTTGGGCCCTTGTGCTTGGGAGGCAGGCAGTGGAACTATAGCCAAATCCCTAGCCCAGAAAGCAAGAAAACTCTTGCTTTCTTTAAGATATGTGCATGCTTCCTGTGGGCATCTGGAGGATGGGGCTAGATGACAGTTTATGCACTTGGGTGAAAGTTCAACTGGACTTGGGGAAGAGAGTGAATGGACACTTTGGATGAGATTGGACTGATGAACTCATTGGCTACTGCTGATGGAGGCATAGGAAATGTCACTTTCCTGTCTCCACTTTGCAAACTCAGAGAACCTCTGTAGTTTTCAGACAGGACCCAGGAAGTTCTGAGGAGATTGAAGGGCTTATTGTTTTCTCTGCAGGGTTTAGGACGTCATGTGCTTGCTTTCCTTGGGTAGTTTCATATTCTGTTTTATAGATGAGGAAATTGAGGCTTACAGAAATGAGATGATTTGCCCAGGGTCAATAAGGAAGCATAGACGTGAAACTAGAATTATAATCTTCTGACTTTGTCAAGTGACTTCTCTATTGTACACATACTTCTTGGTACAGATCCAGTCTTACTCTTTAGTATGTATGTATGTATTTATTTGTTTATTGAGACAGGCTCTTGTTATGTAGCTCAGGCTGGCCTTGAACTCACTGTGTGGCTCAGGCTGACCTCAAACTCATGGTGATCCTCCTGCCTCGGCCTCTGAAGTGCTGGGATCACAGGTGTGCACCACAGTGCCTAGCCTAATTTTTTCTCTTTTATAAAACACTTTGAGAGATGACTTTTCTGAAAGTAAATTCTGAAGTGTGGAGCAAACTAGAAAAAAAAATGCCACAGCCAGTAGTCTCAATCATTTCAACATAAATGCAAATAGCAGGAAGAATTTGGAAATAGATCTTAATATTGATTAGCAGGTGTAAACATTTTTTAATAGTAGGAAATTTTTACTGAAAGAAAGATAGCTTCTGTCTAAGAGTGACAGTAGGGGGACCAGAAAGTGGGTTGCCCCTTGAAGGTGTAATTTGGTAAAGAGTCTTGGATTTTTTCCTATTCATTCAATTTAAAAACTTTGGATGGGGTGTTCACTTAGCACTGTCACCAGTAACTAATGCTACTTAGCATCCAGCTATTCACAATTTCCCCAAACTTAGACATTTCAGTAGAATGAAAAGAGTTGGATGTGATTTATTCTCTGAGGGATGTGCTGGATCTGAAGTTTACAACTTTGGCTTTAGAAATTCTAGAGGTTAAAGAGTCTAGAGATAATTGCCCTTGGCTTCAAGTATATTTCAATCATTAATTCAAACTCTCTCTAAAACCTCAGGAGAGAAATTTATGTCTTGGAAGCAAACTGAGCCTCAAATCTGCTCCTTTAGAAGAATTTCTAGAGCTGAGAAAATGGTAGCAGTGCGTCCTATGCATAGCAGTGATTATGTAGCATTTTCACGGTTGTCCTCAGTAAATTATAAGTGGCCTCTGTAGGATTTGAGGGGCACAGGATGGATCCCTACAGATATAGTAGTGATTTTGACTTTGGTCTTAAAAAAAACCTTGCACACTTGAAAATAAAGTTATTTGTTTTCCAAAGCTTGGTGGGGGGGGGAGAAGAGGGAGAAGGGGATATGAAAAGAATTGAGGCCTGTTATGTACCTGTATCAACTCCTCACAAAGAATGTAATTGTTATGTATTGCAAACATGTACTAAAAACAAAGCTCAGTGTTAACTTTTGAAAAGGCAGTATAAATATGGCAGAATTTTTAAAAATTAAAAAATAAATCTTCCTTAGCCATGAATCCTGTAGACTGTTGAGTGTCACACTAACAACCCCCCCCCCACCGTTTGGGCAGTGCTGCCAGCATGTAAAGATAAAAGCCATTGCTGTCAGTGTGATGAGATATTATGGCATCTGGGCAATATATAGATGTACTGCCAGGTTTTATGTTGACCTCCCATTCAGAGGAGCTGCCTACAAAGGCCTTTGTGACACCATTTTTACATACTATTTATCCAGATCCAGGCTTTGGGCTATGTCAACCCCTTGGTTATCTACCTTTTTTGCTTTTGCTTTGTACTGAGTCTTACAAAATAATCAGTTTCCAGATGTCTTTGTCATCAGAATGAAAGATACTTAAGAATATTCTAAGTTGATCATTTTTACCTTCTAAATGTAACATTTTGCTTCAAATTTGTAGTTATAAGGGTTCTAAGGGGCAATAAATAGTTACAAAAATGACATTAACTCATTTTTCCCTCAAAAGACTGGAACTGGGAGAAACAAAAAGAACAACCCAAAGAATATCAACGGATCCTACAGTGCTTCTTAGATAGAAAAGACTGTTGCTATTCTATCCATCAAATGGGTAAGATCATAAATCAGTAGTTGAAAAGCCATACCTATAGCTGATCTTTTTCCTCATGCCGTATATGTGACTTCATTAAGTTGTCTGTTTATGTAAAAAATTAGGAGTTTGTAGCTCACTGGAAGATGTTTTGCTAACATGTTAATTTTTTCCACTTAAAAACAGCACAAATGGGAGTAGGAGAGGGGAAATCAATTGGCGAATGGTTTGGACCAAATACAGTTGCACAGGTGTTAAAGTAAGTAAAAGAGTCGGGCATTTGCCTATTTTACTATCTCCTATGCTTCTGTCCCCCAGGCAACTGAACTTTCCATCAACCTGAATATTCTTGCCATCCACTAAGCCACCCACTCCGGCTAAGCTTTCCTAACATTTGCTCAAGCAGTTCTAAGTGTGGACCTGTATCGGTGTCAGAGTTGTATTTACCGGTATTGGTTGGTGGCTATATTCTAGGACTTGTTTAGCATCTTAGCCTATAGATTGATGTTCATATGCCAGGGAGCCATTGGCCTAAGGCCTCTTCAAGGTGAAAAATTTTATGCTAAGTAGCAAAGACTTAGCTAGCCTAAGCAACAAATGGACAACCTCCCTGAATAGTAAAAAAATTTCATTTTGTGTTTACTGGGTGCTTTACTCTATTAAGTGCTGGATATACAACAATAAACTAGACATAGTCTTCACCTCAAGGAACTCACCATCCAGTGGAGTAGACAAATCCTAAAGAGGTCTTGTAATCATTTTGTTATTTCTTGGCAGATTCAAAGTGCCCCAGCATAGTTGTCCTGTTAAATTCCTGAATTCACCTCCTATTGCAAGAGGTGAGATAGGGAGGTCAGGATCAACGTTTTGCAAGTGAACAGTTGGGTGAGTGGCATCAGCACCTACACCTGCAGGCCTCCTTACCTGTTGCCACTCTCTCCTTCCTGACAACCCATCACCAAATGAAAACACGCTAAGGGCAGAGATTGTATTTGTCTTTCTTACTCTGTAATGCCAGCACATCATCAAACTGCTCGGCATATAAGTGCTCAAACGGCTTGACACATAAGTGCTCAATAAATGCTTAATGCATGAAAGAAAATGCCAGCCAGAGTCAGGGGACAGATTTAGGAATCAGGAGGTTTGATCCATTAGGCTTCCTTTGGTGTAGTATCCTCCACTTCCTGGGAATTATGATGGGATTTGTTTCATGTAAAGTACAGAAGGGCCCTGATTTAATTGTTAGCCAATCTAACAATGAGCTAGAATGCTTTGAAAGTATGCATATGAGGGGAACTGTCTAGGTTTCCTGGGGACAGAAGGAAAACTCACATGTTGACTTTACTCCTTACTAACAGTACAGCCTCCCTGAGAACACTTTCTTGCCTTGTCAGAGTGCCTTTTGGGTATCATTGACTATGCTGAGTGAAGTCTGTCCTGTTTCAGGAACTGTTACAGGAACCCAAGACATAAAGTGTAAAAGATTAGAATGACTGTGCTGAGCCCAAAACCTGGCTTGCAATGGTTAGTTTTAAAATAATATCCCTCAGAATTTCCTTCTATCCAGTAAATGGTAAGGTTCCCAACAATAAACAGATGGAAGCACATCCTTCTAGATTTTGAGTGGGCTCTGATTTATCTGATTGTTACCATTAGCAACAGTAGAGATGTTCGTTGACTTAAGGATGGATTATTTCCTGATAAACCACTGTAAGTTGAAAATGCCATAAGTTGATAATGTGTCAAATACACCTAACCTACTGAGCACCCCAGCTTAGCAACGCAGTCCACTACAGAGTATCAGTTGTTTTACCCTGTGATTATTTGACTGACTGGGTGTTGTGGCTTGCTGCCCCTATCCAGCATCATGAGCGAGGATCAGACCACATGCTACTAGCCCAGAGAAAGGTCCAAATTCATTGTGGGAAGCAGTTTCTGCTGAGCTTGTATTGCTGTCACATCACAGTAAAGTCAAACCTTTGCAAGTGGAGAACTATCTGTGTATTATTATCATCATTATTATTATGGGGAAAGGCAGTACATTAAAATGAGAGAAATAAAAGTATAATGGTAATTAACCTCTTCTTTGGTGCTACTTTGGTAGAGAAAAAAAATTTTTTTAAATTCTGTCCAGTGAGTTTGGTGGTTATTCATGTATCCCAGAAGTAGCCAGATGAAACATGTCTTCTTTCAAACCAGCAAAGAAGAAGGGAAGAGAGAAATAGGCAGAGTACCTTATTTAGACCTCATATAATTGCTCCTTTAAAAGGGGTTTAAGTCATGCAATTCAGTATGCTGTCTCCCTTCAGCTGCTGACTAGTAAGGTTCCACACCCACCTGATTCATCTGTGATGTAAGCCTCCTTGAATGGCATTTTCAGTGCAATGGCTGGGAAAGGGAATAAGAGTCTCAAGAGTATCTCTCTCTCTCTCTCTCTCTCTCTCTCTCTCTCTCTGTCTCTTTCTTCCTCTCTCTCTGTCACTTTTCATATTATCTATTCTCTCAACAGATATATATGTATATATACACACACACACACACACACACATATATATATAT
>NW_022900951.1:84438438-84500215 GCF_012274545.1 Fukomys damarensis
TTTAGCTGTGCTGTGGGATGAACCCATGCTAAACAACTGAGCTATACCCCCAGCTCCAAATACATATTTAAGTGATAGTTTTCCTTTTTTTTTTCAACAAAAGCAGTAATTTATAATGTCTAATTTAAGGAAACAAAACACGAATAACTTTTCTTTTTTGCCTATAGGAGCACTGTCATTTGGTGAGGGAGACTTTTCCATGTTTTGAAGTAGAGCTTCTTTTTGAAGTTCAAATATAGTAACTTGGTAGCATTCTCAAGGTCCTTGGACATGGAATCTCCCAGAGCTCTGTCAGAGGAGACAGAGCTAACTTGAATACCACCTTCTCTGTGGCTAAGCATTTCATGACATTGGAAACACTGAGAATACCTTGCTGATATTTTCTTCTCCAATTGTGACTTCATTATGTATTGCTTTGCAGAAAACTTGCTTTATTTGATGAATGGAATTCCTTGGCTGTCTATGTTTCAATGGATAACACAGTGGTCATTGAAGATATCAGTGAGTTCCCGGATTGCTTACCTTCCCAGTTGGTGGACGATGAGTTCTTTACTCACCACTTCAAAATCTGAAATTCAAAAAAATCTTTGGCCTGCCCCAGGGTGGGGGAACCTAGGGGAGCATAGGGCTCTGCTTTTCTTCTCTTTCAGCTTCAACTATTAGAGGGTCTTTGCTGCCTCTCAAAGATGTACCACTTCCTTTCCCTGCAGGTGACCCAAAATGTGTATAATCTATGAAACCACCAGTAGATGGCTGTGGAGGCCCATCCTTATCAGGACCTATGTCCTTTGCCATAGGTGTGAGAGCAACTTAAAGATATAGTCCCTGTCTCAAAAACCCTTGCAGACTGTTTGAGAAATGAGATTCAAGGAACCCAGAATACCTGTTGGGAGCCGAGCAAGTACTCAATGGCCAGCATACAGAGCATGAGGCTGAAGGAATGACCTTGATTTCCTGTGGGAAGTGGGGCTGGCTGGGCCCTGTTAGCAGCAGGGAAAGCCTTCTTATTTCTATCTTTAGAGTATTTCCTATGGCCAGACTGCCTTACTTACCCAGATCTCTTGTTTTCTGTTTCTAGAAAAAATGTGCCGAGTCCTTCCCTTTAGTGCTGACACAACTGACGAAAGCCCCCCTGATTCTTTTGTCACTTCGAACCAGAGTAAAGGCACCTCTGCCTTCTGCCCAGCCTGGAAACCCCTGCTCCTCATTGTGCCCCTTCGCTTGGGCATAAACCAAATCAATCCTGTGTATGTTGATGCATTCAAAGTAAGTTGCTCCTTGGCCCAAACCCTTTGCTGCCTGCCCATCACACTGCCATGTCAGCACATTGATCCGTGAGCAGCAGTCCACAAGTGAGCTGAGAATCTTGCATTCTCTTTCCCTCCAGGAGTGTTTTAAGATGCCACAGTCTTTAGGGGCATTAGGAGGAAAACCAAATAACGCCTATTATTTCATAGGATTCTTAGGTAAGAAAGGATGAATTGCAAGTAAGTCATCATGGGCTAGGGGAGGGTGTGGGAAGAAGGTATGCATGGGAGATGGGTAGTTCCCATGAGTGGGCCCCTATTTAGCCCAGTGATACTGTGGCATCTGGTCAGCTCCTTCTGTCTCCAACCTGAAGTATGAAGAGTAATGCTTCCATGGCCTGCTGGAAAGCAGGTGCCATTTTGATGCCTTCACTTTCTTGCCTCTTGAGAAGATGGTGTCAGTACTTTTGTGCGGGATGGCCCCAAGGTCGTAGCATTATTCCAGAACATTTCTCTCCTGCCTGTGAGGTCCTGGGGAGCAGGGTTTCGTACGCTTGGCCTTGCTGATTTAGGGTTCAGGCAATCAGGCTAAGAGCATCCCTGCCTTCCTAGGCTCTCATAGCTAGGCCTGCTGACTCACTGTTCAGAGCCAAGATGGGGTCAAAATTAGAGGAGTCAAGGACAGAAATGTGTCTTTCTAAAATCTCTTCATACACAAATGAGCCAAGGTGAGCTAGCTCAGTCCTCCTGGAAATTCACTGTGTGCATATCTCCTTGAGAGCCTACCAGAATGCAGACTTGGTGTTCTGGGATGGAGCCTGAGATTTATGTTTGTAAATAGGTGCCAATGCTGCACAGAGCACACTTCGAGTACCAATAGATCAGGCACCTGCTTAGTGCTGAAGAGTATGAGTGAGGGAGTAATATGGTTCAAGGCACCTCTTGCAGGAATGGAATAGCCAGAGACTGGGCCTCAAGGAAGTTATGCTCTTACATTGGTGAATAGGCAGGGAGATCTAGAGCAGTTATAAGGGAATGGTGTGAGGAGATGTACCTAGGACAGGGCGGAGATGAACTTGGTCATCCTCCCCAAGCCATCTCTTTGGAGATTTGATCAAGTGAGGTGGGATGACCACAGACAAACAGTGGACCCTCAGGTTATGACCAGCCTAACATATGAACAACTTGGGTTAATTAGGTTAATGGAAGATTCATCTGCCTCTTGTTATCTGTAGTGTATACCCAGGTAAACATCCAGATCTCAGCTGTATTGATTTACAGACAACTTGAGTTACAACCAGCCCCTGGGAGCCGATCGAGTTTGTAAGTCAAGGGTCCACTGTACCTGGCTTTCCACACCTCTCTCTGAGTTAATAGCTGTTTGACTACAGGAAAAGGAGATCAACTTTTTCAATTTCAGGTTCCTCATATATAAAGTAGCCTACCACTTGAATCCTCATTAGGTAATCTCACAAGAAGGTGTTCAGCAAAGAGCCAGGCACATATGAGGTGTAATGGGAAAATACAGTGAATGTTTACATATATATTACAGTAAAAGATGCATTGCCATTAATCTTGCTCAAAATATTCCTCCTCGCTTCAAAAATACGTATCGCACCATCTTGCCATTTTCTAAGACAGCTCTGGAAGTTCTCTCTTATTACAGTCTTCAGTTACATTGTGGCTGCCTCGATGTCTTTATCTGATCAAACACGTTTGTTTTTCATGATCATTTTGCCTTGGGGACAAGCCGGAAGTCACATGGTGCTGGATCCAGTGAATGGTGGATGAGGACACACTGTACTGCTTTGCTAAGCCTGTCTGTGTTGAATGGCACGTGGTAGCAGCATTCACCGTAGTTTTTATCACATCTGGTGAAGACTCTCGTGAAAGGGGTCTTCCAGAACTGCTTTAGGAAGTGGCAAGAATGATGGAATAAGTGTGTTAAAAGTGAGGGGGAGTGTTTTGAGGGGGATTAACCACAGTACGTCTTTTACTATAATTTCTATAATATTACAAGTGCTCTGTATTTTTTCTATCACTTTCTGTAGTACACACTCAGAAAAAGGTGGCTGTACTCCAGCACCTCTGTCATCGGATAGCTATTTCTTCCTACCTGTAGGGTGGTGGTTTCTTTGCAGCTGACCCTGCTCTTTCTAATGCTGCCATCTACTGGTTGCGTTTGAGAACTACATCTTGATGAAAAATCTGGAGCCCTTGGTGGTTTTTATTTTTCTAAGTACATTACAGAATCCCATTGGGAGACATGTACTTTCAAATGCCTTGTTTCTGAGCTTTTGGGTTCCTGTGAAAGAAAAATTTGCAAAAATATACAGTCACCCCTTCATATCCATGGGTTCCATATCCATGGATTTGACCTACCATAAATTGAAAATATTTGGGAAACAATTGTCTGTACTGAACATGTACAGACTTTCTCTTGTCATTATTAGCACAACACCACCATAAGATGGCGATTGTCATTTTCATTTTCCACATAGTGAAATGGTGATTAAGAGAGGTTATTTCTTCAGGGTCCTTCAGCTAGGAAGCACTAAAAGCCAGGATTCGATCCTAGTTTGGTCATCTCTGCCTGAACAGGAGTCAGCTCACTAAGATCTCATCCACAGGAGAGTTTACATGCTCTTTTGTTCTGGGTAGCATTTATTTAGGAGGCCAAGACCTTTTCCCTTACCAGAGGTGCTCTTAGAGTACAGGTCTGAAAACCAGTGGTCTAGAGCAAGATGCTTCTAACATAAAAGAAGCAGAAAGTTCCCTAATGGCACCTAGGCTCATAGTCTTGTGGCTATACTGTTGCCTCTTTACTACTGCTGCTCACAGTGCTTGCCATGTCATCTGTGGTCTCTCATTCTCACCTTTTCCCAAGCCTGTCACTTTCATTTCTGGACTTGGACTTTGAGGAGATGTAAATGCTAGGGCAAATCTTCTGATGGAAGGGCTAGATTTGGATACCAATGGCTTCCTTCAAGCATGTTCACCCTGGCTTTGGGCTTTTGGTCATTTCATTCTCATTGTCACCAAGAGGGCTTAGGGAACCAGGGTGTCTTCTCCCAAGGTTAGCAGTGGGGCTAGGACAAGTGGTTCTTCAAAGGTTTAGCATATCTCATTCAAAACAGGTGATGAGCTCATCTTCTTGGATCCTCACACAACCCAGACCTTTGTTGACACTGAAGAGAATGGAACAGTTGATGACCAGACTTTCCATTGCCTACAGTCCCCACAGCAGATGAACATCCTGAACTTGGATCCTTCTGTAGCACTGGTGGGTATCCAAAGGTTGGGTAGGCCAGGAAACACAAGGCTACCCTGTTAGTGTGGCTCCCTGGAAGTTACCCAGGTTGTTAGGCAGCATGGCAAGAGTAAGTTTGTTCACTGCTCCCATAAGAAGCAGTTTAATGTATAGGGAAAGGAATGGATCCTGGAGGCAAACTATGTGAGTTAGAACCGAGTCCCTGCCACTGACTATAGCTATGGACTTAGGGAAGTCATTTAACCTTTCTGAGCCTTGGTCTTCTCTAACTATGAGAAAAACAATACTTCCTTCTTCATGGGGTTGTGTGAGGTGCACTGTTGTAAGACACTTAGCATGGGGCCTGACACATTGTAAGCATTCTATAAATGTTATTATTAGTGTTATCATCCTTCCCCCCTTTCCTTCTTGCCCTTAAATTATTGCTATGTGAGCACAAGGAGTAATTAGGATGTGGCTAGGGTTGAAAAAGTGGGTAAGACCTCCCTGGGAGAACAGAGTCCATTTTTTTGATGCACAGAATCCAGAAAGTTGCAGGTTTCCCCAGAAATATGACTGCTATCAACACAAGTTAAAGGGGTGTCTTTCTGCAAAGTAGCCAGTGCTTCTGAGGCCTGTCTGCATCCTGACTTCCCATTTAATACAACTGTCAGAGCACTAGTGGCCAAGATATGACACAGCCCTCCTCTTATTTTGGGCTATTCTTTCACTACTGTGGAGTGGCTCTGAGGTTGGGGAAGAAGACACCTGGATTTCTTTTTTCTAATAGTATTTACCTGAGGCCAAAGCCACCTTATTAAGTATTGCCTCTAGTAAAAGTACTGGTTTGCTTTTATTTGCTAGTTTAATTGAATGTTTTTTTTATAGATGTGTCTATTTGCACATCAAATATGATGAGATTAACCCCATGTTTGGGGGACTGATCTTCAAGTTAAAGTTGTCCACAGCATGAGGGGAGGGGGACAGGGGGAAGGAATAGAGAACACGAATCTGAGAGACAGAGAATGAGACAGTGAGAAAGTGAGTAAAACACCACTGTCTGTGTACAAGTACGACAGTGATCTAGGAAAGAGAGAGAAGCCCAGCTAGCCTCCTTCCTCTATCTCGGAAGACATATCCAGAGACAGTGACCCACCTCCTAATTTTGGGCCAACATCTCCATCTTGCAATAAAAAGGGCAATTCTAAGTTATGTTCTTTTGTTTTGTCCAAGGGTTTTTTCTGCAAAGAAGAGAAAGACTTTGATAACTGGTGTAGCCTTGTTCAGAAGGTAAAGATGTATATTTTTTTTCAGTCTTACAAATGTAAGTTACTCAGTATATTTCCTTTGTAGGATTGTTTTCAGAGTAACATAAACTAGTCTGATATGATTTTATTATGAGAGAAAAACAAAGGCAGTAAAGCATCATATGTGAAGAACTGTGCATAACTTTGGGGGAACAAAGCAAAGCTTTTGTTTCAAATGTGCTTAATATGTCAGGTGAGTAATAGCCTTAGTGGTGAAACTTAATGTTTAATTTCATCACACTTATGAATCATATGAAATATTCAGCTAATATCCTACTATTTTAGCCTAAAAATGCCAACTTCACATTTCTTAGCACCAAATCTTTCCTTACTCTTCTAATGATATGCTGATGGTTAAAGAAACTAAAGTACTTTTCTATTTGTTTAGTGGCCCATTAACAGCTTCATATATTCCGGCGTGGTTTAGATGGCTTATCCTTCTATTAACTTTTTCAGTTTTTAAAATATAGACATGCTACCACTTCAAGGAATTACAATATGCAGTAATCCATGTAAAGTTATTCTTTTCTTTTGGTATCTTCTGTAAAAGGGGATGATTTCACTGGTGCAGCAGTCTTTGTATCTGTCTCCTTCATTGTCAGCCTCTAACACATGCCAGTAGATGGATGACATTTAAAAATGCTTATTGAAAGATCGAAGGGAGGTCATAAGAAGTAGTTTCAAGAGCCTCAGGTGGGGTGTCAAGAGACACAAAGTTCTCCTATCAGTGAAACAGAAGGATTGGAGACATGGGAGCCCAGAACCTTTGTAAGAATAAGAAGGGAAGATTTTTCTTCACAAGTGAATGAAAAACCAACACCAGTGTACCTAACTGAATCTGAGACCCTGTGTAATAATTTGCTGAGACGTAATAGAGAATTATTTTTTAAAGGCAATACTTGGACTTCAGAGTGCCTTAAATGTTGGACTATAACTGAAACCATGCTTATTTGTGCTGGTATTCTCCTGGGGCATATTTAATTTGATTATTAAATGACATTTCTTTGCAACAAATACTTCAGGAACATTTCATAGCTAAGTTGAGCTTGGGCCTGTGCACCTGGCCTGTGACAGAGTGTGGACAGTAAGTATTGGGTTCCATCAGCTACTCCTAGTGGCTTTCCTGCCTGGCCCACATGATCAGGAATTGAAGACAGCTGAGATCTTCAGATGGCTCAAGAAGAGGATATTTATACCTGCTAGACCTTTTTTTTTTTTTTTCTACCTGTCCCTCTTTTAGGGTTTGGGTCATAGATCACCACTTGGACAGAAATACAGTGACTCTATAGGATTTACAACTGTTTCTGTGTCTCCCCAGGAAATTCTGAAGGAGAACTTAAGGATGTTTGAATTAGTTCAGAAACATCCACCACATTGGCCTCCTTTTGTACCTCCAACCAAGCCAGAGGTGACAACCACTGGGGCAGGTAAGGTATTCAGGAGTTGTCGGGCAGAAGATTCACATGTAGCAGTTGTTTTATGAACAGAAACAACTGTGGCTCATGCTTTTTGTGGAAAGTAAAATTTCTACTCAGCTGGGTTGTATAAAGAATAATTTTTCCAATTATTTTTATCTTCTGATGAGCTGATATTTTTCAGTTTCAAAAATGATAAAGGACGAACATGGGCTTAGTATAAAAGTTCTATGCAAAATCAAGATGTCTAGAATTTGTTGTTGTTTTTTTGCGCTGTGGTTCAGAATAACAAACCAGAGGCTGTGGGTGATTCCAAAAGTATCTGAAAGGGCTTGCAGATTGTTGGCCAGCTCACTGATCCAGCCTATGTAACCGGCCTGGTTATTTTGAGTCTTTGTAGAGAATTTCTAATACTTAGCCATAACCCTAATTGTAAGTCTCCTACAGACAAGCCTTTCTATGGCCAAGTGATTCAAAACTGCGTAATCTTAATGATTGAGTAGTGTATTAATTGACCACATCAACCCAAATGACACGCTTTCCTTCTCATTTCTGTATTTTAATAGAATTCATTGACTCTACTGAACAACTGGAGGACTTTGACCTGGAAGAAGATTTTGAGATTCTGAGTGTGTAGTATAGTGGGAACTGAACTTGGAGCTGTCTTCCATATGGCACCGCAGGAACATGAACTTGTTACATAAAACAACTTTTCTAGTCAGCAAGTGCCTAATATGCCAACAACACACAAACCTGATAGCAGTCATGATGGAGTCAATCACCATGTCTCAACAAAAAGCAAAAAACAAAGAAATGACACCAACCCTTCCCCAGGAAGATATAGAACAATCATGGACTCTAGGAGCAGAAAGATTACGAGGAACCCATTGCTACCCAGCTTCTTACATAGCTACAGTAAGTCTTCAGCAGGTGAAATGAGGACATTTGGAAGACAGATGGCAACTCCCATTTGTTTTCATGCACCGGCAGATGAGGGATGGTTACGCTGTTCTTCACCCTTTCAGGTGTGACCTCTTTGGGGCTAAATACTAAGAAGCAATCTGTTCTCTTGCTCAAATAATAAAGTAAATCAGGGAGAAAAAGTTCCTGTTAATTATTTGAATATGTATTTTAAATAATAATTTATATCAAAACATTTGCCAAAGAAATGATGTTAAGTGTATACTTCTCAGTTGTCTTCCTATTTGGAGGAGCTTCAGTATTTGATGGGCACAGCCTTCATCCTTACTGATACTTTTGTCAGATATCACCTACCCGGTCTTTAGATCAATCATGCTCCTTAAATCAGGAGTCAGCAAACTTTTTCTGTAAAGGGCCAGATAGTAAATATTTTAGGCTTTGCAGGCCATGTGAGCTCTGTCACAAGCACTCAACTCTGCTGTGGAACTTCAGACGCAGTAACAGCCAACATGCATGTAACTTAGCGGGGCTTTAATCCACTAAAATGTTATTCACAAAAGCAAGTGAAGGGCTGGACTTGGCCTGCAGTCACTTGGCAATCACTTCAATTGCTAATTTGTTTGAGGAATTGAAAACAAATTTGGTTTGAATTATATTGTTTTGGTCGACAGCCATATTTATAAAGAATTATTCATGTAGTGAATCTAATCTGTGCAATAAATACAATTGCAAACCTCTCTAGGACTAGTAATTTACTAAGTTTTAAAACACATATTCATCAAATGAGCTTTGCTAACCACTCTTCTGTGAGGATACTCAAATCCTCACACTATCTTTCCATTTTCCTTGCCTTGCCTTCTTAATTTCACTCCCATCCTTAACATAGTCACACAGGATGCCAGCATCTGGGGTTTGCAAACTAGCACTAACCAATTCAGTTGTTCTCTGAGAGCCCATGTTTTCCTTTTTTTTCCCCAGTAGGTAATATATTTCAGAGGTTCAAAATTCAAAGATGCGAAATTATATTCAGTGAATATGTCTCTCTCACAGGTCAGTTTTCTTCCCTGAAGGTTCCCAATGTTATTCATTTCTTGTTTTTCCTTCCAGATGATGTATTTTATGCATATATAAATATACTCACATACTTAAGTGTATACACAGATATAAAAATGTATGCAAATACACACAAACATATATAGCTTAG
Organism: Fukomys damarensis; assembly: GCF_012274545.1. NCBI lineage: Eukaryota > Metazoa > Chordata > Mammalia > Rodentia > Bathyergidae > Fukomys > Fukomys damarensis. Next base: position 84,447,783 of record NW_022900951.1, read on the forward strand.
ATTTTATTTTAATGGCTTTAATATTTCTCTAGTTTTAATTTATTTATAAATTATCCCAAGGCCACAGAAATATGCAAATTCTTTCTTGAATTCTAGCATGTGATGGGGATAAAAGTAATTGTAGGCTTATCTTGAAGCATACTGTGGGTTTGCTGACCAGTAGAGGACTCTTTCAACTATTTGACTTTGATCATTTTCTCTGATCTTTTCTTGCTTCAATATTTTGTTATACAGTTTAATGAGAATGGATATTAGAAAAGTTTTTATCAAAGAATGCCAAGAGTCAAGTATTCAGATTTTATTCATTTTATTTGCTATGTAGAAAGTTGACACCATATTTATTACTCAGGAGGTTAAGATGACAGTAGTTCAGATTATACTGATTAAGCTTTGGCTGTGTTGGCACAGTTTACATAATACTTAAAGAAACAGAATCACCTGGAAGGAATTGCCTCATGTGAACATATCTAAAAGTGTCATGGGAAACTGGTAATTAAAGAAAGTGGCCAAGATGAAAACCCCATACAGAATATGCTTTATAGCCAACTCAGGCTTGCTTTAGGTCTACTAACTGTTAATAAGAGCAGTGTTCTAAATTTATGAGTATTAAAAAAGTTTAAAAGGCTACCTATGAAAGAGCAGTAGGATAACCATTGTAATGCAAAGCCTGAGCCTCAGAATGCAAAGAACTAACACACTACAACTTCACTGTACCGCATGGAGTACATTTGGATGGCATATAGAATAAACAGAGACTTTTAAGAAATTGAGAAAAAGTAAATGAGATGTACCTTTTTATTCCTCTAGCCCAAAACACATTCCATACCTTCTTACCCATTTACTCCTCTACCCCTGGCCCAGGAGAAAGTGCTGTGGTTTCTGTTTCCTTTTATGGCCTTGGCCACATTTATTGCAGCCTCTGTTCTACTTGGCCCAAGCCAAGTCCTCTGGCTAGGAAGAATGAGCCAGCAAGGAGGATGTGATTTGTCTAGGCCCATATGAAATTAAAGGCTGCTGGCCATCAAGCCTTTCTCAGCAATGTGGGACCCAGTCTTGCATACTTTGGAAGGAGTCATGGCTGACCCTGCAATACTGGCTGGCAATTCCTTCCAGTTCCACCCAGACACAGGAGACCTCTTGGCATAGTGAGGGCTTGCCCTATGCACACTCAAACCATCTGTGAATGTTCAGCCAGGTAATTTTTTTTAAATGTAGAAGCACTGGGTTCTGGCTTAAGCCGAATAATGTGTGGTAACTTCTAGACGTAACGAAGTGACTTACTAGCTATTATGAAGAGATTTCTAATCAAGACAGTATGGCTTCTAGCAGTCTTAAGAAAGTCCAGCAAATCTTTCTGAGGTAGCCATGAATTGACATGCAAACATCCAAATAGAAGCCTAGCACCAGGTTGATGAAATAGGGACAGCAGACCTCACAGGGTGGGCTCATCTAATGGGCCCGAAGGTTGGGGTGACCAGTGTCCAGCAGTCCAGCCCAAAAGCACCTCCAATGTATAACTTGACAGATAGGCAAATGGGCTCACGCTTTCCTTCTTCTGATTGTTCAGGCTTGCAAGGTGACCATTGTGAGGGGTATGCAAGGCAATGGGCAGAGTGGTAGGTGCCACTCTACAGATTTTTCATGCACACCTGGCAGCGGCTAACCCTGGTGTGGAGCTGCCCGGCTTTCAGTGTTTCTGACACAGGTTCTTCCCTAAACTGTTGCCTCTCCTCTACTGTCGTCAACCAGAAACTGTACTTGTTGGCAAAGTAGTGGCAGGTGCCTCGGGCACCACTACACTCGATGAAAGGAGTTGCCCGGAAATCCTCAAGGCAGGAGCCTGGGGAAACCAAAGACTGGCCTCCACCCTCGGCCCCAGTGGCAGTGTGCTGAAATAGATGACAAGGGGGTTGGTGTGAGTGGCACCTGCTGAGACCTGGCACAGGGAGGTGATGGATTCTGTGGCTACAGGGGGACACATATGCCCTGTTCCTAAGCCCTCGTCCCTTGGATCAGCCCCTGCTTCTAGCCAGCATGCCAAAAACTATGTTTTAGAGGAGCAGCTGCCCATCCTCCCTCATAGCAATTCCTCTGTACCCTCCTAACGTGTCATGCCAGTGACTACATTTCAACCAGTGTTTCCCACAGTGCTGCTTTGCCACTGAGTTTGGAGGTATGTTAGATATCCTCTCCCCCAATTTTCATGGGCAAATAAATGTGAGAACAGCTGGACTAAGGCAAATTCACCAGGTTTTGTAATTGCAGTTCTCCAACCCCTTTGCTATTGTGCCTTGTCCACTAAGCAGGGAAAGAGTGGACAGTATTCCACCACATTCATCCAACCACGGCCCCTCCCTTAGCAGCATGTCCATCAATAGCTCTGACCTGGTTGCCTCTATTGGAGCTAATATTTTCAGTCTGTGCCACACCCTTTAGGGTGATATATAGTGTTTGTTACCGGCTGAGTGAAGGAAGTCTGTGTATTTGGCCTAAATGTCTCAATCCTCATTTCAGAGGGCTCCCTCAGCATTCACTTGCAGGGCTACTTATGAGCTGACAGTTGCTGTACCCACAGACAGCAGTCCCTGTCTTCCCCTATTCCCAACTCCTCCTTCACCTCAGCTAGGTTATCATCTGAACCACAGGATGTGGGGAAGAGGCTTAATGCACACTTGTGTCAGCAAATGGCCAAAAGAGTATATGCCAAGTAGGAGTTCTTACTTGGCAGAACTCTGAGACAGTGAGAGTCTCCAGGTGACCTTTCAAGTGATCCTTCCTGAGAACTGAAGCATCAAAGTTTTCTTCATTTTGACCCCCAGGATAGAAAACTTTCTAAAACATGACACAACCCCTTGCTTTACTAAACAGAAGACACTGTACTGTAAACTTTGCAGATGACTCAAGCTTGTTATGGCAAATGTGAGGTTTTTGTGGAGGGCAATTATGTAAGGGCCCTGTACAAAAGTGTGCAGCTTATAAAACTCTTGAGCCACCTTCAAATCATTTTTTCTCTTTTCTCTTTTTTAGTTAGCATGCTCATTGTCGCAAAATGCCTACTAGGTAGTCTAAATCCCACCCTTACTGATTTTCAGGAAATATATACTTGCATATTAGAATTATATGCAAATAAGAGTAAAAGGATTCTGAATAAGAGCTAAGCTCTCCCATGAACAGAGCACATGAGATTTAGTACACAGGATTTGTGTGATTTCTTGTGGAAACTTAGGGGTCCTTTCTCCTTACTTCCTAGTCTGGGTGGTACATGGGATGGAATGGCAGGTGAGGTAATTCTCTAGTACTTCGGGATAAACTGCCAGTTGTGCAAAGGTAGCGTATTACAAGGAAGCAATATACCCCAGGTAGGTAAACTGAAGTGAGGGAGCCTGTGACTTGGAAATTGTTTAAAGGTACTCACTCCCTCACATTCTTGCCCCAGTGACTCAGCAGGATGGTCTGGATAGGCAGGCTACTTAAGTAACCACCACACTGGGTTTTCTGGGACTTGTCCTGGCTCTAAAGCCTGACTTCTCATCTGATGAATGATATTCACTGAATACCATGTGCGTGACTCCAGGCCTCTTTGGCATTACAGATGTTCTCTTTCTTAGCAAGACACACCAAATGTCTGGCCACTGTCTTCCCCTCATACCCAGAACTACCTGTCATTCATGCAGAACTAGATTCTTTGGTTTTATGCCAGGCTCCAGGTGAGCAATTCCTTTCCTTTCTAAATCTGCCTGAAGGCTGGGAGCCAGTCAGAGGTGCCCTCCCACAGCCCTGGTTCTCTGCTTCTCCACAGTGAGGGTGCAGAGTCTTACCATGAGGAAGGAGTACCCGATCCATAGGCTTCGCCAGCCCAGAGGGCACTGTGGGATGGTGATGTCCTGGCTGTGCATAGCAATGGCTTGTGATGGTGCCTCACACACAGAGCAGCGGCTGATGTACTGGGGAATCTGGGCCTGGCTGACGGGCATCATGGGAATAGGAGCAGTAGTGGAAAGCCAGTAGGACTTATCATTGCGTCGGGCATAGTGGCACACTTCATTGATGTTGCAGTAAATGAAAGGCATGGTGCTGAAGCGGGGGAGGCAGGAGCCAGCAAACCCTGGGCAGAGAGGGAGAAGGTGGGTTAGGTCCATCTGAAGGGCAGAACTACTACGACTGGGCTAGCTAGTGGTTTGGATTTACATCCAGATGCTTGACCAGACCAGGGCAGCCTTCTAGTCTTGTGACACCAACTTATAAGGAAGTCTTTAGATCAAATCCTATTATAAATGTACCAGGGAGGTTTGATAATGATGAAAATTGTTATAAACTCAATCACCCCCTATTTAATCTGCTTTGTAAAACCATTTAATAGACTGAAGCTACCTATAAGAATTAGCACACCTTTGGATAATGCAATTAACTCTTGGTGATCATCACACCCCTGCAGGTCGTGGTATTATTGTGAGTATCACTAATCCTTACCGTAGACATTTTACACCGAGTAACTCACATACTGCATACACTACCCTATGTGATAGCTACTATAATTAGCTGCATTCATTAAGGAGGAGGTAGAAACTCAGGTTGAATGACTTGCCTAGGGTACATGTCTAGGAAGTGGCACCACCATTTGAACACAGATCTGCCTGATTCCTAGAACCCCTTATACAACAGTGGACGTGAGGGACTGGGAGAAGGGAGGTGGTTAGTGTTGGAGCTTGTGGTGACAGGTGGCCTGGGTTGGCTGTCAGGGCTAGTTCTTACCCAAATCTTGGTTGTGGGCTTTCTCCTGGCCCTCCACGAACAGCAGGCTGTAACCCACCCACAGCTGGCTCATCCCGATGGGGCACAGAGGCACTTGTGCTGACTGGCTGTGCTTCACCAATGTGTAGCCCATTCTTGCGCTGTGCCCAGGCCTCCCAGGGCTCCCAGAGGGGCCTGGCTTCCCTGGAGCTCCTGAGAGGGAGACAGCATAAAACCATGCAGGCATGTTGTATGCATATGCTATTTCACTTGATCCTCATGATAACCCTGGGAGATGGTACTGTTATCAGCCAAACTGTACATGAGAAGACTGAGGCTCAGGGCTTCCATAGTCAGTAAGTGGTAGAGCTGGCATTCTAGTTTAGATGTATCCAAATAGAGTTCCCAATTTTTCCCCCAGTACTGGGAACTGAACTCAGGACCTTGTGCTTGCTGGGCAGTTGCAATGCCACAGAGCTACATTCCCAGCCCTAGAGTTCCCACTTACAAAAAGTGCATTATTGGGGTTTCTTCTCCTGGCTGGTCACCTGTCCTTGGGTTATGTATCCTTGGGGATAATGGGATTGTGGTAAGATCATTCTGAGGCTCTTACTTAAAGACTCTCATAGGAGATAGCTGCTGAACTGGAGCAGAGCTTAGGAACAGCAGTCCAAAATTTTCCTCCTCTCCTTTCCTGCCCATAGCACATGTGGCCATTGGCTTGCAACACTTTCCCATGGAACCTCAGAACTGTTTGCTACTCAGGACAACTGATCTGCTATCTCTAGTATAAAATGAAAGGTTAGCAAGAGAGGTATGGACAGAGAGACTCATCTCAAATGCTGTTATCCCTTGAACCACCCTCTTCCATCCATGTTAGAATCTCTGGGTGGAAAGGGAAAGGAGCAGGGCAGTTGGCCATGCTGTAGTGTAGTCATAGTGCTTAAAAGCTAGATGATGGCCCATAAAAAGTTTGCAACAGTCCTTTGCCTTCCAGAATGTTGGACTTCCTTTCACAGGCTCAGAACAGTATGGGGTGTCACTGGATGTCAGCCAAGTTTTTGAGCTTCCTGGGAGTGTCAAGCTCTACTGTCAGGTTGATTGACTCTCACATTCGAGTTTCTGACTCATCTCTAAGCCTCAGGCCCTCAGAGAAGCCCTCTGTCCCTAGTGTGACATCAACAAACCTTCAAATCCTGGGGGGCCTTGCAGTCCAGGGTGACCAGGATCACCGAGTGTCCCAGGCGGGCCTGGAAGCCCGCTGAAGCCATCCTTGCCAGGGATTCCAGGTAAACCTTTGGTACCTGCAGGAGAGAAAGCCCACAGGGTGGAAGAATTCAATGTAGTGGGTCCAGAAACACCCTCCTGGGAAGGAGGATGCTCAAGACTCACCCGGAGAAGGAACACTGGCTACCTAGTTGAAGCAAAGCTGGACCCTAGATGCCAGGTTTCCTGTCAACCAGCCCTTGACTTTCCCTACATCCTCATGATGCACTTTATCTGCCACCACACTCCCTCCATTTTTAAGTGGCACTTTAGAGAGGAACAAGTTGTCTGGAGGAGTGGCCATGCTCAGCTCATACATTCTCCAAAGCCAGATACAATCACTGCTGTTTTGGCTCTGCCAGCCTTCCCTTCCCTCGTCAAAAGCACAGTAGCCTTGTGAAGGAGAGGAAGTGCTGGAGGAAGGTGCCCCCCAGAACTGGTGTTCCTAGCCAGTTGCTTTTGCCTCTCAATAACACCTTTTGGTTTCCTAAGAAGTCTTCTTGCTCTGATGCCATCCTTACCTTGTGGACCAACAGGACCTTGCTTCCCAGGGTCCCCTGCAAGACCAGGAATGCCATTGATGCCTGGTAGACCCAAGGGACCAGGAGGAATCTGGATAGCTTCCACAGCTAGAGTTTTCCCAGGAGCACCTTGAAGGCCTGGAGAGCCTGTGGGCAGATGGGGGAAATGGCATTGTTAGGCTGAGGACAACAGAGGAGGAGAACAGGACAGAGCCTAAGGAGCCTTCCTTTCTGCCTCACAATCATCTGCTTTTTGCACTGTCTTCATAGTCTTCACTAGATAGCTCCAGTATGACAGTCCCTACTCTCTACACAGTGCCTTCATTGCAATTAGCTCCCAGTGGCTTGGTGGCTCTTTATGGGTAGGGACTGGGTCATATTCATCTTGACTCCCCAGGGCCCAGCACAGAACCTGGCAGGCGGTAGGCAATTAAGAAGCATCTGTTGTACTTGCTTTGGCTAAAGGAAGGAGCAATTGGCTTACTCACCATACTGGTCAGAAAATAGTACAAAGGAGACTTGGAATGTGTCCAACCCCAGAGGTTCAGTTAGCATCATAGTCTATGAGCCTGACCCCAGCCAGCTCCCTTGCTAATAATTTGCTTGCCATGTTATTTTGTGCATGCTTATTATGTAACAGTCCTGGGAGGTCTAGGAATAGAGCAGTGAGTACGATAAATCTTTATGAAGACGACTACAGTCTAGTCATAAAGATGAACAGTCCATAATTTGACAAATGCCATTATTCTTTGGACAAGTTGTGAAAAGAGTTATGAAGGAAACAAATAATTCAGTGACTGTGGGAAGGAGCATAGGACCATAGGGTGTTTTAGAAAGCAATCAGTGGCCTTTTATAAGCAGTGAAAGGTAAGCTAAAACCACTGAAATATTGGAAGAAGCTAATCATTTGAAGAGAGGAGGAATAAAGGTATTTTAAGAAGTAGAAATGACACATGCAAAGGGTCTGTGGTAGGCCAAGATGTGTTTTTTGTAACTGAAAGAGTTCAATGCTGCAGAAACACAGAGAACAGTAAAAGAGAAAGACTGGCATGAGTATGCAAACCCGGGCATCACATATGGCTTTATGGGCCACAGTTAGTTTATTTCTATGCCATAGTAGCCACTGGATGATTTATGCTCTTATTGGTCAGTATGTAGGAAAATGATTGTTAGGTGCTGGGTATGTGTGTTTGGGATCCTGCACAAGAAATTGTGGTGTCTTGGACCTTGGGGTAGCAGTGGAGGTGACATGAAGAGAGCAGATGCATGTGCATTTAGAACATGCTTCAGGGCTTGTTAGTGGATTGGATGTGTGGGACAAGGGGCTTGTAAAGAATAGATAGAAAGGTTTTTAGTTTCTTTTTTTTTCTTTTTTGCAATTTTACCAAAGCTTTTATTGCCTCTGTTGGGAGGATGACAGGGAGTATTAAGGAACACAACTGAACTTACAGAGATATGCAGATGATATTCACTAAACAGAACTTTGATCTCAAGTGTTTTTATATGTGGGCACTTCTCATTTTACATTTTACTATTTAACAAGCATTACATTTTAAAATGTATGCCTGTTCTGACATGTATCAAGAAAAGGAAACTGGTTCAACTTGAAACAAAGAATCAGCATGGGCAGTTGACCAGAATGTAGATGGAAATGCTTAGGAATTAAAGCAATTCAAGTTATGTGTATGTGTGTGTGTGTGTATTTTCCTCTCACAGACTCACATACTCTCTTACATGCACACAATGTCGCGCACGCACACGTACACACACACACACACACATACATGCTATGTGTAAGCATTTTTAGTACAAAATATTCCCTGTGTCAGACATTTATCTTTAGAATCATCACAACACATTCAGTCAGTTCTCTTTTCAGCCCTAGTAATGGCTTTGTTCAATTCTAAGATGCCATCATAGTGAACAATCTTCTTTGATGCTACATAATTATATTCAAAGCTTTATGTATTTTGTTTATAATTACACAGTAATTATAAATGTTTAGTACCATGCTGATGACAAGCTATTTTATTGAAAAGGTCTTTTGTATTTAAAAGAAAAATCTGTAAAACCCAAGGAACTAGGCTACAGCCAATACCAGATTTTTATGAAAACAATTTTTATTGGGGAAAAATGGGATCTCATTTCAAAACACAGTATACTTGAAATAATCTGAAAATAATATTGTAACTCAAAATATTTAAGACAGGAAATAAAAGTACATATATTTTTATATATTTAAAAGTTTTTCATAATTGAAAGTCCTCTTTATATTTACAAAAATGAAATCAGGGAACACTGAAAACAGCAGGATTCTTCTCTCTCTTTTTTTTTTTTTTGGTAACTAATTCCAATAACCAGAATAGAAATTTTGAAATTTTTCTTTTGTAAAATTACATTCTTGAATTAAAAGTTATGACTTGAATATTAATAAAATATCTCATCAATTTCAAAATTATGTAAATCAAAAGCAATTTTAATAGGTCATTTTTTAAAAAATCACTTCTGCATCTGCATAAAATGTACTGCTATTATGAAGTACATTCCTTTATTAATATCAATATTAGGCCTTACAAAGTACCTGGATATACCAGGCAAAATCTGTTCCTAGTAAAGACCATTGTTGTCCAAGACTTGAAGTTCAGCATTTTTAACCTTCCTTACAGAAATGTTCAAGAAAGCAATTAAGACAAGAAAGCTGTTCATGGGTACCGTAACAAAAACAAACAAGCAAACAAAGGGGGAGTTCCACACATGACAGCATTCTGCTTTGATGTGAAAACGGAGCTAATGTGAGTGAAACAAAGCAGTAGAGACTAAATAATTTACAAAGTAGAAGCCAGATTGGTATTTTTCATAAGTGTATGCTTGTTTGAAAATCTTTGTTCCTGAGGTAAATAAGGTTCTTCATCTCCGGATTGAGAAAATGAGCGGGTAGTGACCTGTGAGTAAACTCAATGCCCACTAGCCATTTCTCTGCAGAGAAAGGAGGATAAACAGTACAGACAGAGGAAGTGCATGGCAGGATCCATAGTGGCCAAGCAGCCATGACTTTCCGTACCAGTGGTTAATAGTGGAAGAGGTATCCACATGTGGAAAAAACTACCTCTCAGGATGGTGGGGCTTGTTTTAGCTGCTTCAGTCTTTGTTGGCATGGCGAGAAGTGACTCCTAAAAGCACCTAATCCCCAATCCTTACCCCTCCCTCCATCTCAGGCTCATCCCAGTGCGTGTTCCCAACTCACCTTGTAGCCCTGCCTTCCCCTTCATCCCGGGTAATCCTGGGTCTCCAGGTGGCCCAACCTTGCCTGGAGTCCCCATGAAGCCAGGTTCACCTCTCACGCCTAGCAAAGTCCAAAGGAAAGTAGGTCAGGCCTTGCTGTGATGGTGGAGGGGAGTAGGTGGTAGGAGACTAGGCAGCAGGAGGCAGAGAACAGTGCCATCAGCTGCTCTCTTCATGTGGCTGCCGGAGGGCCACTTCTGGCTGTGGAGTGGGGAAGGGCCCGGCACCCAACCAAGCAGCCATACCTTTCAGTCCTAGCTCTCCAGGGAGGCCAGAGAAACCTAGAATTCCTTGGTCTCCCTTGGGTCCTGAAAGGCCAGGAATTCCAGGGAATCCAGGGTCTCCAGGGTCGCCTTGATCTGAGGATGGCCCAGGGGGACCTGGGGACCCTTGGTTGCCTGGGCGGCCTAGGGATAAGATAAGCAGAGAGATGAGAGGGAAGTGAACAGGAAGTAGCAGTTGCTGAAGGCCTAGGAACTGATGGGAAGTTAAACCCTATTGCTAAGACAGAGAATATTTATTTGCCATCTGGGCAGTCCCAGTGTTGAGACATCCTCAAACCCTTATAGCAAAATGCAGCCAGCTCCAGTTCCCTGTATTGTGGCTGGAAGTTGGGGGGAAAGGTGGGGGTAGCCAAATAGACCCATACATATCCAGCAACAGGACCTTGCACTGTACTGCATATAGGACCTTCCTGGACACTAGATTTAATGGGTTGGCCAGTCCTTTTTGGGGCTTCCCGTCTTTACCTCGTTCTCCATCTAGGCCTGGTTGCCCAGGCTGGCCAGGCTGGCCTGCTATGATTGAAGGCAAGGAGATGCCTTGGGCACCAGGGGGGCCAGCGGGGCCTTGAAGACCTGGAAAACCTGCAAAGAATAAATAAAAGGGTCAGGTGGGCTCCACGTGTCCAGGAGAGGACCACAATCTTTCAGAGAAATTGGAAGCAGTCAGGTAAAAGCCAGGCCAGAGATCACCAACAGAGAGTTCTTCTCCCCTCATCCTTTCTTTCCACCAAGACTACAAAAGAACTGAGAAGGGCAAAGATGCCCCATTTCCAACCAGAGCTTCATTTTATTAGGATAGTGCAGCAGAAAGTTCTAGCTACCCAAGCTGGTAACAGAAATGTTTTAGGCCAATTTCCTCCAAATTGAAAGTAAATGAAGGTATGACTGAGCAGCTGGAATGTGTTCTCCATGTTCTTAAGCATACTACTGTCCTGGTGAGACCACATTTTAAATATTAGCTAATTATGGCTGATCCTGCACAAACGTAATGGATATGGAGAGATTTCAGGGCCTGTCCAAGTCCGAATGGAGATCTCAAGAGCTCTGAGCCTTCTGGTGTTTTCTAGTCTTCTGGGCTCTCTTCTGGGGCTTCTAGACAGGCAAACAGAAAAACAATGTTTCATAGGAAATTCATATTACCCAAATGGTTGCTTAATTGTCTATAGGACAAATTTCTTTGTGTCAAATGTCTCCTAACTTTTTGGCCAAAGATAATGGCTATTTATTAGAGTAGGTACAGAATACTTGTTTGCTAAGATTTTAATACTCCTTTAAATGCTGTTTGTAGAGCTACTTCTATTACACGTTCAAAGCAAAACTTTCATCCTATTATAAAGTAATTAATATTCATGTCAAATACACAGATGGTACTCTTGATGAGAAAACCCAAGCTGTGTGTACAAATATAGCAGTTCACATTATACATGTAGTGAACAAATGTATGTATTACTTAGGCATAGTCTAGAAGATACTCAGATGAAGAGAATTTGATGTATTCTAGTTGATATACTATTCTGGTTGTTGAGAATTTTTTCTGGTGAGAAGAAAATAAAAAAATTATTAATACAGAATTTCTCATCTTATATCCATCTAATGTAAACTTGTAAAGAAAAATGGTAGATTGGCTGATTCAAGTGTTTTAAAAAATAGCCCTTTTATTATTAATTGCATCTAGAGACAAAAAAGACTCAGTAATTTTAAGTCTGAAAAAGCAAAAAAAATACAAAATATACAAAAAGAAAAGCTAGTGATAAAGCCACATGGTGCTATTTATAGCACTGTCACTTATGCTTCAGTGAATCTTTGAAGTTATTTTTCTTTTCATGGAGATAAGGATCTGAAAATAAAAAATGTATCGTATACCACTTTCCTAAAAATACAGCTTAATGTACATATATATGTGTCCACATGCAGCAAAGTATGGCAAAATCTATTATAAGAGTTCCTACACCAGTTTTTGAAGCCACCTCCGCTGTTTACCTGGTTCTTGATTTTATAATTATACCAGTATATTATCAAATCTGAAATAATGGCAGTACTGACCTCAAGCAAAATCTCATAATTGATCAACAGAAAAACACTTCCAATGAGCTGATATAAACACTAAATGTCCTATTTTTCTAACTTATTTCAGGGTCAAGGTCTTGAACTACATATATAAATGCAGACTAAATATTTAGTACAAACATGAAAATCTTACTGTAATGGAAAATTATTTAACTAAAGGTATTGTGAGGACAGTGAATACTTTTTGGAATTTTCTTAAGGGTAAATCCTTGTTTTACACTGACTTCAACTTATTAAATCATGCACAGGTATATGTGGGGGCATGATACATGCTGTATTCTTTTTAAATAATTTGTTTTAATTAGTTATTGAGGGAATACTACAGAATATCTCTAAATAATATGTAAAGAATAATCCAAGCATGATGACACACCTGTGCTCCAATAACCTCATGTAAGAAAAAAGATGGCATGACCTTTGGACTTTCTTGAGTGGCCCCCTTGTAACTCTCAAAGTGGCAACCACTCCTGAATTTTGTGATCATCATCCCCTCCATTTTCATCATTGTTTGACCATGAGTATTTGTATCCCTAAACAATGTATTGGTTGTTTTAGCTCATTTTGGATGTTTATCAACGAAATCATACCAAATATATCTCCTTGTGACATGCCTTTTTTTTTTTGCTCAATATTATGTTCCAGAAATGTATGCATTTTGATATGTGATGTTTACTATATGTGTAACTGATTTTATTTCTTCAGTAAAAGGAAATGAATAATTAAATGAGCAGAAACTCATAGTCAAGATTTGTAAACATAAAAGGGAATATCCTATGTCTATTTTATTCCCTTTTCTCTATGTTCTGTGAAAGAAGCTTAATCGCGCTGCACACTGGGCCCTTCTCTGAACCCTCTGGAGAAGCTTCTGACTTTTAGAAAAAAAAGTTGGTCCTGACCAAAGGAAAGAGTAAATACAGAAGCAGCAGATGCACCAATTTGAAATGCAGCAGTAAATGAATTAATGTGTGAATATAGTTCCTGGGAAATGTATGAATATTACATAAACATAAAGAAAGTGTGATAAGACCCAAGGTCACAGAGCTACGAGGAACAGAATATTTTGCAAATATGATTTACTCAAGTTACATGCAATGATATCATGGCAAGCATTTCTGGAGTGCTTACTATGTGCCAACACCGGCCTAAGTGCTTTTATATAAATTACCTTACTCCTTATTGATTCCTCACAAAGCCTATGAACTAGGTTCTGTTATTACACCTATTTTACAGAAAATTTAAATGTGAGTTCATTTGGGTTTGAGGATAAGTTACTATTGTTCAGGGTCACATAGCCCATATTCTTTGCGACACTGCGACACTGAATCCACTTCCTGGTTTATACTGAGTGGAACATACATGGGTCCTCAGGACATTCCTAAGGAAAGTTGAAGAATGAGAATTCCTTCTTAATTTTTGAGAGATGGGAAAGAGAGACATAGAAAAAGACTTCAGGCTATGTGATGAGTCAGGGTCTGAGATTAGGGAGGAATCCGCTTTCTAATAAAGCCAATAAATCCTAATTGAGTGCACTTGGCAGTCCTGTCTTCAGGAGACATTTATTCTCATAGTCTTGGGCTTTTTCCAGCAATCACAATGTCTTCCCGGAGCCCTGGGAGCACCATCCACACTGGACGCTAGGGAAATTCTGACCACCTTCTTAAGTACACAAGCCTTAGGATCATTAAACACAGGCTCTGAGTAAGTAGGAGAGGCCTTGAAAGTAATATGGGGATCTGAAGGCTAGAGGGGACTTGGAGAACTGAGAAGTCATAGATGAAGCCTATTGCTTTTTCAGCAGCCAGTCCCCATGGGGTTCTGAGATTCCCAGAGATGTGGAGAAATGCCATAAACCACACAGCCTTGATGAATAGCAAACCTGGCTCCCCAGCAAGGCCTCATTTAGCTTCTCCAAGTGGCTTGGGCTCACTTACCTCGGCCACCTTTTTGTCCTCTTGTACCTGGATTTCCTGGAGCTCCAATGACAGTTCCTGGAGTTCCCTTTTTCCCTTTGGGACCAGGCAGGCCAGCAGGCCCAGGCACACCAGTGATACTGGCTCCTAGGAGACACAGAGGGAGGTGACAGAGCTCAGCACGGGTGATGTAATTTGCTCACTTGCCTTTGGCTGCAAGCAGATCTCATTCAGGCAGAAAGATGAGCTCTACCCTCTTTCCCCCTCATATCAAGGAAATTCAAATTGAAGGAGATATATGAGTCCAAGAATGTGGGATATACCAGACTCAAGAACTCATGACCAGTCTGTTCTAGGTTTCTGAAAGAGCTTGTGTCCTCCTCCATTCCCTCGAGGGTCTTTATTACCTGGGGTGCCACGGGTACCCTTGGTACCTGGAAGGCCATTCAGTCCATGTAAACCAGGAGATCCAGAGAATCCTGAGAGTGAAAATAACACAAAATGGCCCCACAAACTCTGAATCATGAAGAGTTAGCTCACAAAGGCACTGCATGGTATTTATTATAAAGACCTGGTCTTTCTTGAGGCATTACTTAATGCCCTGTGGGTAAATAGCACACTTATATCCTATACCTAACACCCTAGGTTCATATCATTTGTACCAGAGATCAATATAGATTTAAGAGTGGGATGGCAGCTAATTAGTTATCTTCAAGAAGAACTCAGAGTGTCAGTGCCAGAACCTTGAGTTGCCAGCTCTCAGAAAATTGTTCTAGAAACTTGCTGCCCAGTCTCTAAGTCAAGGAAAGGCAGTACTGAAGGGCAGTAACATTCTGCTAAGACCTGGACATGGTCTGAGTGTATCCCCCAAGTGTTCATGTGGTAGAAGCTTGGTTTCCAGTATGGTGATGTTAAGAGGTGATGAGAACTTTAAGAGGTAAAGCTCAGTAGAAATTGATTGGGTCATCAGAGACACTGTCCTCAGAAGAGATTAAGGTAGTTTTCATGAGATCCTGAGTTCTTGCCAGACTGAACTGTTAAAAAAAAAAATACAAAACTGGCTCTTCTCCTCTCTCTGGCTTCTTGTCTTGCCATGTGGGCTCTTCTTTTTGTACCACAATGGCATCTCCTATGAGGTGACATAGTTGGGAGGCTCTCACCAGAGCTTGAGCCATGCTTTTGGATTTTCAGCCTCCAAAACTGTGAGTTAAATTTAAATCTTTTCTTTATAAGTGTTCAGCTTCAGAGATTTTGTTATACTAATGCAAAACTAATTCACACTTCTTGGTTACTCGTTTCCCCATGGATCCCATATTCTTCTTTTTCTAATCATGCTTGCCCACCTTCCTTCCTCTTCAATTCTCCTTTCCCATTATTCCTCATGTAGCCCAGTCAGTGACTCCCCTGGACATAGCTTAACCCTACAGTCTTCTAAGATAAAGGAGGTGCTATCTCTTGTCGAGAGAGAATGTGTTTCTGTGCTTTCTGCTCTCAAATACACATACCTTTGGGTCCAATTAAGCCAGAGGGTCCCAGGGGCCCAGGGGTCCCTGAATGACCAGAGGAACCTGGAAATCCTGGGTCTCCTCTGATACCTGCGATCCCTGGAAGTCCTAAATGTGAAATCAAGAAGGAAGTTCAGAATAGGGGATGGCTTGAAGTTAAACCTAACTTTCTTTAGAATGAAGTTGTCATGTGGCATGGTACCTGGGGAGCCAGGAAGGCCAGCATCTCCAGAAATACCAACTTTCCCATCTTCACCTTTGTTTCCTGGGAAACCAACATCACCAACCAGTCCATCTTTTCCTTTAACACCTATAAATTAAGACAAATGCTGAGTGGTCAGACCATGTTTTTGTCAGTGTGTTCATCCATGGGAATGGATGAGGAGGAAGGTGAAACCCTTTTGAACTGCTGAGGGGGCCTGATCCAGTGAAGAAGCTCTGAAAAAGATTGTCCTGGCTGTCTTCACATTTGGAAGATACTATGCAACAGTAAGTAGACTTGTTCTGCATACATTCCAGAAGTCGGGGCTATGGATTGAAAGGGTGGAGAAGCACACTTTTTTCTGCACTGGATGAAGTGGCAGCACTTGGGGTTGGCCTCTCAAATGTCTTCTAATACTCAGTTTTGAAGAGTCTATGAGGCACATGCGACAGAAGCATAGTATAGTCTTACCTTTAATACCAGGTTCACCAGGTTGTCCCTTGGGTCCTGGGTTACCAGAAATTTCAAGCATCTGGCCCTGATCACCTGGTGATATCAAGACATTGTTTAAATGGTCAAGAGAATCTGTAGTTCATTTTGTTCCAAAGAGATATTTTAATCATTTTCTTTCAGATTCAATATAGCCAGCAGACCTCCTTGCCAAAATGATCCATTGGGTGAAAAGTGACCAATCACTGTTTAGAAGCTGAGATGCTACCAGAGTACTGGTATGACATACTGTTACACATAGCATATTTCCATTGGGAATGACATCACTCAGTATGTGCAGGGAATGTGGTAGGTAGGGCCTGAAATATCACCAGAATGAAACAGTGATGCCAGAGAGGGTGGAAAACTTTTTAGCCCAGTGGTCTGGATTAATCAGGGGATGATACTATGTGAAGCTGGGGTTTTCTTCTGCTGAGTTTGGAAATCAGATGGGTTAAATTACCATGCCAAAGAACAGCCTTTTTCTTGAATCTGTGAAAGCCCTGAAGAGATCTTGATATGTACCGCTGTTTACTGCATCTTCTTTGAGGAATAAGGATTGTAGAAGGGGTTGGAAAGGGGAAATGTAAACCAATTCACTTTCTCTTAAACACAGAGTCTCCCTCTAAGAGAGCCCTGGGCCTGCTGTAAATCGATCTTGCTCTAAAAACACAAATTAATAGAACAAGTGCTCCTTACCTTTTGAGCCTGGGAGACCAGATACTCCTGGGAGTCCGGGAGTCCCAATGAGACCCTGTGAACCCTTCAAAGCAATATGAGAATCGTCATTTCTGCCCAGAGCCCAGAGCTTTCCACCATCTCACTCCCCCTCCATTTCCCAAGCTATTGCCTGAGAGATGTCTATCATATACTCTGTATCAAGGTAGACTGTATAGGAGTGAGGTGGTTACATTCGGCAAATAGGAAGATGATGAGCCAGGGAACATAGTATACTGAGGGTTTCTACTGGAAGGATTTTATCTGCCGATTCACCTTTGTCTTGTCATTCATGACTGCCCATTGTTTATAAAAACTGAAGCCTTGGCAAATCAAAGTTTGGCTGCTTCAGCAAGTCTCTTAGAAAACGCAGACCATGATAGGCCAGGCACTCAGTGTGCTCTTCAGTCAGCTACCACCATGCTTGCCAAAGCCCTAGAGAGTTATACATAAATATTTCTTCCCCATGCAGGGCTAGTCCTTTGCTGCAGGTTCCACAAGAAACATGAGGCTCCTTCTGCCACCAGGTAGGTAATGGCCAGTGTTGGAGTCTGAATATGGACAAATGTTGCCTTTTTCACAGGAAAAAGTGCCTTCACAGGCTAATGTCCAACACACTATCTGACTCTGAGAAGTGGGCCTATCAGCTTCTGTCAGCACAGTTTTTCTAGTGTGAGTTTGATTCATTTGGATATGTACCCAGTATAGGCACATGCCATTTAGCGCTTCTGGCAGGAAGCTGAGTACAGGGCTGGGTCACTGTACTCACTGGACCACCACCCAGTTCCACTACTTGCCCCTATCCCATTCTGCCTGCTTCCTTGCCCGCCTTCATCTGGCTTGTTGCAATAGTTACTCCTAATTATGAGCCTCTGTCATACTGCGGCCCCTCACAGAATTCCTTCCACTTTGATTCCATCCTTCCTAATATACCATGTGGGTATATTAAGACCATTCAGTCTAAAACTATATTGCAGTTGCTTTAGAAATGTGTGTATGTGAATTCTCTCCACCAGATGGACTGACACTTTGGAAGGACAGGGTCTTTGCCTGCAGAGAGCACAGGCATTCTTTGTCTAGCTCTTTTAGATGTTTCAATACTGCTACTATTTATGCAGAGCTTGTCATGTGCCTGACACAATGCTAATTGCCTTACATATAGCATCTCAATACGCACTACATCTGAAAAAGGTTTGAATATTATTCCCATTTTATAAGAAAAATGAGACTCAGAGAAGTTAATGTGCACAAGATCACAGAGCTAATGCATGATGGAGTGGAGATTCCAATCCAAGTCTTTTGCTAAGCCTACTACATGCTGCCTTTTAAGAATCTGGAAAAACCAGAGTTGATTCTTTGCTAGTTATTTCCCCTGTAGATCTTCAAAGATCTCTCTATCAAAACATCAAAAAGTCTGAACTGAATTTTTATGATGTGCTTAGCTCAATATGAGATGCTGGCAGTGGGATGCAGACGAAAAAGCATGTAAGGTAGTTCTCATTCTTAAGCCCTAGCAATCTTATCAAGGAAGTCAGGTCCTGGAGAACCAGATAGATCAACAGAAGTGGTGATAAGTGAAGAGTGTCAGCACAGTGGCAGCTGAGAGACTTCTGAGAAAATGGTGCCTGGGCTGGGGCCTAAAGTCCAGCCAAGTATTGACAAATTCAGAGGAGGGTGGAGGCTCTGTCATGTGGGAGAGCTAATGTGAATAATGGCAGAGAAAGTGGGTGTTCAGGAAAGGATGGACCTGTCAGATTCAGGGAGTGGGCTTTGGTTGAGGATACTCTGGGGGAAGAGGCTAAGATCAGAAAGGTAGGCACTGGGAGGCATATCCCTCTGCTATGGATGCCCTTTTCTGATGAAGAGACAAGGATCTGGGCACACTTACACTTTCTCCTGGCATTCCTGGAAAACCTGTGATTCCAGAGGAGCCCTTCAGACCAGGTAAGCCCTGCAGCCCCATGGAGCCAGGGAGACCTGGTACCCCACTAAGCCCTTTGATGGTGCTGGGGAAGCCAGGAGATCCAGGCAGGCCCGGTGACCCTGGATGCCCAGCCTTTCCTTTGTCACCTGGGAAAAAAGAAAAAAGACTTAGAAAAAAGACTCTAGGTGAGAAAAAACCTTGTTCAGGTGTAGGTGACCTGAGTCAGGCTAAGTATAAGCTAAGGGGTGGAGAAAGTTAGCTTGTGTGGGCAAGGAGGTGCCGTCAGCCTTATAAGGGACTGTCAAGGTCATCCCTGCTCTAGCATTGGGCAGTTCAATGTGCTAACCCCTCTAAGTGGCATGATTTTCCAGGAATCCCACAAACTGTGGCTCAAAACCTCAATTCCATTGTTGCAATGGCAAATGGCAGTCTCAAAGTCCAGGCACCTGCCAGGCCTGGAAAGACAGCATCCGTTAACCCTGTGCTGCTACCCCACATTGCTGCTCTATGGGGCCTTTTCTCAGGATGTAAGTGAAGTCTGGTTGTAAACCTTTTCTTGGGCATTTTCTCCAAACCAATCTCTGTCTCATCACCTCTGGGCCCAGGAAATCCGTCTGATCCAGCCGATCCTTGAGAGCCTTTGTCTCCTTTGAACTGTAGGCTCAGCATTGGAGATCTTGCACTGGGTACTCCAACTGGGCCTGGATCACCTCTGTCTCCTGCAAGAATGATGAGAATGGAGAGCAGTCAATAAATGAGAGAGGGCGGAGGAGCAGGGGAGAGATTTGATACAGAGTCAGGCAAAGGCTGAGCTTTATATTGTTTCTTTCCACAACACCTTCTCTTTCTGGGCCCTTCCATCTTCTTTCCTTCCCCATCCTCCCAACTTTGCATTTCTGTATATATATTCTTTTCAAACCCAAAGTCCACCTAAAACTTTAGTCCCTACTGAAAACCTTCCTCTAAGGAAAATCTGGAAATGTACAGACAGAGCCTCTGTTATTGTTTGTCCTCAAAGGCTGTGGATTCTGGTCTCTCCTTCTCCTTCTCTTTATCCTCTCCATTTTGCTTCCTGGGCACCATGAGGTGAGCAGCTTGCTCCATCGCATGTGCCCTGCCATGATGCACCACCTTTCTACAGGCCCAAAGGCAAGAGGGCCAAGTAACTGTGGAATTAAACCCCTGAAGCTTTAAGCCAAAATAAATCTTTCCTCCTTTATAAATTGTTGGTCTCAGGTTCTGTTATAGTAATGAAAAGCTACCATAGAAAATTTGTACGGTAAATGGGCTATTACTATGATTATACCCAAGGCAATGTGGAAAATCCTTTGCAATTGGCTTATGGGAAGAATTTGGAAAAGTGTCAAGGAGTGGGATAGAGAAAACGTAGAATGTTAAAAGTTGAGCATAACAGGTAATTCTGATAGAGGTTTAGAAGCCTAGAATGCTTACATAATTATAGATAGTGGCTATGATGATGAAATTTCTAACAGGAATGATGACTTTATTAGGAATTGAACTAGAGGCCTTATTTATTATATCATGGAAAAAATTGTTGCCTTATGTCCATACCCTGATACTTTGTGGGATGCTGAACTTAAAGGTGGCAAAGTAATTTAGCTGGCAGTGGAAATTTCAGGCAACAAAGCATTCACATAGTGGCATGGGTATTACTGCATGCTTCTAGCCAAATTTACTGTGAGAATCACAGGCAAAGAGGAGCACATCAGAACAATTTCGAAAACTTTCACTTTGGTCAGAAAAGGAGAGAATTTAAAGGTACTGCTAAGAAAGGTGTAGTTCTTAAAGAGATTAGTGCTATTAAAAAGAAGCCAATTACTTTGCACTGAGGCAACAGGAAAGATACCTTGAGGTTATGTCAAGAATTGACAAGAAAAAAAAAAAAAAGAATTGACAGAATCCCATCCATCCCCCATCACAGGTTCAAAGATATAAAAATATAAACTTGGTTTCAAAGTTTCCTTTAAGAGAGACTTTTTAAGAGAGTACACAGGTGCCCTGTATGGACAAGGCAGCCTAGACAATTGTTTCCCTATGTTCAGCTGTGCAGGAATTCAGAAACTGCTGAAGTTGTGGTTAGAGCTGACCCAGGTATAGCTCACTTTGATGGCAGACCTTGGCATTGTCCATATGATGCTGGTTTTGCAGGTGCACAATGTAAGAGCTATAGGGTCATGGAGGCTTCCAACAACATTTCAAAACAATGTTTGGGAGGCCGGGCAGCATCAGGGTGATGTATGGAGGCTGTGAGACTGAAAGTGAACCTGAAATGGAGTTCCCACAAAGTTGGAGGTGCCAGGAATAGGAAATGTCTACTGAGGAAAATTAAAGGCAGTGAGTAGAGCCAGCCAAAGCCAACCCAATTGGGTGGCAGCCAGCAAGTCTAGAGGGATGGGGCAGCCCAAGCCTTTGGGAATCCATATTCCATCACAGGCTGTCCATAATGCTGGACATGGTACTGCATTAATGTTTGCCCAGTTGGATTTCAGTCTCGGCTTGGTCAGGTCTTTCCTTTCTATGGCCCTAGTCATCCCTTTTTGAACTTGAATGTTTACATTGTGCTATCGTATCTTGGAAGTATGTAACTTGTTTTTTTATTTTTGCAGAACCTCACAGATGAGAGTTTTCCTTGTGTCCCAGAGCAGACTTTGGATTTGGACTTTTGTGAAATGCTGAAAGAGTTCACTTTCAAGAGTCTTATGGTAGGACTACATACATTTTGCATTGTGAGATTGACATGGGCCTTGTGGGACAGATTATTATGGTTTGAATTAAGTCCATGTATTGAAAGCTTGATCCAGAGCCCATGGAACACTGCAAAGTGGTGAAGGCTTTGAGGTGGGCTTAAGTTAGGTCAGTGGAGGCATGCCCTTGAAGAAGCTTGTGGGGCTCTGTTCTCTTCCTCTTTTTCTCCCTTTTTTGATTTTCAGTTGCTATAAGGTAAACAGCTTAATCCACCATGGACTCCCTGCCATGATATGCTGCTACAGGCATAAAGGTAATAGGGCCAAGTGACCTTAGACTGAAACCTCTGAAACTATGAGCCAAAATAAATCTTTATTCCTTTTAAGTTGATTTTCTCAGGCATTTGTTATAATAATGGAAAGGTGACTAACATAGCCTCTAACATGCAGTGGTTTTGTTTTGGGTTTTGTTTGTTTGTTTGTTTTTTGAGACAGTGTCTTACTGTGCAGTTCAGGCTGGCTTTGAACTCACAACAATCTTCCTGTGTCAGTCTCCCAAGTGCTGGGAATATAGGCATGTGGCACTACACCCAGCTAACATGCAGTGTTAACTCAGAATGATTAGTTTTTTTTGTTCAAAGGGACTTAATTCAGTAGTCTCACATCTTGTTATCTAACATAGGGTTGGTAAAAACCACAGTAATCAACAAATCAATAAGCAATTATACATGTAAAAGCAGTGGTGGCAGTTCCAGAATTTACTTCTTCTACTCACCCTTTTCACCTGTATTTCCAGCATGTCCAGATGTTCCCACTTTTCCAGCTGATCCAGGAATTCCCTTTAATCCACTTGCACCAGGAAAACCAGGTTGACCTTGTATTCCTGGAAAACCTACTAGTCCAGTGGACCCCTTCTCACCTGATGAAAAACAAAATTTCCATTACTTTATGTGTTGTACATATAAGGAAACAAATTGAAACTCAGAAAGGTAGAACTACTTGCCCAATGTCAGACAACTAAGATATTTCAGAGAAGGGATTCAAACCCAGGTTTCTCTTATTCTAAAGTTTGTCACTACCAAGTCCTTAAGTCATTACATGTTATATTATCCCTCTGAATGGGGATGTGTCATTAAGCAACACAAAGGAAAGACCTCGGCTCCTCTCTTAAGATTCACCAAGGCAGAGCTCATGTGTGGTGCAGAAAAACCAAACCGAACCAAACCTAGGACTAAAAAACAGGGAGATGGAGCTCTAGCCCAACTCTGCTGATAGCTGGTTGTGTGGCCTTAGACCAATCACTTTCCCCTGTTTAAAACAGAGATGCTACTTGCCTAAACCACTGATGATTCTCAGGGAGAGCAATCATGGGAAGTGGGAGCTATCAGGCTTCAAGGCAAATGTCATGCATATGAGCAAGCTCAATGTAGCTGTTTCTGCTTGGGTTTTTCTGGCCATGGTGTTCCACCCAGTAAGCAGGGTTTCTGACAAACTTTTGGTGGGAGTCTTCTTTTAATACTAGCCCTGTCCAACAGTCTTGCCACAGAGAGCCTGAGAGTCTTGGCCACCTCCTTCCCTGTGGTCCATTCTCAGGCACAGAGAAGGGGATGAGCCAGGCAGTTGGGATACTCTTTTTGTTTATATTAATTGGTCACTTCATTGGCCTTCCTGATCACTTCACTTACCCTTTGGACCTGGAAGGCCTGGCAACCCAGTAACTCCTGGCAAGCCTGGACTTCCCAGGATGCCAGTTACCCCAGTGGATCCAGGAAGGCCTTTCATCCCAGGTAGACCTCTTTTTCTAGTTGATCCAGGGAGGCCTTTCTTGCCTTTTGGGCCTTTTTTTCCAGGATATCCTGAATTAGCATAGGAGAGAAGAGAGGACAGCTGTTAAGCGAAGTTCTTTCCAGATCTGGACAACTGCTTATTCCCATAGCCTCAGGTTGGTTGGCTTGCTGGGCTTGTAAATGGCCTTTTAACCATTAATGACATATACAGTCTGCTAACAGACAGAGTTCTTAGCTGGCTGAAATATTAGCACCTACCGCCTGGAGTGCCATGCCAAATGGCTATTACTTCCAGCATAGCACTGTAGTTGGAAGTAAAAGAAACTCCTTTGTTATCATAACTTCTCCTTTTATGAATGTGGTTCATGCTTTAGCTTCTAAATAGAGCTCTTGGAAGCCAGGGTGGCAACTGGGCTCCAGTTTCCCAGTACTTCCACTCTGAATCACACTACAATGCCTGTTTCCTGGGCCAATAGTTGAAGTCTAGGTTAAAGCTGAGCTGCTGTTTCAGCCTCCCAGGGAGCTTTGGATACAGGGCTGCCCTTTTAATCCCCCAAGCAAGCAGTTAAGTCAGCCAGTTCCTTGGCATTAAGGTTGAAAGACCCCCTAGTGCCAAGTACTGTAGAAACCCACAAGGCTCATTTTATCTCCTAAGTATTCTGAGCTGTCTTTTACCACACTTAAAATTGGTCAATAGGATTAACCTCCTGAGCTGCTGCCAAAGTAGAATGTTCAGGTACAAAGCAAGGGAATTAAAAAACCAAAGGATTAAATCAATGAGAACAGAGGTATTTGGGCCCCCAAGGACCTAAATGAATGGCTGATTTAGCTTTCTATGGAATGAAAAGCATCAAGTAGCTGTGAGCCTCAGCATTCCAATGGGAGGCTGTGACAGAAGATTCCACAACAAGGGAAGGAAATTCAATGGGAGCCAACTCCACAGCATGAGCTCAGGGATCCCTGGCCTTGTAAGCAAGGCCACGTTATAGTGTATAATCAGATAATTCCCTGATGGGGTTTTAGTCTGTGAGCTTCTGTGCTGTATTTTTTTCACCCAGGCAGCCTAAGTGAAGACTCCAGAAACACAAAACGACAAAGGTGATAAAAAGGATATTAATGGCTCTGCAAATAACTCAATATCAGTGTCTGGGCCAAGAGTAGAAAGGGTGGTGAAGTAACTGAGGCAGAGTGAGAAGGGGAGAGCAAGAAAAAGGCAGGTTGCAACAAGGGGAGTTAGGCCCCACCACTGAGTAAAGCCAATTTCTGACCATCAGTCCTCAGAGGCACATTTGCTGAAGAGGCGGGATGCTGGGATGATCATATTCTGCTCAAGCTTCTTTACAAGCCAAAGTGGACTGACTGCCTATGGCCCCAGAGAAGGCAGTGGAGATGGGCTAAACCTGGAGAGGGGCAGCTTCTCTAACTGTGGAATGCAGGAAATAGGCCAAAGTACGAAAAGGGGCCATGAGGCCATGGGGGAGGGGTGGGAAGAGATATGCCATATTTTGGAAGCTGGATTGCAGCAATTTGTTCTGCTTGGCACTGCCAGGGTGACTTGAAATTTGAAACTTGAGAGGTTAGGAAAGTCAAATATTCTAAATTTTGACCATGTCTTACTGCTGCCATTGCTCCTCAGGATGCCTAGGCCCAGGTCCATCAAGCTGGGCCTCTCCTTTTGTGGACCTACCTGAAATTCCTCGAAGACCTGGTACTCCTTGGAGCCCAGATTTGCCTTTGATGCCATGCAGACCAATAGACCCTGGGGGGCCTGGATGTCCCTCTTGTCCTGATGTTCCAGGGCTGCCCTGGTCACCCTTTGGGCCTAGCAAGCCAGGCTGCCCGTGTAAACCTAATAAAAGGGAGGGGTCAGATGATCACAGCCTGGATCAACAGCAGGAACTGGGTCACCAAACCAAACCAACTTCCTGCAGAAAAGATTGGCCTAGGATTCATTTGTCTCTACTCTCAGCTCCAGCCTTGTTGCTATTCCCAGCAGTAAACCAGAGACTGCAAGAAATTTGATGATTAGTTATTGTCAATATGACAGGAAAATGGGTTTAGGACATTTAAGAAAGATCTTCCCCAAAGAAGGACAGAACAACATGATATTTTATTTTAACTCTACAAATAATCACTTATCTTAGATTCATATAAATATTCACACAAGTATACCAGTTACTGTAAGGCTTTCTGTTGATGGTTAAATAAGTGGGGCAAAAGAGTCACCTGTGGGTCCTTGAGGGCCAGAGTCTCCAGGAAATCCTCTGTCCCCTGGCAATCCCTGTAGGCCTTGAGCCCCAGAAGCACCATTTTCAGCATCAAAGATGTCACCAGGGGCTCCGTTAGAACCTGGTAAACCTGGACTGCCAGCCTTCCCAGGCAAGCCATCTTTTCCAGGAAGCCCAGGAAACCCAGGCAAGCCCTTCTCCCCATGAGGTCCAGAAAACCCTAAATTTAAAGAGGCAAAAAAAAAAAGCCATGAATATTTAGAAGCAATCTGTTTGTGTATCGATCTGAGACAGAATTTTCTAATATAAAAGCTAACATGTTAATAATGGTCAGGGGTCTCTGGTACTGGGAGGACTTGTACAGAGGCAAGAACTGCACTATAAGACCTGGGGAAGGTTCTACTTTTATTAGGCTAGCTACGGGCAGTATTCAACCTGTTCCTGTGCTCAACAGGTAGTGAAAAGCATAGATTATACCTGAGCTTTGGCAAAAGCTCAGTCTCTCCTGGAGTTGTCTAACTTCTGCTGTCATACCTCCCTCTTCTATGGTAGGGAAAAGATGTGGGGAAAACTGAGGAACCGATAAACTCTGGGGCACATGGCCAGAGTTGAGCCCGAAGCCCTAGAGCAGTGGTGGTTCAGAATCACCTGGGGTAACACACAGATTGCTGGCCCCAGACCTTCGCATTCCTGAATACAAGTCTTGCAGAGAGGCTGAGAATTTGCATTACTAATAAGCTCCCAGGTGATGCAGGTACTGTCCCAGAGAACACATTTTGAGAACCACTGGAGTGGTGTAGCTCCGTGAAGCTTAGGTTAGAACAACAGTGTGTGAGAAAAGGCATAGGAATGGACAACTTCCTTTTGACTGATCTGAATCTTTCTTTGACCTTTAAGGAGTTGACCCAGAAAACTGACAGAGCTCTGGTAATCAAGTGACCTGGCAGAATTCTGCTCACTCGTGACTTTGTGATCTTGAGTAAGTCACTTTCTGTCTTGGCTTCAGTTTCCCTATATGAAAGTTAAGGATTTGTTCCAGCTGATACTGAATGGCCATTAGTGCTGCGATATGTTGTCATTCTATGACTGTATGCTGTCTTCCCTGGGTGTGAAAGCAAACCATCCCAACCACACCAGAGGGAAAAGTTAGCTGTCTGTCACCGATGGAGGATGACTACAAGCTACACACAGGCACACAAAGGAGAAATGGGTGAAGAAAACCTTTTTTTCTTACCTGGCAATTCAGGGAAATTAAGTAATCCTGGACTTCCAGGCTCTCCTTTGTTTCCACTAGATCCAGGCTGTCCTGGAGTCCCAGGGAGGCCGCGGACCCCTTTAGGTCCTGAAAACCCAAATATAAGTAGTGAAGGAAAAGCAAAGTCAGTGCGTCTGTGTATGATTTGTGATGTTCAGTCAATAATTTTAGTCTGTTGGAGGGCCTCTCCTATTCTCACCTACTTGCACTGCCCTCCCCAGCAGTCATTCTGTTCCCTCAATAACCAAGTGGACCTCAGGAAGAATGTGAATCCTCAAATGCTGCTGGGACAGACTTTGTTTCCTCTGGCTCAGGGCCCTTCAAGTGTGCCCAGTGGCTTTCTCTAGTCTCATTCCATACCTGGGAATCCAGGAGCTCCTGGTAATCCTGATGGACCATATGACCCAGGAATAATACAAGGCAAGGTGATTCCTGTAAATGGCAAAATGTATGTATCAGGTGAATCTACTGAGTCAGGGACAATTTCCCCCTAGTAGGCTCCTTTAATGGGATTCCATTTAATGGGATAACCAAATTCTCCCCACTTAACAGCTAGGAGTCCACACAAAAATCTTGGCACCGGAAGCTCTTGGGAATTACTACCAGTGTCTCTGCTTAAGGAAGAATGTTCTTAGTAATAAAATGCCAGGACATTTCTTATCAAACCATCGATGCCCTCTGGGCAAGCAGTCACCTGAACAGCAGGTGCTACCTAACTAGGAATAATAGCAGACAGAAATTGTCTACTCACCCTATGCTTAGACAGAGCCTCTCCCTAAGATGAGAGAGGGTCCATTATGCCCACATTACTAGATTGAAGAATTTGAAACCAAGACCCCTCAAGTACATGCCTACCATTTTATTAAAATGAAGCTCCCCAAAACACTGGCTTTTTTGAGATAGAATTTATTTGGGGTCTACTGAAACCTATTGATTATTCTTGGTCAGATAGACATATATGTCTATATCAGGCAAACAATGAAGGACCACTCTCTTGGCCATGAAGAACATGGTGGCCCTTCCCTCAGTTCCTAAAGTAAAACTGTCACCTCTGCTATTCAGAAAGAAAGGATAGTCAGTTTCAGTATTTAGGATATCAGAATTGGCATGAAGAATCCTTCCCCTGGTAAATTCTTCCTTGCTCATTCATAATGCAAATCAAGAGAGTCTATAAGATCACAGAGCAGGAGTTTCTTTTTTTCTTTTTGGAGTTTAATAAAATAATGGTGAGCAAACTGTTTGTTGGCTCCCTCAAGTGTCATTTACAAACAATTGCTATGCTAATTAAAATTAGTCTTGCCTATTCATCAAACAGTTCCCCAAGGTCCAAGGTCGGCTTTAAACCACAGAGTCAATAGTACTAATAAACAGCTATAGCATTTTTCTGTATTTAAAATAAGTCACAAATTGCATTTCTGAAAAATATGTAGACAGCCTGTGATTTAGACTGCTTAATCAGCTGGTGGGCATTTCTCTAATTCTACTTCTGTTTTCCAAAAATCTCACTTGTTTATTCCTAAATCAATAATGAGAATTGAACAGTATGATACAGTGGCTATCCTGGGCTCTGAAGCCAGACATATTTGAGCTGAGCTGGTGTCTTAGTTCTGCTAATAACTACTTGTGTAGACAAGATACTTAACTTTTCTAAGCCTCATACATAAAATGGGAACCACCTAACTCATTTTGGTGTCTGTGAGGATTATATGCAACAGTGTTAATAGCACTTAGCAGAGTACCTAGTATCCTAGTATATGCTCAATGAATTACAGTTCTTATCTTATTTAAGGAGCAGCATTCAAAAGAGCTCCTACAAGGCTATTCCGGTTTCTGGCTCAGTCAGGTTAGTGACACTAGCTTGTACTCCTGGCATCAATTTTCTGCCTTCTACGTATCAGATTTTTACACTCATATTTCTACAAGTCGAGAAATGGATATAGGTTTGGGTCCTTTTCCATGAGTGGGCATACTTATCTTTGTCCTTCCAGACATTGAGATGTTAGAGCTATTTCTGATAGCTATTGCTCTACTAAGGAAATGTGCTTTATAAGCAGGAACCTCGTGTTCAGATGCTTCACTGGTAGAGAGATTCCAAACTTGTGCTCTGCTTGGGTCTTGGGTTTGAACTAAGCCAAAGAACTGCCTCTGTAACTGGTGTCATGAAAGTGCCCTGCTCAAGAATCTCCTGCCCCCAATCATCTCAGTAGCTCATTGGCTTCAATATGTTAAACTCTTACCATTACAGTTCTACTGGTTTATGTATATTTTAAGAAACAAATTGGGTAAAATACAAATATTTGTCCAAATGAGCTTTGTCCAAATGTGCTACCCATCCCCAAATGAAGCTAATCATTCCTGATTTATCAAATGGGTTTCATAGATACATTCCTCTGTGGCCCCCAAACCAAAATAACGAAGCCTTTAAAAGATGATGGGGCTGAAGGAAGGCTTCTGTTCCAGGATAATCACCCTTCTCCAACAGGGGTTCTGGTGTGATGTTTGTGAGTGTGGAGAAAAGTGAATAAAAAGGAAGAGGCATGTGGCCAACACCAGTATCTGAGAACCTGTAGCTAGTTCTAACCTCCCTTTGTGTCTAAGTATCCCCTTTATCAACCTTTCCCCTGCAACAGCAATCATATAGATTAACCAAATAAAGAACTGGAACAGAAGTTTATTGAGGCCAAGGGAAAGTCTTGTCTGCAGCCCAGATATGACTGCTAACCACATTCATGGTCTGGATTGAGTGGAGAGGGCTGGCCCCCACACAGGATCAAGCACACAGTAGCCGCTTCAGTAATAACCAGGGTGATCGTTTACTGTGATTATCTGGAGTTAGAGCCTCTTTGGAAATAGTAGTTGGCTTGCCCACGGTTTGTAATAATTCATACTTGTAGGATAAAAGGTTTCTGATGATTACGTTCCCTTTTTAGGCAGTGCTGCTTGTCATAGCCTGGGGTATCACTGGAAAGTTATATTTGAGGAATTATGCCTGGTTACCACAGAGAAAAAAAAAGAAATGGAATGGCTGTTTTGAAAGTTTTGGCACTGTAACAAGGACATTTTCTGCATAAGATGTCTTCCAAACTGTAGCATACTGTAGTAATACATTCCTGAGATCTTTCTTTTTCCAGGAACACGTGAAGTTTAGAAAAGAAATGATCCCATAATCTTCCTTCTGTTGACATACTTTATTCTCAAATAGTTGGAATGTTGATAGCATGCAGAAAATTTCAGGGAATGTGAGTTTATAGGTGCCAGGTTATTGTAACTCAAATTATGATCTAATTTCCTGAAAAGTATGTTGACCTGCAGTGAAGACCCATCAATTAGCAGAGAGGCAGTGGAATGACCACGAGTAATCTCTCTGGAAACAGAGATGGAAGCAGAGCTATAGCTGATACCAAGGCATCCAAAAGGGAGACTGATATTGTTTGAAAACATTTCTCACAGCTTTCCTTCTGACCTGGTTTTAAGAATCTTGAATGATCAAGTGTTAACCTGTACCATCAGGCTTATTACATTGGCTCACAGAACTAGATTTTAAAATAGATAAAAAGTTACAAGACCTGCTACCTTGTCTTCTTTTTTTTGTAGTTCTTGTTTTTATTGAGTTTACTGGTCCATTTTAGGTATACAGTACAGCTACATTCATTATTGGGCTCTTGTACCTTTACATGACAGGTCTTGGTTCTCATTTCTTCCCCTTGTCCCTGCCCTCCCTTCACCCCCTCCTCCCTTCCCCCTATGCAAACACTTTATTTCCATTTTTTCATTTTCTCATATTTTTTTCTTTTCCCTTACTACCTTTCCCCTACCCTTCCCTACACCTTTAGACCCCTTTTTTGGGTAATTCTTGAAGGTGAGTAGGTGGATAGAGGAGAAAGAAACCTAAGAAATAGTCCTTTGGTTACTGGGAAGACCCTTTCTATTGCAAGTAAATAGTACTCTTTTATGGACATTGTACTATCCTGGGCAGAAAAGCAAAGTATTAGTACTCATCTTCCCTAGGATCTGAGACTTTCAATGAAGTTAGGAAAAGTAAAAGTATTAATGGACGGAGATACTTAATTTAAGTAGCAGTGACATACTGTGGAGGTCAAGGGAAAGCTTAATAGAAGTTGGGCTTATGTCTTTAAAAGATGGAAAAGAAATGAGTGCATAGAAAATAGAGGAAGGCAACATGAACAGACTCTTGGAGTCAGAAATAAAGATATTTCTATTTGGGTGCAGTAAAGAATAGTAGCGTTTTATTTTTTGTAAAAAAAATTATTCTGAAGAGTGTGAGTATAAGGTTGAAAAAGCTGATTGTGTCCATGTCTGGAGAGTTTTGGAAATTCCGTGTTGAAACAATTGGACAAAATTTTCTCTT
Source organism: Fukomys damarensis (assembly GCF_012274545.1). Lineage (NCBI taxonomy): Eukaryota > Metazoa > Chordata > Mammalia > Rodentia > Bathyergidae > Fukomys > Fukomys damarensis. The sequence goes on from NW_022900951.1 coordinate 84,479,025, forward strand.
CATTAAGGAACATTTGTAGCTTTGGATGAGGGAGCAACATGATGATATTCCTACTTTATAGGTATTAATTTTGCAGTAATGTTCATAGCAGAATTGAATGAAAAAAGGCTGAGGCAGGAGATAGGAAGTTCTCATTCACTCACTTACCTCTCCATCTATCTACCCAACTAATCATCCATTTAATCCAAAAACATACAGAGAGGCATGAAATAATAAGAACTGTGTAGCAAGAAGAGGGAGGAAACAATATGAGGCATGGCAAAGAAAGAATGAGAGCTAACCTCAAATTTTCAAACTTCTGATGACTATAAGAACTGTGGTACCAATAATGGAAACACTGAAGTTGTGGAACACAGAACAGAAGTTCAGATGAGGAGCTATTCTGGCTGTATAAAGATGAGTTAGTAGTGTAGGTCTTTCATAATATATGCGCAGGAATGTCACCATTATGATTACTGAAATTCAAGTAAGAAAAGAAATATAAAAGGAAGGAAGTTAAGATATAAATGTAAGTTAAACTAGATATATCTAAGTTCTCTGCCCAATTTGAGATTCCATCAATTGAGGAAAGGTTCTTCCATGCTTATGATATTACCATATAATTTAGAGGGCACCTTATTCAATCTCCTACTCATTAATTCAATGACATTTGCAGTACATGGTCATCCAGCTTCTCCTTGACATTTTCCAGGGATTATGAGGAGTTCATAACCTTTACACACCTCTGTAACTTTTCACTCTGCTCTTTCAGAAAGTTCTTTGCTAAGTGGAACTTAAATCTATATTATTCTTCATTCTAAGATTGTCATAATACATTATGATACTTTTACCACTTAAAACCCTTTAAGGGGATTGAAAGTAATGATTATGGCCTGCCAAGTCTCTTCTTATGACACATTCCATGCACGCAAGTGATGGTCACTCTACAAGAGGTCGATTTTCCAAGTCCAAAGCCATCTGATTCCAGGACTCACCTGGAGATCCATGGAGGCCACGATGCCCTGGTAACCCATCTATTCCTTTATCTCCAGGGGGCCCATGAAGTCCAGGAAGTCCTGGTAGCCCAATTCCTGGAGGACCAGTTGGACCAGGATGGCCTTTTTCACCAGGAAGTCCTGGTTGTCCTTTTTCACCTGGGAAGCCCTGTCCACCATCACCCTAGATGAGAATAAAAAATAATGAAAATCTATCTAAGAGACTAATCTGAAGAGTTCTCTGACCATGGGAAAGAAGTAACCAGTATGACTACGGCTTATGATTTGTTAAAATTCTCTATCACTCTAGTTTATGAACCTTCTCTGAGTTTAGTTAGTGGGAATGGGTCTTGTCAATTCTGGGTCCTGTGATATTTCAGATGGGGGTGGGAAAGAGGGAATAAAATGAACAAGATAACAATAACCCTTGAATTCCCAGAAAGTAGATGAATTGCTTGAATGGGAAAGCCATTGAGCAGCTGAAGTATTTTTAAGCGACATGGTGAATTGTTGCTAGCATTTATAAAATAAAACAATGACCATTCCTAGCAAAAGATTCCCATTTTATAGAAAAGCACAAAACCCAATGTGTCAGTGACAGAGGCAGGACAAAATATTGTGAATTCTTTATTTTGTCCTGTCCTATGGTCCAGTTGCCATCAGACCTCCTTACATCAGATAAGTGAGTGTGTACAGAGCTAGCTAATCAAATCAGAACAATCCACTTACTTGAACACCTGGCAGACCTGGTAAACCTGGTATGCCATCCTTGCCTGGGGCTCCTGTTATACCAGGGAACCCCTGCGGGCCTGGATCACCCTTCTCCCCTGGCATTCCCGATCCTGTTCTGAGAGTTGGTTCACCTTTCTTTCCTTTGGCACCTGTAAGACCTTGAGGTCCAAATGAACCCTGATAGAGAAACAAGAAGAAAAATCAGGAGATAAAGACTTCATAGAATTTTGGAATGTAGCAAAGGTATGACCGAAAGCAGGTCTTTGGGTATATTTTGGCACTGCTCTAAGCACTTGATTATGTTGTCATCTTGGATAATAATTTCCCATTTTCTGTATCCTTTCTAAATTTTGAAATCTTTAAGGATTGAAACGTCATCTTAATTCCTACCTAATATTTGGGGCCTAGCACAGTGACAAGCAAATTGTAGAAAATTTTGTGGAAAGAGGGAAGATTGAATTGAAAATAGGTATGTTAAAGCAGAAAGGGACTTTAGAGACCATCTAGTCAGGCTTTATATTACAAATAAGAAAACCCTGACGTTTTGTGTTATTCCTACCTATCTTTTATGTGCTTTAGGAAAGTGATTGGCAGAGAGTAAGGGACCCTTGAAAGCTCCTATTGCTCCCTCAGGGTCAAAGTTTCACAAGACTTACTGGAGTCCCTGCTGGGCCCTGTGTACCCTCAGAGCCTGCATCTCCTCTGGTTCCTTTAAGGCCTGGAAAGCCCATGAGACCTTGTGGCCCAAGCAGGCCAGGTTCCCCCGGTGGTCCGGTGTTGGGGATACCACCATCACAAGCACAAAATCCCGAGTCCCCTGGGGGAAAAACAGACAACATAAAACAAAGTGGGCCCTCTTTAAAGAAGGAAAAACCTGATAGTAGCTGTTTGTAACTTGGAGGGAATCAAAAGGCATGAAGAGAAGAGTTTCCCTAAGTTCCTGAAGGACTTCTTACTTTTAGTAAACTGATAATCCTTAAAACTCTGAGAGAACAGACTATTCTTCAGATTAGCATATCTTGAGCTTAAATGCTCTGAAATCTGCAATATTTTGGATTTCAGGTTTTGGTTAGGAATTCTCAACCAGTAAGATCTGTGCAATATTCCAAAATCTGAAGAATATGAAGTCTGAAACATTTCTGGTCGCAAATATTTTGCATGAGTGGTACTCAACTTGTATTTATCTAGTGTAATCCCTGGACCTTCTAATGAATCACTTGTGATGTTTGATTATACAGCCACTTCCTGGTCCCCAGTCCAGTCCTAATCAGTTAGATTCTCAAGAGGCTAAATCCAAGAATTTAATTTTTAGTAATTTCTTCTAGGGGGTATTCATGTATGATGAAGCTTGAGGATCACTATCTCTATTCTAAACTCAAAGAACACCTTTAGGCCCCATGGGCATACAGAAAGGGTAGCATCATAGTTGTTTCTATTTCAGGAATGAGAATGGTGTTGAGAAAGACACCAGCTCTGTGGTCAGTCAGGGAAGGGCCAAAATTAACATCGTAAGTCTAGCTTTGTAATTTAATGGCTTTTCCTACCCAGTCTTTGTTATTATGGTTTGGATTGAGAATGTTCCTTAAAGCCTCATGTACTCATAGGCAGGGCGTTTGGAAGGTGTTTGAGTCTTGGTTGATATGGCTCCACTTGCTGATAGGAGGTGGCATCTGGTCTGAAAAGACAGGTCCCTGGAATGTGTGACCTTGGAGGGTAGGTCTCCATTCCCAGTTCCTCCCTTTGCTCTGTGTGTTACCTGGCTGCCAGGACCTGAGCAGCTTTCCACACAGGCCCTCTCACCATGTTATTCCACCTTGGAGCATGCCAATCATGGACTGTAACTGTGAGCCACAATAAACATGTCCTCCTTTAAGTTGTGAGTTTCGATATTTATCGTAGCAACAAGAAAAGTGACCAAATACTTGGATTTTAATAGCAAAGTTTTCTGAATTTTCTGAACTATGTGAATATCTGAGAGTCTAAAGCTCACTGCTCCTGTACTTAGTGATAATTTATGACAGGACAAAGAGGAAGGAGAGAAATAAGTTAAAATTTCTCTGTTTGAGCCTGAAGAGAGTCATTAATTCCTGGAAAGAGGAAGAGAGATGTCAGATAACTCAAACCCCCAGGCCAGTGGTGGCTACCCTATGCACATGTGCTACAGTAGGCTGTTGTCTTTGAAAGCTCTAGGTTTGCCATCACTGCGAGGCCATCTCTAAACTTCTCTTCAGTCAGTAGATTCACTTCTCTCACCACCCTGGCTTGGGCTGCAGCCATAAATAATTGACTTATTTGAACATCTTCCCTTCAGAGGAAGGAATTCAGAAACACCCGAAGGGAGTAAAAAGATGGAGAGGAACAGTGCATCTGAAGGTTATGCTCACTGATTGGCTATTTAGCATCAGTGGGGACTTGAGTTTGGTTTCTTGGAGCAGTTTTTTTTTTTTTTTTTTTTGGTTTTTTGAGACAGGGTCTCACTATGTAGTTGGGACTGACCTGGAACTCACTATGTAGCCCAGGCTGGTCTCGAACTCACAGTGACTCTCCTGCCTCAGCCTCCTGAGTGCTGGGATTACAGGCATGGGCCACCATACCTGCTAGAAGTTTTTTTTTTTCAGAGCCTCAGGTCTTGACATGTTCAGAGCTCTTTGCTTTAAACTGAAAGTGATGATAAGTGGCTTCTAGCCTTGGCCTTGCAAACTGGGAGGGACTTGTGCTGGCTCACACCCTAGGCCACTAGCAACAGCATCTCTAGGTGCAGTAAATAGGAAGAGCAGCCTGCCAACCACTTTGTCCTGTGTGACCTCAACTACCAGCCTCAGTCTTAATTATAGCACTTCTGCGAATCCTATAATACAGTCCTCTCTCAGGAGTAAAGATTGCTTTCATTCGGGTTCCCAAAGCTGCTGGTTTGCTCATCCTCCACAAAGCCTTGTCAGAGAAGTTGGCGGGGGGGGGGAAGAAACTCAAAGGGACAAAATTACCTTTTACTCCTTTGTGGCCTGAGTTTCCCTTTAGACCTTGTTCTCCTCGGAGACCAGGAAATCCTGGCTCTGTGCCATATATAGTTCCAATCTTAGATGGTGGACCTGCAGGGAAAAGAAAGACTGGCAGCTCTTGACTCAGCACAGCAGCTCAAACATGAAGGCCTGGGTCATCAAGGCTCAACACCCACAGCAGAGACAAAACTATCTAAGGCAGGGACCCCTAAGTCTGTGGCAAGAGCCAACAAAACTCTCTGTTGTTTTACTTCACTGTATTACCACTTACAAAATGTGTACAGTGTTCCAGGCACTGGACTAGACACTGGACATTCAGAGATGAGCAAGGTAGCTTCACCAATTCAACAGTCCCAATACTTACTCCAGAAAGCCCCCTTATGAGGATAGGAGGACAGAAGAGTAAGCTGCAGTGGTCAAGGGATTTAGGATACAAAGAACTATGCTGGGGGATATTTCCAGCCTTTTTCTCAGAATCTAGAATCTCATACTCAGGTACAAGATCTGAGGAGAACAGGTCCTTGTAAGATTTATTCATTTATTTGGCATTGGAATTTGAACCCAGGGTTTTTGCATCCCAGGCAAGAGCTCTACCACTGAGCTAAACTGCCAGCCCCCCTGTGTAGGCTTTTTGGCATCTGTTTTGAGGATACAGGCATGAATTCTCTCTTAGGTGTTCAGCATTCCCCCTCTCATTTGAGCCCTCTAGGCTAGAGGAAGTCCAAAAAAGCCAATGCTGCTTCTCTGAGAGCCGAAAAGCCTCGAAGTAGAGCCTGAGGCTGGTGAAAGATGAAAGGGAAATGGCTACAGAATTTGGAAGGCATTAGGTGGTGTTTGATCATTCTGATGACCCCAGCTTTCTTGTTCTTTGATGAACACTTTGCTGTGTAGCTGACACTAGTGGAAGCAGGGCTCACCCAGAGAGGATAGAGGCTTTATTACTGCCTTTCTGTAGTTATCATGTATCTTGGCTGAGCTGTTTCATTTGTGATAAGTTCCATCAAAAATCATGATGTTTCTGTACTATGAATCATACCTGAGCCTCAAGACCAAAGAAAAACAGGAACAACTTACCTTGTGGGCCTGGTAGACCTGGTAGGCCTGGTAAACCAATTCTGCCAGGAAGGCCAACTCCTCCAATTGTGATGTGGCCTGGGTTTCCTAGGTCCCCCTTCAGACCTGGAAGTCCCTGAGGCCCTATAGTACCTGGCACACCTGGAAGGATAAGCCCACACAAAGATGTTCATATCACCCTATTCCTCAGGGGCACTCCTATCAGCGGCATGTGTGGGAAAGAACTGAAGGGAAGAATTTGGGAAAGCATTTGCCTTTCTATTACACTGAAGTTAGAAAGGTCTAGAGATATTTTAGCCCAACATCATAGGATACTGAGGCCCAAAGGAAAAAGGAAATATGTTCAGGGGCACAGTTTCTTAGTGGCAAACTCAAGAGGAAAATCGATCTGTAGTCCCCAACTTCCTGTTTTTTCCACCTTGGTGCTGGGCCAGCTGTACTTTTTCCAAGGGGCTACTTTAAAAACAGATATCCTTAAAGAGGCTCATCTACAAGAAATTTAGCAATCAGTGCTTTTAAAGTAATGTCTGAGTTTTTATGTTTGGGATAGCCCTATCTCTAGATTCTGACATGGTCTTTCTGTCACTATAGAACGCCTCTGATGATTGGTTCAAGGGTGTCACCCATAGGATCCTGGGACCATTTAGTGCCTGACTTAATCCTAGACTGAAGGTCTGGTATAAATTTTTACTCTGGTTTTTCATTAGACCCTCTTGGCAAGCATTAGCTATGATGACACATTCACAGAAGAAAGACAGAGCTCTAGCCACCCAATATAGACCTCTGGTAGTGCAAATATCGACAAAACTCTGGGATTGTCTATCCAGCTATGGTAAATCATTTGAGATAAAGGAAAGCTGAAGAATGGGACTCAGGTACCCAGGAACCATCCCTGCATAGATTGGCATTGGGCTGGCAGGGAGAGAAACTATGTAGAGGTATAGAAGGAAGTTTTAGGAACAAGAGTGGATAGAGGACTGATATGTGAAAAGAATGGATTAACTTTTTTCACCTTGTAAGGCTGGAAGGCCAGGGATGCCAGAAGGGCCACGTTGGCCCTGGATGCCTTCATCTCCTTTAAATCCCGGGGGGCCTGGCATCCCGGGATCTCCAGGATTACCTGGAATCACAATGAAAAACAAAGTAGTAAGCACAGTAGAGAGCCACCATGCCACAAAATTCCCAAAAAGCAATGCAGAGAGCTCTTCTGGGTCTGAAATACTCTTTCCTGCCCTTTCTAGGTCTCCCCAGTGCTAATAGTAATAATGGGCCTACAGGAGCTAAGGATCCACAGGTGTTCAGAATTGGTCTGGTCAGGGCTTTCCTTTCATGATAAGATCTATTAAGTACTAGGAAAGATCTTTTACTACTCTTAATCTGTAATGTTCACCATTTGGATTAAGATGTTGAAATCCACTATTTATATTATATACATAGGTTTCCTGGGAGTGAGTGGGATACAGAAAGCCACTGTCAAGCATTTATTTATTTATTTATTTATTTATTTATTGTGGTACTGGGGATTGAACTCGGGTCCCTGTGCTTGCAAGGCAGGCAGTAGAACCACTGAGCCAAATCTCTGGCCTGTCAAGTATTTATTAATCAAACAGGGCATGGACCTGATATGACAGGAGAGGAATAAGTTAAGGAGACTTGGGTGGAAGACGCAGTGTAGTAGAAGTCTTTGGTCAAGCAAGAAGTAGCTAGAGACACTTGGCATCTAGATCTTTGGAGAAGACAAGGGGAAAAGGAGGGTATGCATAGTAAGTAGGAAAATATGAGAAAAACACAAACTTTCTAAGTATCATACTGTTAAAGGCTCTCAACAACTTGATCCCCTATCCAAAGATACTTTCCTACTTCCTACACAACTGGCAAGCTTAAGAATGTATGGGCTCATTTATATAAGACCCTGAGTAGCCCATAATACTGGGCTGAAGCCAGACAGGCTGGGGAGGATGCTAATCTTTCCCTAAGCATAACCAGGAGAATCATTTATACCAAACTCAGGACTAGGCAGATAGAAATTCTAGTCCTGATAGACCCAATATAAAAACAGGAGGCTTGGCTTGGCCTCTCTGCCCAAGAGTTTGGAATTTGCTTCATTCACCAAGCTCAGGACCCATGAGGGGCCCTTATTAGCAATCCAATGGCTGACAAAGCATTTTACAAAATTGTAGGGGCTATGGAATTTAACTCTTTGGTTTTTTCCTCTGGTCAAATCAGTAAAGAGTTGTACCTGAGATCATAGCACCATCTGCACTCATGAAAACATCTGGTCCTGGTAGGCCAGTCCCACCTTTTTCACCCTGCAATGATTAAATTAAACACAAATATTCTGTGATCTCATTGTACAAGATCTACATGCCATCAAAGCCAATACCCAGAAAAATGAAAAGCTCCTTTTTTTGTGACCCGTGACTCCAAGGTAAGCTAATCAAGGGGTTAATTTCAAAGTCCAATAAATTGGAGATGAAGGAGACACAAGGCAGGCCAGCGGCCTGATACTCAACTGCAAACCCAATAAGGACAAAGGATCCCAATTTTATTTTGCAAGACCAGTTAAAGAATTTCTGTTTCTGAGCCTGGGAAATATATCATAGGCATATACAACTTGGCGGTATCTAAGAAATGTGAAGGAAAGAACAGAATTTCATTTTTTTCTACTCTTAATATGACTAGGCCTCTGCTGGTGTTTTTATCCTTGTTAGTGAATAATGTCAGATAGATGAAGCCAGTGGAGTCCCTGTTTCCCAAAAGGAGGACTCAGGTACCAGAATCAGATGCAGTGGAATACCTACAATAGGTTGTAGCCGCTGTCTGGCAATAGGGGATGCATTATCTATAGGGAATTTAAAAACAATAATAAAACCTAAAAGTTGGTAGTATCTGAGGAATGATCACTGACTTTGTGTGTTCATAATTCATTGCATGCATCTCTTGAGAAAATACTGATATATAAAACATCAAAATATTGAAAACACTGAATCTCATATGTATGTTTCTATAATAATTGTTCACTTTTCCACCCCCCTGACCCTATGCTTTCATTTCCCAACATTACCTTAATTCTCGGGAATCCATTAAACCCAGGAATACCTGGAGACCCCTTCTTGCCCTGTGACAGAAACATAGTTACCACTAAATTCAAAGGAGAGGCTTGTCTCTGGAAAGATTAGGGAAAATAGTGCAGGGAGCTTGGCTGGCATTCAGAGTATGCATGGCTTCTCCCTGACTCTGGGAGCCATACAGCCTTTCAGAAGGAAATATGCTGCTAGGTAGTCAACTTGTATATTAAGAGGTACAAAGATCATAAGGCTATGAATATAAACAGGCTGGCCTTGCTAGCTCTTGATAACACGCCAAAGATGTATTACTTCATTTGGCATGAAAGGCACCATGTGTCACACTAGATATCCATCCTCTTGAGGGAAAACAAGAGTGGCTAATATCACAAAATTATATTATTAAAAGAAGGTGAACAATTTGTATTATAAGCAATGTCTCCATTTGGCAATGTTGATTAAAGCAAAGGGAACTTCAGATTAGCATTTTATACACTAAGGCTTTACTGATATTAACCATAATACCTTTGTCCCTGGAGGGCCTGGCACGCCTTCTGAACCCATGGGACCCTGTAAAGAGAACAGTCACACTTATAAAGATTAATAACTTACACTGGAAAAAAGCTACTGAATTTATAAAACAAAGTTATCCAGCTGAGTTTAGAATTTAGTGGCTCCAAAAATCAGGTAAAAGAATGTTCTTAGACCTGGCTTAATGACTTCTTTCTAAGCACTAATGCATGAGGCTGAATAGCCATATGAAGCATTTTTAAGAGCTCAATAAATAGAAATATGTTCAGTAGTAGGTGAAATTTAGTAGAAGAACTGGTGGTCTTATACTTAGTCTGCATTAGTTCCACATCAGAAGATTTTTAAATAGATCATGGGAAGGCCTCTTATCTTCCACCTCAAATATATTCTTTGTAGGTGGTTACGTGCTTTCAAGACAACAGAGAGGGAAAAGTGGAGAAAGAAATGGTATGGTAATGGGTTAATCGATACTCAAAAGGGCTTTGAACAAATCTCATGGACAAGCTAAAAGCACAACTCTTTAAATGTTACTTCTTTAAGACTAAGATGTGCTAACTGCTTATAACTCAAAATTTAATGCCTGACCACGAATCAGACAGGTTGTTATTTCTTCCACTCAAAGTGAGATTATTATTGGAAACTGTTAGTGCTGAACATTACTAGCTATGTTTTAGAACTTCCCAGGCTTGTTTCCACCTTATAAAGATTCCTCCATTCCTGTGTCACCCTCTTGCCCATATTCTCATGGAATAGAATGAAAATATGGATAGGATGAAAGTAAGACTTCCCTCCTATTATTCTTTAGCCTAGAAGACAGGTGCACATGAGGGCAAGGTCAGGCTGAGGAGCCACCCAGAGTAGGGGGTACATCATTTCTTGTTCAAGGGAACCACTTAGTCAAAGGAATGGAGCCAAGTGAAAAAGGAAGAGGTCTTAAAAACCTGCCAGAAGGCTGATGAGGAGAAATAAGAGAGGCTTAGGTGGCTCTCGAGTTACATAACATAAAGGGCTAAACAGGAATGCAAACAGACCAAGTGACTTCACAGACTTGGGCAGGAACATTACAGGCTCATACCCTAGGTCCTGGCAAGCCAAGGATTCCTTTTTCTCCAATAGATCCAAATTCCTAAAGGAAAAAGGAAACCACAAGTTGTAACATTCATTTTCTCATAGGTCTCTTGGCGCCATTGAAAGGGAGGAGGTAATTTCAAACCAGCTCCACTGTCCTGTTAGGGTGGCATATTACGCTGAGTTTCTTGTCAATGCCTGAAAAGCACAGAGGGCCTGAATATTAATTTGGACCATTTGTTTGACATTCTTCTTTGTTTCTAGAATAATGTATTTCCTCTATAACAGTATTACATATTTTATAGCATCTTGAACTTACAAAAACAGAAATAATAAAATATCTAACCATATTGATTTTACACATCAGGAATCTAATACAGAAGGGTTAAGAATCAATGAGAAAGACAGGTTTTCTGACTTCTATTCCACGGCCCTTTCCATGAGAACTGGCTGCCTTCCACCACCTAAAAACTTGACTTTTTTCACCCACAAGTGGAGGATTGTGCAAATCCTTGGGGGCTGATACTAGAGACAAAGGATTTTTTTTCCTTTGGAGACATGATAACTACATCCTTTCCCATGGGAAAGAGTATTTCTACCAAGTCATGGTCAGGAACTCTGCAGCTCTATACTGGGACTATATATAAGTTTCCTGCTTTCAGAGTACAGATTTTGGCAAACAATATATAGGCCTATTGTAAAAGTAAAGGAGGAAGTGATGCTTTCTCAAATGTAAGCTTCTGAAAAGGCACTAAATATCATGGTACATTCCGTGTCTCTTTCATTTGACCTGGCTCATCTGTTGTGAGGCCAGTGCTCCAACCCCATTTGTAGCTTTTTCTTCCTTTTACATATTCAATAAATTTCCAATGGGTACTAAAAGCTGGCTGAATACTCCCTGGTTTTCTAGGTTTATGGGTTTTTTTTTTTCCTTTCTTTTCTGTGGGGCAGGTATGCATTTGTGAGGAGTCCAATCCAAAGCAGGTTTTGGTTCCTACTTGCCTCTTCCCTTTTCTGCATTGATACTGTGTGCCAAATAGTTCAGCCATTATAACAAATAGAATTTCTAATTTGGAAAGATTGTGAGATAAACTGAATACAAATTTATTTGAAATCTTAGTTTTCCACATTTCAAATAGGAAACTAATGTGTGCTGCCCCCTGGTGGAATGTGTCTATTGACCTTTGAGGTTGAATCCTTCAAGTAGCCTTCCCTGTTCTGTCCTTGAGAGCTATGGCAGCGGGTGCTCCCCCAATCTCTTTTTTGTTTTGTTTTGTTTTTTTGAGACAGGGTCTCACTATGTAGTTGAGACTGACCTGGAACTCACTGTGTAGCCCAGGCTGGTCTCGAACTCACAGTGATCCTCCTGCCTCAGCCTCCCGAATGCTGGGATTACAGGCGTGCGCCACCACACCCGGCTTTTACCCCAAACTCTTAAACCACTTCCATAGGCTATGAAAGTTTTGTAATCAGAAGTTCTCTGTGACACTCTCTTGTCTCTCTCCAAAGCATGTTACTGCTCTCTGCACACATACATGACAGTGCAGCATATACTTGTTGAATTGAATGGAACAATGACCTAGCGAATAAAACTGTGTCAAAGGATAAAGGAAATAACACCCAAGAACTTTCTCATAATCCTGCCTATCTTTCCCAGAGGTAAAAATATGAGAGCCTTGTATTCTTTTAGAAAGCAGAGAGACTTTGCATTCCTGCTTTTTTAGAGTCCAAGAGCTTGTGCTACATTGTCAACTAAAGTGAATAAGTGGAAAATGTATGAAGGCAAAATAAAGCAAAGAAACTTGGGTGGGGATTAGGGCTAATAAAAGATAAATGACTTGGTAGATGTGCTGCAGGTTCAGCCTGTCTTCTAGCATGAGGGGGTACTGTACAGGAACCTTGCTGAACAATCTATCCTAGCAAGATGTCCTGGGACTAGCCTGTCACAGTTGGCCCTTGATGTGAATGATCCTGCATCCTGCATTGGCAGCTCCTACTCTCATACTTTCCCATGGTTCAGAAAGCCTCTTTCCAGCACTAGCTTAGCTATTTCCAGGCCTGCTCTCCAGGCCTTGGGCTCCTAATACTTTTTGGTTCTTAGGGAAACTTTATCGAAGGAGATTCCACCCACTGAGTAGTTAATTCAGATCCACTCAGCAGTTACTTTAAGGATTTAGTTTCTTCTCATCTCCCTCCCCATTTCATCCAGTTTGCTTTCCTGTTTGCTGGTACCTTGGCAGAGGGCTTAGGGGTATACAGCCCTCTCTGACAACCTCCACGGACAACCTGTTGCTTACACATGTGAATGTGCTCCTGGGGACAAAGAAATAGAATGTGTAAAGCTGAGACTGAGCCAGAAAATCAGGACTATTTGACCACTGCTAATGGACAAGAGGAAAAATGTGAGGCATAAATCCACCAGACTGGACTCTTTGTCTCCTGCAAAGATTCGGGCTCAGATTAGAAAGAAACAAATGGTTAAAGGGAGCATTTTGGATTCCTTAGAGATTTCTCTCAGCACAGCCTTGTTTTTCAGTGAGCATGGATAATCCAAAGCTGATGTGAGGGCTTTGGATTTGAGAACTGTGTTTCCTCTGAAAAACATTGAATACCTCATATATTCTATCACATTTCTCCTCAACTTTTACATAAAAAGCAAAAAAGGTACCTAAGAATGTTCCAATTAAGCAGATAGAGATATCACAGCAAAAGAGTTACATGATTTGGCCAGGGTCACACATTGTATCTGTACTAACGTGGGCTGAGAACACTAATTTATTGGTTTCCACATTATGAAAATATGCCGTTCTATGTAAAAAGAGATACTGTACAGATTTGATGCCTTTACAACTGGGGTTTCTATTTTCCAGTTCACACTGAGCTTGAAATAGTATTGCAAGGACCGTGGTGCATTGCCCTCTGTCACTCTCTTTCTTTTGTAAGATAAAAGGGACCGCGTTGAAACAGTAGCAGAGGAAGTCCTCTGAGACTAAACAGAAGAAAAGGGGAAGGAGGTAACAGGAGCTAGTGAATCCTAAGGCAGCAGAGGAGATCATAAAATCCTATTTTAAAAATTTAAAAACTAAAACGCTACGGCGGCCCTGCCTAGAATGAACTGGACTGTAGGGGGCAGCATGGTATGGGTAAAAAGCTCTGAACTGGCTAGACTTCAACAGAGCTGAATGTCAGTCTCAGCTCTGCTCATGACCAGCTGAGCAGCTCTGGACAAGCCTCTCCCTCTGTTCAGGCTGTGTTTTCCTGAGGGATAAGCCTGAGCTCAACTCACTTACCTCACAGGGATGATACAAGTTGCCTAGAATCTACATGTAATGCTCTACAAAGAAAGGTGCTAATTTTACTCCCAAATGCACTTGCAAAGTGCTGTCCAATTAAAAACATGACATGACCTACTATGTCATTTTCAATTTTTTAGCAGCCACCTTACAAAAGCAAAATAGAGATTAATTTCATGATATATTTTCTTTAACCAAATGTATTTTAAATATTATTATTTTCACATTCAAGTGAAAATTGTTCCTTTTTCATATTGTTTTTAAAATCTAGTGTGAATTTTATAATTACAGTACACACCATTTCAGATCAGCCACATTTGAAAATGTTGGTAGTCATATGTGGCTACTGGTCATCTCATTGAACAGCACAGTTTTATACTTTGTAAAGAAATTTCACATATGTTGTGAGTTTGGCCTCACAAGAGTAGATATGATCTCTGCCATGTTGCAGATATTCAGAGAGGTTTAACAATTTGTCAGTCCTAGAGCTGCAGCTGGGTCCCTGACAGGCATATCCAACCTGTGGCTTGCAGGTCTCTTGCCCTCTTTTTTAAAAATGTTGTAATAAAAAATAAAAAGGAAATTTTGTTACTTGCATACACAAACTGTATTATTTATTTTATATGTGGCCCAAGATAATTCCTCTTCACTCAGTGCAGCCCACACAAGCCCAAAGGCTGGACATGTATAGAAGGTCTGGGTATTCTGTCCCTAATACCAAGGTTCTCTTCTTTTCTGTTCATTAGCTGCAGAGCTGATTAAAATCAAGGGCACTGAGCGATGTTTCTCTATTCCCCTTCGCTTCTATGGCATAATAAGGATGTTCATAGAAGCAACCTGTGCCACTGGCTCTCCAGGTTCTGCTTTTTGGCCACCCAGGGAAACCCAAAATGTTTCAAGGTACAGTACTGTAGGGAAGGAGTGGACCCAGGTATCCCCACTGTGCTAGCAAGCAGAGCAAGACCTTGCCATATTTAATTCATCCATTTTCCTCCTCATACCTATCTCCAGTCCAAGAAAATTTTATCGGCTTCTTCAAAACATATTCTGTGTTCTAAAATCCATCAATCAAATGTTATGTATTGATATTCTTTGTTTTTTCATTCGAACTAGGCACTTGTGAGATATATAGATATGTATGATAATTATATAATGGAATTTTGCCTTGTTAAGTGATACTAAATAAATGCTGATAATTGCTGATGGTGACAAAGTCAGTATATTTTAAAAATTCACTGTCTTTTAGAAATACTGAAGTATTTATGATGAAATAATATGTCTATTATTTGTTGCAGATTAGCCATGCTAATTGTTGAAGCTAGGTGATGGATATATAGTAGATCATTATGCCACTCTCTCTGCTTTGGTATGTTTGAAACGTTCCATAATAAAGGTTAAATGCATTCACATTTTGAATCTGTCCACTTTTGTCCATTCCCCGTTGCTATGACCACAGTCCAAGACACTGGAATGATCTTTTGGTTACTGGAATAGCCTGTGCTTGCTTCTCCACCCTTCCCTCCTACTTCTCCCCCACTCAAACGGGGGTGATCTTAAGAATACAAGCCAGAAAATTTGAATGGCTTCCCAGTCTCCTTAAAAGCCACATCTGACCTACAAAGCTGGCCACGACCTGACTCCTGCCTCTCTTCCTGTTTCTTGGAGTTATTCATTCTGTGCTGCCCATTCTCCTTTTTGCTGGTCCTCAAAAGTACTGAGTTTTTTCCAACCTAAAGATCTTGCCCCCAAACTCTCCAATTTTTTTTTTTTGTACAGGGAATTGCACTCCAGTCCTTGTGCTTTCGAGGTAGGCAGGTGGTGTTACCACTCAGGTAAATCCCAGGCCCTCTGATCTTTATATGACTTACTCTCTCACAATATGCAGATGTCAGTTCGTGTATCACATGCTCAGAGAGGTCCTTTTGATCACTCTATCCCAAGTGGCCCATCCTGCTCTCCATCCACACTCCTTCACTTTACCTATTTGCTTCATTTTACATACCACCGTTACATGAACATGTTTGTTTGTTTGCTTTGTGGTACTAGGGCTGGAACCCAGCCCTCATGCATACCAGGCAAGCACTTTACCATGGAGCCACACTCCCAGGCCATTCTTACAGAGACTCATTTTTTTTACTTTTTTAATTTTCCATATCATCCTTCCCTTCCCCATTAAAATGTAATCTCAAGGACAGGGACTTTTATTTAGTTATTGTTGTACTTTCTGAGTCCAGAAAAATATGTAGCACATAAGAACCCTCAAAAGATATTTGGTGAGTGAAAGAATCTAAGCTAAAAAGGTAGGCCAGGGATTTAGCTCAGCTGTTCGGTGGCCTGCCTTGCAAGCACAAGGACCTGAGATCAATCCCTGGTACCAAAAAATAAAAAATAAAAAAATAAAAAGGTAGAAGCAAAAGTGAAGATATGATTACTAAAAATAGCTACCATTTACTGAACATTTGATGAGTGCTAGACATCAATGAAGTCCTTTTCATGCAAAGTATCTCATTTAGTCCTCAAAACTACCCTATCACTGTCCCTTTTTAGTAGGTTAGGAAACTGAGACTCCAAAACCTAACAAACTTAAAAAAGCTACAATATGATGAAACTAGGAGTCAATACTAGATCTGTTCAAACACTAGAGCTTGAGCCAATAACCTCTAAGGCACATAGCCCTGTGGAAAAACATGTTAATATCCCCGTGAGTTCAAGAAATACGAACAATTCCTTAACTGGCTTCTAATAGTGATGACCATAGCATTCTCTTCAATAACTATGGGAAGAGGTCTTCCTGTTATCATCCTAGTGCTACAGCTTTTGTCTAGCCAGAAACCTGAATACATGTCAACCAAGTAGGAAGACTTACCTGGAAGCCCGGAGGGCCAATCATGCCTGGGAGTCCCGTGGGCCCTGGTTGACCCTGGAAAATTAATCAAAGGCTATTGAGTAGCTGTGGGAAATGATGAACACAAAGAAGGATGGCTTCATTAACAGTATTTGGGCTGAGGAATGGGGAACCGATAGATATCTGGATTGGAGTACCAGATAGTGCTGTAGATTCCCCATGCTCTCCAACTGTCCACAGTACCAGGAAGTTTTAGGTGAGGGAGCCCTTTTTCAGGTGGGAAGGACCAACACCAATGACTGTTTAAAACAGAATATCAAATGTGTAGGCTAATGGGGAGATACAAAAGATGATTATCTGTTTTTCTTTTGGAAGAGGATGTTCAATTTGGTTTCCTGTAGCAAAATACAGGCTTCAGAGGAGTCAGTGGTTTCAGGGAAAGGATAACAATTATAATTTGGATAGGGACAATTGACATTTTAATATTTCTTTCCCTAATATGCTACTTTACCTATCTGTGCCATGGAAAGGCTCCCTTAGGTTTGGGAATGATCAAGGATGCAGGCACTCTCATACATTCTGAGACTTTCCAAATCAATGATTATTTCCTGTAAACCTAGAGGGACGTTACTTTCGCAAAGATAATAGCAAAGAAGTGAGAAGACCAAACACATTTCCCCACCTGGACCCCTTAACCATGGCAGCAGAATCACAAAACTCTAAGGAAGCCCATAAAGGAAGGAAATGCAGGTTACTGAACAGAATACAGCCATTCAAACCCAACCATGTATATGCTAAACATCCATTCACACAAAAATACAGGTTATAGGATAGCTCAGTTAAACTAGTCTGTAGCCTGAGCCTGAGCAGTTTACATCATTTGCTGCCACTTAGTCATATATCTTAACTGTAGGGTCAAATTTCAAAGCAAATAACTTCTTAAAAAAGATAATTCAAAAGGAGCCATTTTTATGCTATGTGTTCTGGGGGGAAGAAGTGGGTTACTGAGGGTGTGACCTGGAATGGTTTATTTCCTTCCCATCACTATTTTTGCTTCCTGAGTGCCATGAACTGAGCAGCTTTGTCTCTTCTATGTCCTTCTATTGTGCTGTTCTGCCCTTGAACCAGCCAACCATGGACTACAACTGTGAGCCAAAATAAACTTCTTCTCCTGTAAGTTATAGTTACTGGTTATTGTGTCCCAGCAACAAGAAAGTGACTAAGACAGATTTTAGTCACAATGCAGTGGGGACAGAGGTTTAAGTAGTTTGGGAGTTAGAAGAGAAAAACTCAACTATCTAATGCTTGTTCTAAGTTATTCAGCATATCAAAAAATGAATATTCAAGATAAAACAGAAAATAGCACTTACGTGAATACTTAGGAACACAGGCATACTCACACCTATGCACTAAAAAACACACTTAAACTTTTAGAAAGCTTTTTACAAGGGACAAAACAAAGAAGGCTTTTAACCCTTACTTCCAAATACAAATTTGTTATTTAAAACTTTCAGTTCTTTTAGTAGAGACTGGTTGTTAGAGTTGAATTCTGATATTGATAGAAAAGAGCTAATTAATTTTTCCTATCCTTTTTTTGGCACTGGGGATCAAACTAGGGACCTTGTGCTTGCAAGGCAGGTGGCAGAAACACTTAGCTAAATCCCCGGCCCTTTTTTTTTCCTATTCTAAATGTTCTTACCTTGGATCCCTTCTTCCCTTTGGGAACACCCATGAATTCTAGTTCCCCAGTAGATGGTGGTGGTCCTGTGGGCCCGGGGAGGCCAACATCCCCCTGTGAAATCAAAGGCCACATGAAGTAAAAGATAAACCATGCAGATCATTTTTTTTCTTTTTTTTTTTTTTGCAGAGGGACTGTTTATCTTCTCAATGTAAATCACAAAGAAACTACCCATTACTTTGGCCCCTGCTTCTTACACCACTGAGGAAACAAAAACTATCATTGATAAGGGATTGAAAATAATTATAAGCTGGGACAATGCATTTCGTTTCAGCAATGCAAAGGGAAGAAACAAAATGATGAAGAGAAACCACAAGTTCATGGTTGTCATGGTCATGCACAACAGGTTTTTAAAAGAGCCAAAACGTGGTTTGAGCAATGTGAATTGTTACTTCTTGGTAGCAATGATAAGACTCAATCGGTTGTACATTTGCCAAGAACACAAGCAAAGGGAGGGAGTGGTGTTTTGGAGTATTAGAGGCTAGGGTTGCTCCTTCACAAGGCAGGAAAATTCACAAGAACCAGTCAAGGGGAGGAAAGCACCCAATTCATATAGTTTGCATAGAGGGAAATGAAGAAGGAGGAAGATAAAAGATGGTGAAAGAGAGGCTAAGGAAGGTAAATAGACAAGATAGAGATAATGTGATGTCCTCCAAAAGACTTGTATGTTCAGAGGAGGGGTTTTGGAAGGTGATTAGATCATGGGGTTGCTATCAATGAGTTCATAGCTGTCTGTGCTCTTAGGAGGTGGGCCTGGCTGGAGAAAGTAGATCACTGGGGGATATAACCTAGAAGGATATATTCTTGTCTCTGGCCCTTTCCCTGCTTGGCCTGTTTTAAATCTTTTTTTGTTTCCTGGATGCTAAGAAGTGATCAGCTTTTCTTCACTACATTTCTGCCTTGGAGTCAGCCAACCATGGACTGAAATCTCTGAGACCATGAACCAAAATAAATCTTTTCTCCTATAAATTGTGAATGCCAGGTATTTGGTTTCAGCACCAGAAAAGTGACTATTATAGGCTTAAAAGAGGATGAAGAGGAGGAGAAGGAGGAGGAGAAGGAGGAGGAAGAAAAGTGACTATTATAGGCTTAAAAGAGGATGAAGAGGAGGAGAAGGAGGAGGAGGAGGAAAAAACACAGAGGGAGGTTGCAGAACAGAGAACAAAAAGAAGGTGATAAAATATAGAAAACAGTAAGGAAATATCCAAGTGTGAGGAAGAGAAGGAATATAGTGTAAGAGAGTATGTGTGTTAGACAGGTAAAAAGCAGGGAGATGACAATATTTGAAAGGAAATGAACAACAAAAATCTATGTATGGCACGTGCACATGCCACCTTCAAGGGATCCCTAGTCTGAGTGGTGGATGTGGGACAGAAAATGCTCATTTCCTAAAGTAAAGAACAAAATTCCCTTACATGAGCAGGAGTGTAACGAAAGATATTTCTTAGAGCACATGGAATGCAGACTATATTTTGTATAATCTACTTACCTTGACTCCTTTTTTTCCTTGGAAACCTAATCCTATATTTCCCTGGGGCATAGAAGTGTAGGGGAGAAAAACAAAATCAATTATTAGCAACCAGCTCCAAGAACTAAAATTGGAATGCAATATTTTTATTTATTTTTTTGGAATGCAATTTTTTTTCTTTACCAGAGAGTAAATTTGAACAAACCAGTATCTCTGGAGAAACCAGCTTATTTAAGTGGCAGGAGACAAAATACCTCAAGACTAAGTATACTTACATCAGGACCAGGGAAACCAGGGGGGCCTGAAGGACCCTAAATTAAATACAGAAAGAAAATAGCATGTGTTACTTTAAATTAAAAAGAACAAGAGCATTCTGGGAATCACTAAGGATAAGGTCCCAACTCTGCTTGGTGTAGATTTGCTTTGGTATAGCAGGCTCTAGCTCTTCCCAGGATATTCTATCTTCTTTGAAATCTTCAATTTGACCTGGTAACCAGATTCTTGTTAATATCGTAAAGACTTATTTTTATTCCTTCCAGCAGGTGAGAAATTTTAAAGTGACTCGGTGAAGCTAAGTCAAAATAAAAAGTGGTAGGAATCCATGTATTTCAGAGAACAATCTGGGGACAGGGCTATCTTAGGACTGCATAGATGACTGGCTATGCTCTTCCTACACTAGTCATATATGGATTTGATATTAGAAAAGTAAGTATGCATGTACAGCTATCCAAAGTGCACTTCTTAGAGGAGTTCTCATTGTTCAGGGTAGGTAATAGTGGTACTATTACTGATTAGCAGTATCTGTTGTGGGTAAAGATGGCAATCGGAGTGTGAGGCATCTATCATTCTTTGCTACACATTGAGTTAGACCTGAAGGATTTGGAGATACAAATTGGATGGACAGAAAGACTGATAAAGAAATCCACTAACTCATAGGAAGAGCATGTTTCATTCTAATCCCCCAAAATGAAAGTTGTCCTTCAGTAAGAGAGCCTAAATTACATAAGCTTACATTTAACACATGGCATGGTGAAGAAAACAGTCATGTGAACGTTGTGTTCACATATTACATTTAAGTTGGTCTTACTTGCAATCCTGGTGGTCCCATGGGTCCTGCATCTCCAGGAGTTCCAGGTGATCCTTGTGGGCCCTAGACAGGCAAGTTTTTACCAACGTCAAAAAGCAAGACAGTTTCCCGAGAAAAATGCAAATATGTACATCCATATAAGAATGTTCACAGCAACTTTATTCCTAACAGTCAAAATTGGAAATGCCCCAGATATCCATTGATACAAGGATTGATAAACAGTGATATCTCCATACAGTGGCTTAAATACTAAATATTTAAATTAAAATTTTAAATATTTAATATTAATATTTAATATTTAATATTAAATAATATTT
>NW_022900951.1:84500259-84515764 GCF_012274545.1 Fukomys damarensis
TTAATATTAATACTAAATATTTAAATTAAATATTAAAAAGGATCAAACTACTGATACATGTAACTGTGGATGAATATCAAATGCATTATGTTAAGAAAAGCTAGAATCCAAAGGCTACATATTATATTATTTTCTACATATGAAATTCTAGAACAGGCAAAAATCAATCTATGGTAGAGAAAACTCAGAATGGCAGTTGCCTATGCGGTGGGCAGGGGCAAGGATTGCCTGGAAAGGAACACTATGGAATTTTCTAAGGTGATAGGAATATTCTGTATCTTAAAGTTTGGGTACATGGAGTATGCATTTGTTAGATGGATATTCAAGATTTGAGGATTTCATTGTATGTAATTGTTACATAAAAGGAAGAACTGCAAACAAATATTGAAGGCTAACAATAAGTATGCTATGGTATTTAGAAGTAAATGTTCTATTGTTTACAGTTTATTTTTAAATGCACCAAAAGTAGAATGAATTGATGAATTGAGGGATGGACAGGTGGATAGACAAGGGATAAAGCAAGTATAATAAAATATTAGTGATATGTGTTCACTGCAGAATTCATTTAACCTTGTTGTATATTGAATTTTCCTATGTAAGTGCTGTAAAAAAGAAAAACTTTATAAAGAAAGCAAAACAATTATTATTATCAGAGTAGACTTCAAGACAAAGAATATTACCAGAGACAAAGAAATGGCATTTCATAATGACAAGTAGTTCAATACACAGAGAAGAAAATAATATTAGATATATCTGAATCTAATAGCAGAACTTCAAAATAAATGAAGCTAAAATTGATAAAATTGTAAGGAGCAATAGAAAAATCTACAATTCTATGTGAAAGTTTTTTTAACACCTCTCCCTCAGTACTTAATAGAACTAAAAAAAATCAGGCAGGATACTGATGATAAACACGACATTGTCAATTACCTTGACCTATGGATATTGTTCAGATCATTATATCCAACAGCAGCTGAACCCATATTCTTTTCAAGCATATATGAAACATCCCACAAGACAGACTATGAAACTGGGCCATAAAGCAAATTTAAAGGACTGAAATCACACAGAGTTCCATTTTAGTGGTAATGAAAGCAAAATAGAAATCAACAATAAAAATATACCTGGAGGAGACTTTCAGAAAGATGATGGAGGGCTAAGCAGCAGCAAATTAGTCTCTCCAAGATTTGGAATTCAGACACCAGGAAATAACAACTGGGGTGGGGTTAGGGAGGAGGTGGATCCCTGGGTCTCAGGAAAGATCTGACAGGAAAATTTGAGCCTACAAAGAAATGTAAGAGACAGAACACAATGCAGAAAAAGAAAGAGGTAATCTGCACTTTCTCCCCAGCTCCTAGCACTTGAGAGAAAGGAAGACCCAATCTACAGAGATACAGTGAATGTTGGTGACTATAGAGCCCATCAGGGAGAAACATACCACTGGAATGGACCAGTGGATGCTATGTGCTAAAACGAATGGTGAGCAACTCCAGTCCAAGTGTCTTTCATATTCCCTGGAGAGAGTGCTTGGACACTGCCACAAAACTGTAGACATGGGAAGATAACCACAGGATTGAAATCACAGAGAAAATTAAATCTTGGGGCTGTGGCAAAAGGTTATAGTTAGCTATGCCTTTTTGTTGTTGTTGTTTTCATTTCTTGTGAGTGTGAGCATTATTCTTAGATTTTTGTTTTGTTTTGGTTTGTTTTTCTCTTCTCTTCTTTCCCTTTTTCTTCACCAGTTTCCTGGAGCTTGGATAATCTTCCTTTGTCCTTTAGCCTTGCTTCTAATCTTTTTCTTCTTTTATTTCTTTATTTTTCTCATTTCCCTTTTAAATTTTCTCCCCTGAATTATTTTCTCTTATTTTACTATCCTGTTTTAATTATGTTATTTCACTACGTATATCCTCTTTCTTTTACTCCATATTTTTTCTTTTTTATTTCTTGTCAGATTTTTGTCTTATCCCTACCTATTTTTAGACATCTTTCTACTTGCCAATAAGATCCTTTGAAACACGTTTCTCTCCTCTTTCTCAAATCATAGAGTTTAAGGTTTCAAAGTTCCTATTTTGCATGCTCTAATTCCCAAACTACATTTTAAGAGTGTAACCATAAAGCTTTGTTAATCTTTTGATAGTTAACGTTGTAAAATTACTTTTGAATCTTACCTACCACTAGTAAAGATATAGCTGTTGCACTTAGTACATATTAGCAGAGAGTCAATTCCTGGTTTGCCTTATGTTTACATTATAATTGACAGTTTCTTCTTTAGGATCAAGGGTGGTACATAACTGGTTCTTATGGTATGTTAATATCTAATTTGTCTTAGGTGATGCTACTGTGGTTGTTTTGCTTCATATTAACAGGGTCACATAATTGTCACTATTTCTGTGTAAGACAATACTCAGATTGCCTTTGTGACATCAGTGGCATAGCTGGGAGGTTGAGGGACTAGTTTTTCCCCTGAACAGCTCAGTGTTTGGGCAGCATTATTGACCAAAAGGAAAATTACATTGTAACAATTTATTGCATTTTAACATGGAAAAGATTTGAGTATATCACAATATGAATGTTTTTATGTGTAATTTACATTTTTATTTAAATAGGTTAACATATTCAGATACGTTGGAGGGATGCAAATTGAAGGACCATGCTGAGGAGCATGAACTGTGGCTATGCCACTCTGTGACTTAATAATATTAGAGTACATACTCAGATAACTTGCTTGCCAGACTAACTACAATGTATCTTCTTCCAAAACAAACAAAATGGTTAAATCTTGGGGCTGTGGCAAAAGATTATAGTTAGCTATGCCAAAAGTACATAACTAAAAAGCAACTAAAGAGATCTCTATACTAGCAACAAAGTCTTTAGACTATAAGCACCCATAAACCTCAGCACAAAACAAAGCAAACTAATAAACAAAAACAATAAAAACATGGGATGAAAAAACAACAAAATGTCTCCCAAAACTTTCAACTTTCCCAAAGCCAATCCAGGGGGCACTGAGGGGAAGAATAGTGTAAGCCACATATCAGAATTACTCAAAAGAAAAACAGAGGAGATTAAAAATAGCTCACAGAGATACTTGGGGGGAGATTAGAGAAGATATAACTGAACAGATAAGAGATGTAATAATCAAAATGTTTCAGAAGCTCTCATAAGACACTAATAAAAAGGTAAAAAAGCTAAATAAATGATACAGTACACAAATCACCAGTTTAACAAAAAATTAGAGGCCATGAAAATGTTTCAACCAGAAATTCAGGAGAATAAAAATTATACTGAGATGCAGTGACCCCGCCCTCACCTGGCCTGCATCCAGAGTACCGGTGAGGACCAGTCAGCCATGCAGGCACCTCTGCAACATACCCATCCCCCATGCTATTGGGCCTCCTGATTGTGGCAGTTCCTGGATCCACTCTGCAGAGGCACAGGTCATAAAAGTCATTTTACTGAGCTTCAGAAGATAGAACGGAAGTGAACAACTGCAATAAAGGCCCATCAGACCTCCATAGTTGATAAATTGGAGGGATCACCACCTTCCATCAGAACTTTGACTATCTTCAGAGAAAGTGTAGAGGGAACCTGTAGTAGAACCTTGCAGAGTTCAACCCTGCAGGAAGTCCAGGAGCTCAATTTGGACCTTGAAGCCAGAATTCGGCCTGAATCTCAGGGGTCTGCCATTGGCTAGCTGAGACTAAATGACTTAGTTCTGCAGATTGCTGCACACGTTATCTATTGCGACAGCAGAGAAATATCCTGAAAGAGGCTCTTCAAATTATTTTTCTTCTTTCTTTTCCTCATTCCATTCTGCAAATTCTTTTTTTCTGTCTTCTTCTTCCCACTCAGTCTCTTGCTCTGACATATTATTCTTCATCTACCTTTCCGTTACTGTTCTTGCCCTAATTCAGATTTCTTATTATTTTATTTTGCTTCTTTTTTTCTTTTCTATTCTTCTTTTTTTCCTAACTTGAGGGTCATTAGTTTCAAAGGAAAGTGAGTCCCTATTTCTGTTAAGTTGTTCTATTCTTGTCCTTGTTCTTGCACTCTGTCTTTCTCTCTTGTCTTCAACAGTTTCTTAAGTTTGCATGATCATCCTGTGTCCCCTGGCTTCAATTGAAACCTTCTCCAATTCTGCTACCTATCTATTCCTCTCTTCTTAAATCTGTCTAAGTACCCATCCTAAAGGGTAAAGTTGCTATATTGAAGAGTTTATTCACTATAAACATATTTTGGGGTGCTCCTCGATTTTGATTTAATTCATATGGTTTGAAGGTGATAGCTTAATAACTACCACAAATGGTCAGTAGTTAAGCTGTGCATGATGCCATGGTGTTGCTGATTGTATCAACTAGTCTAAAGGGTGGTGATTGATTTAACGTGTTGTCCTTTCTTATATTATGAAAATGAGAATGTCTATGAGCCATTAGAGACTCAAAAGCTAAAGAGCAACTATATCAGGAAGATCAGAGTAATAACCCAGGAATTAAACCAAGGACTGATAAACAACAAAAATAAAAATGAGATAACACTTAAGCAAGACACAAAGACAGACTTCCAGTTCACAAATGGCAAACTCTAGGGGAATTGAGGTGGAAAAGTCTGACAATCAACCACCAGGATACCCTGAACTTATAGCACAGGAAGTAACAAAACAGATCAATAGGGCTCTAGAAAAATTCAAAACAGAAATAAGTTTCCAGTTAACCATAGAGATGGATAACAAAATGGAAGTCATGATTCAAGACTCTAGAGCATAAACTGACAAAAAAATAGATGAGCTCAGGACCATGATAGAAGCCATGAAGGCCCAGCATAAGAAATAGAAACAATGAATGCCCAACCACAGAAAGAAATCGAATCCATAAACAGATTCAAACAGATATCCAGGAGATTAACAACTCTATTGAAAGTGTATGCAACAGAATAAAAGAATGTGATGATATAATCTTAGATATAGAAGATAGGATTGCAGTCAGTGACCATGAAAAGAGAGATCTTTTAAAAACAGTAACGGATCATGAGAAATCGATCCAACAACTTTTAGATGATGCAAAGAAGCATAACATAAGACTGATAGGAATCCATGAAGTAGCAGGAGAAAATACAAATGACTTAAAAAAGCTGTTCACAAAATTAATGACAGAAAACTTCCTAAACGGAAAGGAAGAATATGACATACAGATAAGTGAGGCATATAGAACTCCAACTAGCCACGATAAAAATAAAATCTACACTTAGACATATAATAATCAAGATCCCAGAAACCCAACAGAAGAACAAAATACTACAAGCAGTAAGAGAAAAGAAACAAATCACATGCAAAGGAAAGCCCATCAGAATCGCAGCAGACTTTTCAATACAAACACTCAGGTCAAGGAGAGCCTGGAGTGAGGTATTTCAAACCCCAAAAGAAAACAACCTCCAGCTTAAACTGATGTATCCTGCAAAACTCTCTTTCAAAGTGGATGGGGAAATGAGATACTTCCATGACAAAGAACACCTGAGAAACTTCATGAATACCAAACCAGCACTAGAAGGAATTCTAAACAATATCCTAGAAAAAGACAATGAAGTTCACAACACCATGAGGCCCAACAGAGCAAATCAATTAAGCAAAGCAAGAAACTAAAGGGAGAGGGGGAAAAATTAAAAAGAGCCAACAACAGTACAATAACATGACAATAATAAGTCAGTACATATCAGTTACAACCATCAATGTCAATGACCTCAATTCACCAAACAAGAGCAATATACTGGCAGAATGGATTAAGAAGCAAAATCCAACAATATGTTGTATACAAGAAACACAGTGTTAAAAAAAAAAACACACAGACTGAAAGTGTAAGGATGGAAAACAGTTCTCCAGACAACAGGAGCCCAGAAAAAGGCAGGGGTAGCTATTTTATTCACAAAGTAAATTTCTAACCAAAACTGATTAAGAGAGTCAAAGAAGCTCACAACATCTTTGTAAAGGGAACAAACCGAGAGGAAGAGATGACAATCATAAATATATATGCACCAAGTATGAATGCCCCCAACTATATAAAACAGATATTAAAGGACATGAAAAAAAGAAATAAGCACTAATACAATTGTAGTGAATGATCTAAATACC
The DNA here is from genome assembly GCF_012274545.1 of Fukomys damarensis. Lineage (NCBI taxonomy): Eukaryota > Metazoa > Chordata > Mammalia > Rodentia > Bathyergidae > Fukomys > Fukomys damarensis. The sequence continues at coordinate 84,506,381 of NW_022900951.1, forward strand.
CCACTATCAGAATAGACAGATCATCTAGAGAAAAATCAACAACAAAATACTAGAACTGAACCAAGCTTTGGAACAAATGGACTTAATAGATGTCTACAGAGTGTTTCACCCCACAAAATCAGAATATACATTCTTTTTGGCTGCACATGGGTCATTGTCCAAAATAGACAACATACTAGCTCATAGAACAGGATTAAATAAAAGCACAGGAATTGAAATTATCCCATGTATATTATCAGATCATAGTGAAGTTAAGTTGGAGATCAATAGCATAAGAAACTGTAAGAACTTCACAAACACATGGAAATTGAATAATGCTCTCCTGAATAATCAATGGGTCATAGAGGAAATTACAGAAAAATTAGACAGTTTTTACAAATAAATAAATGATAATACCAGTATAACATACAGTAATCTATGGGACACAATAAAAGCAGTTCTTTGTTCAAAACTCATAGCAGTGTATCCCCACAATAGGAAAACACAGCAAGCTCAAATAAACCACCCAATGATGCATCTTAGGCTCACAGAAAATGAAGAGCAAGAAAAACCCAAAGCTCATACAAGGGAGGAAATTATAAAGATTAGAGCAGAAATCAATGCAATGGAATCTAAGAAAACAATACAAAAAATCAATGAATCGAAGAGTTGGTTTTTTTAAAGAATAAATAAAATAAAAAACCCCTAGCCAAACTTTTCAAAAAAAGGACAGAAAAGGCTTAGATCCATGCAATTAGGAACAAAAAAGGTGAAGTCACAATAGATTCAGCAGAAATCTAGAGGATCATCATTATATACTTGGAGAACCTGTACTCTAATGAAACGGAAAATATGAAAGAAATGGACAGATTTCTACATAGTTATGAATTACCAAAGTTGAATGAAGAGGATAAAAAATTCTAACACCCCAATTACAATCAGCGAAATTGAAAATATAATGAAAAGTTTATGAACAAAGAAAAGCCCAGGTCCTGATGGATTCACTGCTGAATTCTACAAGACATTTAGAGAAGAACTATTGCCACTACTCTTTAAACTTTTCAGTGAAAGGGAAGCAATACTTCCAAATTCTTTCCTGGAAGCAAGCGTTACTTTGATTCCAAAACCAGGGAAAGACCCAACGAAAAAATAGAACAACAGACCAATCTCCTTAATGAACATAGATGTAAAAATCCTCAATAAGATACTGGCAAACAGAATACAGAGGGTCATCAAGAAGATCATGCACTCTAACCAAGTTGGATTTATTCCAGGGATACAAGGATGGTTCAAGATATGTAAATGTAAATCAATAAATGTAATACATTATATTAACAGAGTCAAGGACAAAAACCATAGGATCATCTCATACCTTCATGTTAAAATCAGGAACATGACAAGGATGCCCACTATCACCACTCCTGTTCAGTATAGTTCTGGAAACCTTAGCCACAGCAATCACACAAGAGAGAAAATTAAAGCCATAAAGATAGGAAAGGAAGAAGTTAAACTGTCATTATTTGCTAATGATATGATACTCTACACTGAAGAACCAAAAAATTTCACCAAAAGACTTCTAGACTTAATTGACACTTTCAGCAGAGTATCTGGATACAATGTTAATACTCAAAAATCAATAATATTCCTGTACACAAATAGCAGACTCCCTGAGAGGGAAATTAGGGAAACAATTCCTTTCACAATAGTATCCCAAAAAGTGAAGTATCTTGGAATCAATCTAACGAAAGAAGCAAAAGACCTCTACAATGAAAACTACAGCATGCTGAAATAAGAGATCTGAGAGGATATAAGAAAATGGTAAGATATCCCCTACTCCTGTTAGGAAGAATCAACATAGTGAAAATGGCCATACTACCAAAACTGCTATACAGATTCAATGCAATTCTGATTGAAATTCTAAAAGTATATTTCACAGAACGAGAGAAAATAATCCAAAAATTCATTTGGAACCAGAAGAGAACTAGAATAGCAAAAGCCATTCTAGGCAACTGAGACACCGAAGGGGGTATCACAATTCCCAATTTAAAACTATGCTACAAAACCACTGTGATAAAACCAGCATGGCACTGGCTAAGAAAAAGACCCAAGGATCAGTGGAATAGATTGGAAGATACAGAAATAAATCTAGACATACTCAGCTACCTCATCTCTGACAGAGGAGCCAAACATCCTTAAAGATAGCCTCTTTAAGAAATGGTGCTGGAAAAACTGGATCTCAACCTGCCAAAGATTAAAACTAGATGCTTATCTTTCACCATGCACTAAACTAAAATCCAAGTGTATTAAAGACTTAAATATTGAAAAAAAAAACACTAAATTTGCTGGAAGATAAGTTAGGCAGAACTCTTGAAGACATTGTCATAGGAAAAGACTTTATGAACAAATCCTCAGTAGCACAAGAACTAACACAAATAATCAACAACTGGGATATCATCTTATTAAAAAGCTTCTGCACTGCAAAAGAAATCATCAACAGACCTAAGATACAACCTATAATGTGGGAAAAAAATTTTACCAGCTGCCCCTCAGACAAAAGATTATTATTTAGAATATATAAGGAACTCAAAATAATCAGGCCCCCCAAATATAAAGACCCAATTCAATAATGGGCATCTAAAATGAACAGACATTTCTCAGACAAAGAAGTAAAAGCAGCAAGTAAATATATGAAAAAATGTTCCACATCACTGGTCATTCAAGAGATGCAGATGAAAAAAACACTGAGATTCTGCCTCACCCCACAAAGAATGGCTGCTATCAAGAAATCAAACAATAACAAATGTTGGTGGGGTTGTGGGGAGAAAGGAACCTTTTTCCATTGTTGGTGGGAGTGCAGACTTGTGCAACCACTATGGAAATCATTATGGAGATACCTCAAAGAACTAGGATTAGAGGTTTCTTTTGACCCAGCGAACCATCTACTGGGTATCTTTCTGAAAGAATTAAAAGAATCATACCACACTAATATATGCACACCAATGTTTATAGCGGCACAATTTGTAATAGCTAAAACTTGGAAACAGCCCAATTGCCCATCAGTTGGAGACTGGATAAAGAAGATATGTTTTTTCTATAAAATGGAGTACTACTCAGCCATAAGGAATGAGAAACTAGAATCATTCATAGGAAAATGGATGCATATTGAGGCCATATGCTTAAGTGAAATAAATGAGACACACATGTGTAAATACTAAATAGTTTCTTTGGTATGAAAAAGTAAAAGTGCAAATAAGATTCAAATAGTATAACTGATAATGTGAAATAGGAAGAAAAGTTCTAAAGGTGTAGGGGAAGCTGGAAGGGTAGGGGAAAGGAAATAAGGAACAAGAAAAAATATGAGAAAATGATATAATGGAAACAATGTTTTTGTAAATAGGGAAGGGTGGAGGGGTTGAAGGGAGGGCCAGGGTATGGGGAAAAAATGAGAACGAAGACCTGTCATGTAAAGGTGCAAGATCCCAATGATGAATGTAACTGTACTGTATACCTAAAAAGTACCAAGAAACTGAATTAGAGATAAAAATGATACTGAAACTATGGGGAGCAGGACTGACCAATGTGAGGATCCAATTTCAGAACTAGAAGACAATGACTGACTTAAAGACCAATGACTAAAAGCATCTTACAAACAACAGGAGAACATGAAAAATGGATTTAACAACTGCTTGATGATAAAAAGAAGACCAATCTAAGAATGAGTGGAATAAATAAAAAATCAGAAGACAACATAAATAGGGTAGAGAACCTGTTCACAGAAATAATTGCAGAAACCCCCCCAAATATAGGGAAAGAAACATACAGAAAAATGAGACAAATAGAACTCCAAATAGCCATGACTGAAAGAGAATCTTTCCATGCTACATTATACTCAAGTTCCAGAATTCCATCATGGCAACAAAATTTTAAAGACTGATATAGAAAGGCAATGAATCACATACAATGTAAACTCAGAATCACAGCAGGTTTCTCTACACAAACCTTAATGACCAGATGAGCTTGGAGTGAAAGTATTTCAAGCTCTAAAAGATGACAACTTCCAACCCCATTGTATGTATCCTGCAAGACTTTCATTTAAAATTGATGGAAAAATAAGTTATTTCCATGCCAAAGAACACTTCAAGAAATTCATAACAATCAAACAGAATTACAAAAAAATATTCAAGGATATTTTAAAAGAGACAATAAAGCCAACGGTGGCAATAAGTCAAAAAGAGTGAATACATCTGGTGGTGAGCAGCTAAGTGAAAGGGAAAAAATGAGGAAATCTCCCAAAAGGAAAATAATTCAATAACAGAAATAAGTCAATACCTCTCAGTAATAATTCTCAATGTGAATGGTTTCATTTCCCCAATGAAAAGACATAGATTTGCAGAGTGGATCAAGAAAGAAAACCCAACAATATGCAGCATTTAAGAAACAGTATAGAAGATACAATTTTAAAAGATACAGATTAAAAATCAACTGATGGCAAAGAATAGTCCATGCAAGATGAACCTAGAAAAAAGCAGAAGTTGCTCTCCTAATTTCAGACAGAGTGGATTTCAAGCTAAGGCTGATCAGAAATGACAAAGAAGGTCACTACATATTGGTTAAGGGAACAAGTCAATAGGAAGCAATAATAATTATAAACATATATGCTGCACCATATACTGGAATATACAACTTCAAAAAACTAACACTACTGAACATGAAAAATCAGATAAACACCAATTCAGTGCTAACAGGTGGGTATCAATACCTCACTGTCACAAATGGACAGATCAACTAGAGCAAAAAATCAACAAAGAAATATCAGAGTTGAACCAAATCTTTCACAAATGGACTTAATAGATAGCTACAGTGTTCCATCCAACAACAGAATACATATTCTCAGCAACATATGGGACTTTCTCCAAAACAGACCACACAGTTGCCCATAAAGTATGCTTAAGTAAATACAAATTAATTGAAATTATCCCATATATATTATTGGACTATAGTGCACTGAAACTAGAAATAAATTAGACAAACACAGAAATTAATTAATACCCTTTCAAATAGTCAATGGAATCACAGATGAAATTAAGTAAGAAATTAAACAGTTACTAAAATTAAACAATAACACCACCATGACACAGCAGATCCTATGTAATGCAGTGAAAGTAGTCCTTAGATGGAAATTTATAGCAGTGAATTCTCATATCAGAAAAACAGAACAAACTCAAATAAATAGTCTAATGACATACCTCAAAGTCCTAGAAGAATAAAAGCAATTTCATGTAGAGGTCTGTAATATCGATTCTGCCCAAAGCAGGCTGTGAAGAGTTAACCTCACAATTGGCTTGTTTAGAGAAGTGAGTCTGGCTGAAGCTGCATGCTGAGGTGAGAGTAACTCACATCCAAATTCTGTTCCCACAACTAAAACCCTCAGACTAGAAGGACAATGTTCTAATTACGATCATATATTTTGTCTATGTTGTTCCTGATTTGAGAATGCTTTGTCTTGTCCTTTAAGAGACTTGTTTACATTAATTTCCATAGAAACCACATGTCACCTTTAGCCCAATTGATTGTCAATAAAAGTCAGTGCCTGGGACTGGCCAGGGCCTTTGTTGGTTACACCGGCATTGATCATCCTGGCACCCCACTTTATCTCTCTTAGTTCTGTCTCCTAGTGTAGCTTTTTCTCAGGCCTGTGTTGCATATTGGGCAGGTACCTACCTGGCACCTGACTGCAGGGGTCTCTAACAATTTCATCTCAAAGCTAATATGATGAAGGAAATTATAAAGATTAGGGCAGAAATTAATGAAATCGAGACAAAGAAAACAATACAAAGAATCAATGAATTGAATAGTTGGTTCTTTGAAAGATTAAACAAAACAAACCAACCTTAGCCAACCTTACCAAAATAAGAGAAAAAAACCCAAATCCATGCAATGATAAATGAAAAAATCACAATAGATTCCGCTGACATCCAGAGGATTATTGGTAACTACTTTGAGAAATTGTACTCTGATAAAATAGAAAATTCTGAAGAAATGGATAAATTCCTAGATCCATATGATTTACCAAAGCCTAACCAAGAAGATATAAAAATCCTAAATAAGCCAAATATCAGTCAGTAAAATTGAAGAAGTAATAAAACCACTACCAACTAAGAAAAGCCTAGGCCCTGATGAATTCACTGCAGAATTCTACAAGAACTTTAGAGAAGATATAGTGTCAGTACTTCCCAAACCCTTTAATGAAATTGAAAGGGAAGCAATACTCCCAAACTGATTCCTCAAAGCAAGCATTACCCTGATTCCAAAACCAGAAAAGGACCCAGCTAAGAAAGAGAATTACAGGCCAATCTTTTCAATGAACATGGATGCAAGAATCCTCAGTAAGATAATGGCAGAGAGAATTCAGCAAATCATAAAAAAGATTATACATCATGACCAAGCACAATTCATTCCAGGGATACAGGGATGTTTCAACATGCAAATCAGTAAATGTAATACACCACACAAAAAAAGCAAGGACAAGAATCACATTATCATCTCAGTAGATGCAGAAAAAGCATTTGACAAAATCCAGCATCCATTCATAATAAAACCCCGAAAGAATGTCTTTTTCTCAATCTGACAATCTCTCTCTCTCATCTATGACAAATCAATGGCCAATATCATACTAAACACAGAGAAGCTGAAAGCTTTCCCCCTAAAATGAGAAAAAAGATAAGATTGTCCACTATTACCACTTCTGATCAATATAGTTCTCAAAACATTAGTTATAGCAATAAGAGAAGAGAAAGAAATAAAAGGATATGGATAGGGAAAGAAGAAGTTAAATTATCATTATTTGCTGATGACAGGATGCTCTATATAGAAGATCTCAAAGACTTCACTAAAAGATTCTGACAACTAATATCCAAATTTGGTAGAGTATCAGGATACATAGTCAACACTCAAAAATAAATAGTGTTTATGTACACCAATAACAAACTCTCTTAGAGAGAAATTAGGGAAAATACCTTTCATAATGGCACAAAAAAGGAAATACTTAGGAAAGCAAGAAAGTGAAAGACCTCTAGGATGAAAGCTATAGTGTTCTGAAAAAGGAGATCAAAGAGGATGTCAAAAAATAGAAAGATATTCACTGTTGCTGGATAGGCAGACCCTACATAGTAAAAATAGTGATTCTTCCAATACTGTTGTATAGATATAATGCAATCCAAATCAAAATATCAACAATAGCCAGCCATAGTGGTGCACACCTGTAATCCCAGCACTCAGGAGGCTGAGGCAGGAGGATAGCTGTGAGTTTGAGACAGGCCTAGGCTTCATAGTGAGTTCCAGGTCAATCTTAACTACGTAGTGAGACCTCATCTCAAAAACAACAACAACAAAACAAAACAAAAAGTACCAACAACATTTTACAGAACTGGAGAAACCAATTCTAAAATTCATACAGAACCAAAAGTGACCTAGAATGCCAAAAGTTATTCTGGGCAACAAGGGTAAGGCAGGAGCACCACAGTTGTATTACAAAGCTACAGTGATGTTTTAAATAAAATGATATTGCCAAAAAACAGACTTGTGGATCAATAGAAGAGAATAAGTGATTCAGAAACAACTCTCAGCTATGTTATCTTCGACAAAAAGGCCAAATACCTATGCTTGAGGAAAGATAGCCTCTTTAACAAATAATATCGGGAAACGGGCTCTCCACAAGCCAAAAGTTGAACCTATACTTATATTTCTCACCATGCAGTAAACTAAAATCAAAATGGATCAAAGATCTAATCATTAGAACAGAAACTCTAAATCTGCTGGAATACAAAATAGGTAAAATTCTTGAAGACATAGGTGTAGGCAAAGATTTTCTGAACAAAATTCCAGTTGCACAAGAAATAATAACAAGAATGGTGTCAAAAACTATAATAGTACATAAGATCCTAATGAGATAATTGACAAAGTGAAATAGGAAGAAAAGGGCTAAAGGTGTAGGGAAAGTGGGAAGGGTAGGGAAAAGGTAATAAGGGAAAAGAAAAAAAAATATGAGAAAATGAAAAAAAATGGAAACAAAGTGTTAGTAAATGGGGAGGGGAGGAGGTGGTGAAGGGAGGGCAGGGACAAGGGGAAAAAATGAGAACCAAGACCTATTATGTAAAGGTACAAGATCCCAATGATGAATGTAACTGTACTGTGTACCTAGAATGTACCAATAAACTCAATTTAAAAAAGAAATAATGACAAGAATGAACAAATGGGATCACATAAGTTAAAAACCTGCACAGCATAGAAATCACCAACAAAGTGAGACAACCAACAGAATGGTAAAAAGAATTTTGCCAGCTACCCCTCAGATAAAGGAATAACATTGAGAATATATAAAGAACTCAAAAAAATTAGACCCTCCAATATTATTTTTTAGACAGGGTCTCACTATGTAGTTGAGACTGACCTGGAATTCACTCTGTAGCCCAGGCTGGTCTCAAACTCACAGTGATCCTCCTGCCTCAGCCTCAAAAGTGCTGGGATTACAGGTGTGCGACACCACACCTGGCTAGACCCTCCAATTTTAAATACCCAATTAAAAAGATGAGTATCTGAAATGAATAGACCCTCATACAAAGAAATACAAACAACTAATAAATATGAAAAAATATTCAACATTGCTGACCATTCAAGAAATGCAAATTAAAATATTGAGATTTCATCTCACTCCAGAAAGAATGGCTGCCATCAAGAAATTAACTGATAACAAATGCTGGTGAGGCTGTGGGGAGAAAGAAACCCTGCTTAATTGTTGGTGGGACTGTAAGCTGATACAACCACTATGGAAATCAGTATGGAGATTCCTTAAAAATCTAAAATTAGAGGTTCTATTTGACTCAGTTACTCCCATTCTAGGTATCTTCCCAAAAGATTTGAAGACAGTGATGTATGCATACCTATGTTTATAGCAGTGCAATTCATAATAGCTAAATTTTAGAAACAGCCTATGTACCCATCTACAGATAAATAGCTAAAGAAAGTGTAGACAAGGGCAAAAAATGAGAACCAAGACCTGTCATGTAAAGGTACAAGATCCCAGTAATGAATGCAACTGTACTGTATACCTAAAATGTACCAATAAACTCAATGAGAAAAAAAAAAGTGTGGTATTTACACACAGTGAGTACTACACTACTCTGCCATAAAGAAGCATAAACATGAATCATTTGTAGAAAATTGGATGCACCTTGAGAACATAATACTAAGTGAAATAACATGCAAGCTTAAATATCATATGATTTTTTTTATATATAAAAGGGCTAAAGGTGTAGGGAAAGTGGGAAAGGTAGGGGAAGGGGAATAAGGGAAAAGAAAAAAATGTGAGAAAATGAAAAAAATGGAATTAAAGTGTTTGTAAATGGA
>NW_022900951.1:84515918-84543153 GCF_012274545.1 Fukomys damarensis
GGAAAAAAGAGAATGAAAGGAAATAAAGTATTGTAATCCAGTACAAAAATGTATTTTTAAATGTACTTTGACTTAGTATAATTGTCTTACATGTTTTATGTGTTCTTTGGCTTATTAGTCTCCTTTTTATTCTGCATGTATGATAATTAAGTTTGTAAGGTATTATAAATAAATAAATCTGATGCTGCAAGATAAAAGTTGGGTAGGGGGAAGGGTGAAAAAATTGAAATGTGTTATGCACATGTACTAATTACCTAGAGTAAATGTGATGACTATATACTGCAAATATGTACCAAAAAAGGGGGAAAAAAAAGAAAAACTGGAAAGTTGCCAAATATTTGGGAATGAGATACTACACTTCAAAGTACTTCATGGGTCAAAGAAAGAGTAAGAAGAGAAATAAGAAAATATTTAGAACAGAATAACAATACTAAAGCAAGACAATAAAATCAACAGAAAGACGGTCTGAAAAAATGTAGGCCTGCTCCCATTGGGGAGCAGGATGAAAGTGACATATTCCTAGATAAGGGCAGGAGAGTCTAAGAGAGGTGAGAACTTAGGAGTAAGAAAAGAGAGGGGTGAAATATTCCCTAAGAATTAATGATAGCATGAATACTGCTTTGAAAATAACCAACAACCTGTGGTCTCCTGACTGATCATAAATCTCTTATTTAACCACCAAATACCTTCTTTTCAAGTCTAGGTACTTTACTCATTGCGCCTGTGAAGATAAACACCATACCTTTCATGGAAGGGAAATAAATCTCCAAGAGAAGCTATGCAGCAAATACAGTGAATGTCATTCTATGAATTTAATGAACATAGTATTTAAGCCAATGTTGTTTATCTCGATGGGACCTATATGCCCTTCATCCATGCTCATCTTTGTATTGGGTTGGGCTTGCAGCCCCTCTACATTTCTGTCTAAAGACTCCTCCCACTGCCAACAATACCATCCATACTTCTCAGAACCTACTTATTTCTTTCAGAAACAAGTCTCCCACTATAACTCCTTAGATGAACAGCATGTCTTCATCTATGCTACTGTGGAATTCCTAGGATATATTTCTACTATTTGTTTTTCACATATTTGGGGACAGGGACTGTTGTTTACATTGCCTACAGGGTCATTCACAGCACTTTGCTAATAGTAGGTGCTTAATAGCTGGTTAGGACTGAAAAAGAAAGTATGGAAAGAAGGAAGGAATACAGAAAAGAAGGAAGAAAGAAGGGATAATTCTTAGGCTACTTCAAAAGAAAGTGATAGAAACGTGGAATCTCAAAGAAAAAAAATGCTCATTAATATAATGTATGTCCTTTCCTGGTCTAAATACTTTCCTAATGTATCTCAGGGAATGCAGTAGCCCCTCCTTATCCAAGGTTCTACTTCCCTTGCTTTCAGTTACATCCAGTAAACCAGATTGGAAATATTAAATGGAAAAAAAGTATTTCAATTTTTGTGTTCAAGCAACCCTTAGATAGTAAACTAATGCTATATTCCCATGTCTACATCATTCACCTCACTTCATCTCTCACATAGGCATTGTATAATCTCTTATCTTCATAAGAGGAAGGGTTAGTGCAGTACAGTAAGATCTTTAAAGAAACAGAGAAGGGGAGAGGGAGGAAGAAAGGGATGGAAGAAAGTAAGGAGGGATGGACACATAGAGAGAGAGCAAGATTACATTCACATAACACGTTTTATTGACATAACACTACACTTGTTATTCTTCTTGATCTCTTACTACACCTGGTTTATAAATTCAACTTTATCACATGTATATATTATAGGAAAAACACAGTACATATAATGTTTGCTATTATCCATGGTTTCAGGCATCTACTGGGGATCTTGGATGGTACGACTTCATACAGGTCCCTAGCCAAAAGTCTGAAAATTTATCAGGCAACTTGAGATGGACAAGTCATCCTATAGGTGCCTTATATTCTGGAAAATGTAAATAGTACCACCTGTTCTATCTCAACTCTCTAGCTTTCCCTTAGGAGCTTTGAGTAGCATAGAGAAGAACAAAAAACCAAATACCATCAGTGACTATTGCCTAAACATGGATAGCTCAACATATAAATGACAACTTACCATGATTCCATCCGGTCCAGGCAACCCAGGATCCCCCTAAGAAACAGACAAATGCAGGACACTGAAGAGAGTAGTAACTTAAACCTGAAGTATTTCAGACAATTAATCTAAGAATGCATTGCCAAAACTTGGGATGCTCTGTCAAGGCCTTGTGCTTTAAATAATGCTCAAATTGAACATATTGAACCATTTGCTTTTTTCCCCATGAAAAATCTGGACTCTAGAAGACAATATTATAGCCTTGGCTAAACAGGATTTCATACTTTTCTTGGATTAATTAATTTTCACCTTTGCGAGGAACTTGTCAATTAGAAATTTCTTCTGTGGGCTGGTGAATTTCCTGCTCTTCTTGGAGGAAGGCAAAACTACCTTCCCGTGTGCCTTCATCCCCAGATAATCTGTGCCCATATGTATACAGTGCAAATCAGACACTTAAAGGGAAAAATCAACAGAGCATACAGTCTCTGATCGTATTTTAATTACTTTGCAGCATCTTAAGACACCATATGAATCTGTAATAGAACCATCTTGTTGAAATTTCTGTGTCCCACTGGATCCAGGGTCTCTTGATTTTGAGCAAACAATTTAATCAATGTTTTCTAAGACAATGGCTACATTTTAACTCCTGCTAGTCTTACCCTACTTGTCTTACAGTAAAAAATACCAGCTCTCTGTAGCATGGAAAGAACACTGTCTGGGACTTTGCTCTTTGGTGAACTGGCTGTATGGTTCTTAGCAAGACATAGAATCTCTGTTTTTCTATCTGTAAAATGAGTAATATGAATTCAATAATCATTAGGCCTTTCCCAACTGTATCTTCAGCTATATCACCCAATGCATGAGTCCAAATCCTGTATCTTCTCCAGTTCTTCTGCTACCCATCCCATCACTGCATTCCACAGTTTCCAATGCCTTGGTTCTGTGCACTGATGAAAGACTGAAAAGTGCAATCAGTCAGCCAAGAGATCTTGATGCATCTCCCTATCAGAGGTTGGGTGTATATATTCCCATTTGCTACCAGGGCAATAATGGGCTCCTTTTCTATTCTGCAATGGAATAGATGAACTATTTGGAGCCAGGGTTTACTGAATCTCTGCAAGGACATTAGGCAGCATACACCAAAAGTACAGTCATAAGAACATAGAAGGTTCTGGATAACAGATGAAAGTTCTAGTCAGTTGCAGACCTCATGGGCATGTATATGGACACATCAGGGATGTAGTTAGGGTGACAAGCTAGTGTGCAGGGACGAAAAAAAAAGGCAGGGCTTATACCTTGCACTGGTGGCCATACTGTGTGGGCAGAGACATACATGGACTGGAACCAAGGTATGTAGACATCAAAGATTCCAGAGTAGTCAATAAGTGTCTTCTAGGAAATGTCTCAGCATGTACAAGAATGTGATACTATACCTGACACCCAAAGATAGAGAAAAGTTTATTTAGCTTACAGTTTGTAGAGGTTTCAATCCATAATCAGTTAGCTCCAAGGCAGGTGGCATGGCAGAGGAACATGGCAGAGTAGGAACAGTTCATGGCAGGCAGAAGATAGCAAAGTAGCAAGCAGCAAGTTTCAATAGCAGCCCTGTCTCTTATATTTTATCCAGGCTACTTGCCCTTAGGGTGGGTAGCACTCATACCCAGAGTGGGAAACTCTTAATCCTAGCATTACACCATGAATCAATCCCAGCATCACATCCACAATACCGGCACATAAATTATCCACTCCCAGAACTATTCCAAGCCAATCAGTGAAATAGTTTACTAATCACATACACTTGATTCCAGCAACACACACTCTAGATCCAGCCATTTCTGAAAAGCTCCCAGCTAAGATCACATGAGACTCTGGGAGGACACCTGGACACAGGCCATAAAAATAGCCATGCAAAGTGTTCGCTTGTTTCTCTTATTTTTAGTCTAGACACTACAAAGCAGATTTCTTTGCCAGTATATTTGCAAATATTTCTGTCAATATTTTTCCCACAAAAAGTTCTCAAACTTTTCAATTCCAGCTTAGTCTGCTCTTTAAATATGGACAGAGATGCTAGTTCTGAAAATGTTTCCATTGCAGTTGGGTGCCAATCTGGCAGAACTCAGTTTACAGCCTACTCATTTATCTGTCTTAAAGGCTCTTACCTTCATGCCTGTGAAACTGCCTTGAGAAAGAATGGATTCACCTTTTGAACCTTTCAGACCAGGGAGTCCCTGAATAAAATAATAAGACAAACATGTGAAAGCATGCACACACATAAGAGTTTTGTTAGTAGTATGATCTGATCAGATGGAGAATGGAGCAAGAGTTTGAAATTTAATGGCTTATTCTGAGGCAGAACTGGCTGTTAAGGGGCAAATCACATTCCCTGGTCAATGTCTCACAGTTGGAAGCTCATTCCTCTGCTCCCAAGTCCGAGGTCTATAAAGGTATGGGGGTTAGAAAGTAGGACATTTCAAAACTATTCAAAACATTGTTGTAACAAATGCATGTAATTCATAAGCCTAGGCTTTACTGCTCTAGCTATCTCTGGCAGATGCTAGCAAGTATCTGTTATAGTTCATCCTAGGGAAAAAAAATCAGTGTTTGTACATCTAAGGGGAAGTCAGGTTATAATGAGGGTAGGGCTAAAATTTGGGGGCCAAAGAGTTGATTGCAATATGGATTTCTCAAGTACAAGGATTATTGGTGAATTAAAAAAAAAGCAGCATGCTCCCAGAAGCATAAACTAGTTTATTTCTTAACACTGCCCATTTCCCCTATTGTTGTGGTCACTATTCTCTTCAAAAAAGCTGATGGTATTATTGATGTAGTATGGTACCGTATCATACCTCTATGAATGTAAAATATCTTATACCTGCTTTATGGTACATAGTAGGGACCGTGCTTTATCAGAGCTACATTTAATGATATTACTCTAGAATGTTCTCTTTCCAGAGGATGATTAAGATGCTAATAAAAAAATGGTGCAGGGTACCACAACAGCAACAGAACTTTGCTGTTTTCTGGATATTATTCTTTTCTTTTTTGTTTTGTTTTTTTTAATGGAATGTGCTGAATGTCTATAATTTTGTTCAGATGACTGCAGAACCTGGAAAAGCTGTTGCTGCTATCGATGCATAACATACTGCTACTATTAGTTTAACATTTTTTATTTTTTTTCCATGTGTACAGGGGTAACACCTCGTACTAAATATGTAAGGTTATATCTACGTGGGTTTGATTATAGGAACTAATAAAGTATTCTCTAAATAATAAAAAAAGAATAAGATAAGACTATAAGAGCAAGAAGCAATTTAAATATGTTCAGGGACCATTTTCATCTCCAGAATTAAGGATTATTTTAATGTTACATCATTGCCTTTTCTCTTTTACTTTCCCTTTTAGTTTTATTTTAGGATTCCCTATTTTTAATGTTCATACAGAGATTTCTTTGAAATACCGAATAGTTTCTTTGGTTTGAAAAACTATAATAGTACACAGGATCCTAATGAGATAATTAATAATGTGAAATAGGAAGTAAAGGGCAAAAGGTGTAAGGAAAGTGGGAAGGGCGGGGGAAAAGTAATAAGGGAGAGGAAAAAAATATGAGAAGCTGAAAAAATGGAAATAAAGTGTTTGTAAATGGGGAGGGGAGGAAAGGGCGAAGGGAGGGCAGGGACAAGGGGAAAAAATGAGAATCAAGACCTATTATGTAAAGGTACAGAATCCCAACGATGAATGTAACTGTATTGTATACCTAGATTGTATCAATAAACTCAATAAAAGAAAAAAAAAGCTGATGGAATAGAGATCCCTGGTTATTCAGGAGAGGGTAAGGTTCAGCTTAGTAAAATACACGCTAAAATTCCTATTTAGGCTTAAGGTGAGGTTTAGGCATAGGATTAGGTTTCTGCTCATGTCCTTTGTCAAAGGATGTTTATTACCTCAGGATCTCTATTCTTCTTGAAGTGAAATTCGCTTGGCTTTTCTGTATCCCGTTCTTACCACAGAAGTATTTTACTCCCTACCCTGTTGCCATGGAAGTGTTTGAAGACCTTTGTGATTCACACCAATTATTCCATGTTAAGAATGTAACTTTATAGCGCTCCCCTGTCTCTTGCTGTATATTGGTTTGGTCCTTAAATGTCAAGGTCCTTTACACCAATCTGTAGCTTGTGTTTTGCCTATTTGTCTGTCTCATTTTCTCATATGTACACCGATACACACAACCTGGTCACTGAACGCTACGGTGCTGCTATTCCAGTGAAATGCCAATTAATTCACATAGCTATGAAATCTATGTAATGTATGGTATTATTCCTAGTTAAAGGTTTCACATCAGAACCCTTAGTAATTTAGATTATTTCAAGTGAGGTTAAGAATGGGCTTGAAACATGTTATTTTTCCTCTTTCCAGATACTTATAAAATCAGTCTTGCAAGGACATAGTATCTACCACAGACCCTGTAGACTTAAATAATTGAACTTTATGTAGATGAATGGAATTAAATGAAGGTGGTGACACTGGGATCTAATAAATACCTTGTAAGTCTTATAATCAAGTGTGAATATGGTTCAACTTGTATAACTGATAATGTGAAATAGGAAGAGTAGGGCTAAAGGAGTAGGGAAAGTGGGAAGGGTAGGGGAAAGGAAAGAAGGGCAAAGAAAAAATATGAGAAAAGGAAAAAATGGAAACAAAGTTTTTGTAAATAGGGAAGGATGGAGGGGTGAAGGGAAGGGAGAGGTATGGGGAAAAAATGACAACCAAGACCTGTCATGTAAAGGTACAAGGTCCCAATGATGAATGTAACTGTACTATATATCTAAAGAGTACCAGTAAATTTAATAGAAAAAAAAAGTTGTAATTGTGGGGGACAAACTCTGAGTATAGTATTTCTCAAACTAAACAACAATGGGCTAAATGTTTTTTGATCATGTGTGTATGTGTGTGTGTGTGTGTGTGTGAGTGTACACGTGCACTGGGGGGAAGGTAACATCCTGTCCCAGTAGCATATCCCAATTGTGACATCTAGTGATACCAATAATGATTGTGAAATGAAATGTACCCCGAAGAAAAAAATCTCTTCTGGTTAAGAACCACTGGTACAAAGCAAGCTTGCCAGGCTTTTGGACTCTTGTTGAGTGTTTCTGTAATTTCAGATACTGCCAAGTACTTCCCAACATCATCTGATGTAGGAAGATGTCAAATAGCCTAACTGTGTATTTTGCTGTGAAATGTGCTATAGTCTTTTAACAATCTTGTCAAATTCCCAAAGTAGCATTTAAGAAGAAAGCCACCTGAAATAGTATACTCCCCTCTAACTGGTATTCTTTAGACTTTTAATGTTGTGATGCTGCCAGCACAGATTCCTGTGTTGGAGAAGGAGCTTCAGTGGCTACCTCACACAAGCTTAATGAGGTTTCCAGAGAAGTGGAAAGAGGGTACATTCGGAGGATAGCAATATTGTTTGAATTAACATGCAAAGATCTGGCAGCATACAGGAAGTCCAACAATCCCAGGATAGCCAACAGGGCCTGGAAATCCAACAGCTCCTTTAGTTCCATTATAACCATCCAGGCCAGATGGACCTCTTGGGCCTGGCTGTCCGGGGTGGCCCTGTTCAAATAGAAAAGATAGGATCAAGTCAGAAGCAGAGCTGTCATTTAATCCAAAATGCTTCACATTGAGAAAAGTTAAGTATACTGCTAAGCTCTGTCTCCATGTCCCTCCCTTAACACCATCATATATAATTTCATAGTTTCCCTTTTATAATCAAGTATATGTCTTTAACTGCAGTTCTAAGATATCCGTCCCAAAAGGATTGATATTGTTTCTTGTGGGCTTTTTTTTGTTTTGTTTTGTTTTTTGTTTTTTGGTACCAGGGAATGAACTCTGGTCCTTGTGCTTGTGAGGCAAGCAGCAGAACCACTGAGCTAAATCCCTGGCCCTGGATTGATACTTTTAATAGGACCCAAGCTGAAACAAAAGGAAGTAAGCACAAAGAAAAGGGATACATCCATTTGACCCAGCCATCCCTCTGTTGGGTATCTTTCCAAGAGAACTGAAAGAATCATATCACAGAGAAGTATGTGCACCCATGTTTATAGCGGCACAGTTTGTAATAGCTAAATCTTGGAAACAACCTATTTGCCCATCCGTTGGAAACTGGATAAAGAAGTTGTGGTTTTTCTATAAAATGGAATATTACTCAGCCATAAAGAGCGAGAGAATAGATTCATTCATAGGAAAATGGATACATATTGAAGATATACTCCTAAGTGAAATAAATAAGTCCCACATGTGTAAATACCGAATAGTTTCCCTGGTGTGAATATTCTGCAACAATGCATAAGATTCTAATAAGATTACTGACATTTAGAAATGGGAGGAAAGGAGCTAAAGATGTAGGGAAGGTGTGATACGTAGGGGAAGAACAAAAAGGGAAAAGAAAAAAATGTGAGAGAATGAAAAGATGAAAATAAAGTGTTTGAAGATGGGGAGGGGAGGAGGGGGTGAAGGGAGGGCAGAGGTAAGGGGAAAAAATGAGAATCAAGACTTGTCATGTAGAGGTACAAGATCCCAACAATGAATGTAACTGTACTGTATCCCTAAATGTACCAATAAACTCAATAAAAAAAAATAAAAAAAAAGAAAAAAAAAAAAAAAGAAAAGGGATACACAGAATGCTACAACTTCACATTCCCTGGGTACAAAGATGTAGTCAAATGAAGCTCAACTATCTAGCGGTTGAACTGCTACCAGCGGGGAGTCATGCCAGGCTTGGGTTTCCTTAGACCAGACAGTCATGGATTGTCCTGCATGACTTTCGGTATTGAAAAATTTGCATGGGAACACATGCTAGGTTTTGGTAAACAGAGCAGAAACAGCTCCCGCATTATCCCCTCTCCTGAAAGCTTCCTGGTCGAAAATAAGCAAGCTCTGCAAGTACAATTTCAATTTCCATTGTCACAATCACAAGTCAGCTTATTGCTTGTTAGGAAACTGTATCTTTTCCTCTTTTCCATAGTCACTACTGAGGCAGTTGTTTTGCTGGGAAATTAGTAAGCATTTTAATGCAGCTTATGTGAACTCAATAATTTTCCAGAGTTGGACTTTTTTGGTATACAGGCTTCCTTTTTTGTAAAGGAATATAACTTTTAAAATTTATTAAAAGGCAATTTTTTTGAGTATGAAGCACAGAGATGAGCAAAGAGACAACCTGAAATATCAGAAATCTGTGTGAGTAAATGCAAGATGGATTGCTACGTCTCCCTAAACATTTTTAAAATCCAAGTATATATTTAATGTTTTGAGGGGAAATAGGTCATGTGTTCCAAAAATGAACTTTTCAAATTGGTGGTAGTCCTTCCTTATCCACAGAAATAAACAATTCATAACTTTTAAATTGTATATCACATGCTATCTCACTTGGTACCACTCAAGATGTAATCATCCTTTGTCCAACATATGCACACCATATACACTACCTGTCCATTAGTAATTTAGTAGCTATCTAAATTATCAGACTGATTCTTACAGTGGTATCACAGTGCTTGTGTTCCAGTAAACCTTATTTTACTTAATAATGATTCTAGAGCAAAAGTGTAGTGATGCTGGCAATTCAGATACGCCAAAGAGAAGCTGTGAAATCTTTCCTTTAAGTGAAAAGGTAATTCCCCCAAAGTCTCATGTGCTCATAGGTGGGGCTTTTGGGAGGCAACTGCATCATGGGTGCAAAATACCCATCAGTGGATAAGTCCAGTGATGAGTTTATAGCTAAATGTGATGTTGAGAGGTTAAGCCTGGTAGGAGGAGGTGAGTCACTGAAGGGTGTGCCCTGGAAGGCTCTATCTCCTTCCCTCCCCCCTTGAGCCCTCTCTTCTTCCTGCTGCCTTGCCATGTATTGTTGCACATCTGCTGTGCCCCTCTGCCATGCCACCCTGCCTTGGAGCCAACTGACTACAGAGTGAAACTTCTAAAACTCTGAGCCAAAATAAACTTCCTGGAGACTTCTGGAAAAATGGTGTAGTGGTAAACAACAACAAATCATGCTTTCTGAGATTCAGAATCCAGATACTAGAATATAACAATTTGGGGCAAGAAAAGGAGGAAGACGGATCCCCAGAACTCAGGAAAGATCTGGAGGGAGAGTTGGTGTCCATAGTGAAGATGAAGAGATGGACCTCAATGCAAAAAAGGAGGTGGCAAACTGCACTTTCTTTCTGACACTTGGCTAGAGGGATGAGAGAGGAGGTACAAATCTACAGAGATATAGTGAGGGCAGGTAACTACAGAGGCCTCCAGGGAGAACTGCACTAGTGGAACTGAGCAGTGGAAGCTGTGAGCTACAACAGCTGGTTAGTGACTCCAGTCCAAGTGTACCCTGGAGAGTGCTTGGCTAGATGCATTTTAGGGAACAGCTAACTAAACTCGGGACTTGGAACAGACATGCATTAACTTCATCTGAGCACTCCCAGTGACTGGTTGCGACAGAACAGCAGGATACATCCAGAGTCAAGGAGCCAAGGCCAGACCAACAAGAGACACATTCAGAATGCTGTAGGCTAAAAACTCAGGCCACAACTCCACAACCAGAAATCAGGATGAGCCTGAACTTCTGTGGAGTTGAAAGCACCAGAATTGACACACTGCCATATTCCTACTGCAGGCTTGCTGGAATCATCCAGCATGGATCTGGCTTCTGCCTCTTTGTCTACCAGTGAATGTGGAGACAAACCCTGAAGTGGACATTACCACAAAACTATTGACCCCAGATGATAACTACAGGATTGAAATCACAGAGATTTTCTTTCTTTTTTTTGCTTTTGCTTCTTTTCCTTGATTGTTTGTTTTTGTTTTTCATGAGTGCCAGCATTGCTTTAGTTTTTTTTTTTTACTTCTTGTTTTTGTTTTTTTTTTATCTTCCTCTCCCTTCTCTCTTGTTTACCAGTTTCCCAAAGCTTGAGGAATCTTCCTTTGTCCTTCAGCCTTGCTTCTAATCTCTTTATCTTTTTTATTCCTCTATTTTTCCTCTTATTTTCCCTGGGGGGAAAATTGCTCTATTGAGGGGATATTTACTGTATATAATTTTCTCATTTGTTTTAGATTTTGTTATATAATTATAAATCTTCTACCTATGGTTAAAGGTGACAAATTCACAGTTCCCATGGTCTGTCATTTTCTAGATTATGCTTATGCTATTGTTATTACTGATTGTACTACTTTAGCCAAGGTGATATAGTTGTTGTGATCAGTTGGTCTTCTTTGTATGCCAATAATGAGATTGTCTGGGCATCATAAACAATACCATAGTTCAGTACCAAAGAACTTGGTGCTAAGCCAAATAGGCAGCAACTTCTTATTCCTAATAAACTGGAGAAGCCTGATCTTGGGACACACACAGAAATCAAAAGCCTGCTACACTTAGAAGACATCTCTGAAAAGTAAGCATTTCTTAAAGAGGATTTGATACTAGTAATAGAGTACTATAAGCAATTTAGAAGCATAAACATAGAAAACAAATTAAAAAAAAGAAAATGAGAAGACACAGAAGCAAGGTGCACCACTAGATCTCCAGCTAGCCCAATCTGAAAGCAATGAGGTGGAAGAAATCAAAGGCCACCCAGTTGAACATTTTGAAATGGTAATAGCACAAGTAATAAGGCAGATGATTCAGTCTCTAGACAAAAACAAAACGGAAATAATTTCACAGATAACTAAAGAGATAATGACCATAATTAAGGACATGGTTAGGGAATGTAGATTTTAAAAAAATAGAGCAATTTAGCAAAGTAATGGAAACCATGAATGTACAACATAGGAAAGAAATAGATTCTATGAAACAAATTCAGGAAGATATCCAGATTAAAAATTCTACTGGAAATATACACAGCAGAATCAACTAATGTGATGGCAGAATATCAGATCTAGAAGATAGGTTTGGGGTTAGCCATCATTGAATGAAAGATTTCTTTAAAAAAGCAAGAGAGGATTAAGAAAAATCAATTCAATAGCTGCTACATGATGCAAAGAAGAAACATAAGATTGATTGAAACATAAGATTGAATGAAACATAAGACTGAATGAAAAATTAGAAGGTAACACAAAGGGCATAAAAAAACCTGTTCACAGAAGCAGTGATAAAAAACTTCCCAAGCATGGAAAAGGAATTTGACATACAGATAAGTGAGGCATATAGAACTCTGATTAGTCATGATCAAAACAAACAAAATAATTACACTAATGTATATAATACTCAAGATTCCAGAAATTCAACACAAATACAGAATATTAAAAGGTGTCAGAGAAAACAAAACAAAACAAAATCTCCTATAAAAGAAAGCCCATCAGAATCACAACAGATTTCTCAACACAACCACTTAAGTGAAGGAGAGCTTCAAATGAAGTATTTCAAGCCCTCAAAGAAAACAACTTCCAACCCAGACTGATGTACCCTGAAAAACTATCTTTCAAAATTGATGGAGAAATAGGATACTTGTATAATAAAGAACACCTGAAGAAATTCATGACCACCAGCCAGCAGCACTCCAAAAAGTTCTGAAGGATATTCTAGAAAAAGACAATAAAAACAATTCCATGAATCACAACAGACCAAATCCACCAGACAAGGCAAGCAATTAAACAGAGGAGAAAGAAAGGTGTGCTAAGTACTTTTCTCTCTTTGCTGATATGAAATATACAACACCCAAAGTTAAGGGGGGAAAGGTTTATTTATCTCACAGTTTATAGAGTTTTCAGTCCATAATCAGCGGGTTCCAAGGCAGAGTGGCTCGTGGCAGAAGGGCTTCACAGAGGAGAAACAGTTCCTGGCAACCAAATGGTAGAAAAAACAACAAAGGAACCACAGCAGTGTCTTTCTGCCTCTTTCATCTTAATCAGACTACTGGGATTAGGGTTGTGCCAAGCCAACCAGTGTACTGATTTAGTAATCACACCCTTAATCCCAGCATCACACTCTAGATTCAATCACCTCTGAAAAAGCCCCATCTAAGACTCCATGAGGCTTTGGGGGGACATCTAGACACAAACCAAAACAAAAAGGAACCAACAACAGGGAAATAATGCAAAAAGGATGAGTCAATATGGATTAGTTATAACCATGAAAGGAAATGATCTCAATTGACCAATAGAAAGAAAAAGATTGGCAGAATGTATCAAGAAACAAAATTCAACAGTATGCTGCATAAAAAAATACATTTAACTCAAAAAGAAATTCACAAATGGAAAGTCAAAGGATGGAAATAAATACTTCGTGTGACAGAAACCCAGAAAGAAAACATGGGTAGCTATTCTAATTGCATACAAGGTAAATTTCAAGCCAAGACTGATCAAAAGAGACAAAGAGGTTACTAGATACTTGTTAAAGGAACAATCCAAGAGGAAGAGATAATTATAAATAAATAAAAAAAATATATGCAGTAAATACCCATGCACCCATCTATATCAAACAAACATTAATGGATATGAAAAAATAAAATAAGCATTAGTACAATTGTTATTGGTGATCTTAATGTAGTACTGTCACAGATACAGTTCAATTAGACAAAAACATCAGCAAACAAATATCAGAACTGAAAGAAATTTTTGAAAAAATGGATTTTGTAAATATCTACAGTGATCCATCCGACAACAGTATACATATTCTCAGATGCACATGTGATTTTCTCCAATATAGACACATACCACCTCATAGAACATGCTTAAGTAAATTCAAAGGAATTGAAACTATTCCATGCATATAATCAGATCATAGTACAATGAAATTGGAAATCAAAGACAAAAGAAACCAGAAAAATTGCATAAATACATGGAAATTAAATAAAACCCTCCTGAACAATCAGAGTCACAGATAAAATTAATAAAAAAATTAGACAGTTTCTACAATTAAATTACAATGCCAATACAAAGTATCAGAACTTATGAGAAGCAATGAAAGTCATCCAATGAGGGAAATTTAAAGCAGTGAATTCCCACATCAGAGAAGCAGTGAGCTCAAATATACAAGCTAATGTTGAACCTTATGCTTCCAGAAAAAGAAGAGCAAGTTAAACAAAAAGTGTATACATGGGAGGAAATTATAAAGATCAAAGCATAAATTAATGCAATTGATACTAAGAAAACAGTACAAAGAATCGATGAATCTAAGAATTAGTTCTTTGAAAGATTAAATAGACAAACCCTTAGTCAACTTTATCATAAAAAGAAAGAAAAAACTCAAATCTGTGCAATTAGGAATGAAAAGAATGAAATCAAAATAAATCCTGCAGAAATCCAGAAGCTCAGCAATATCTACTCCAAGAACATGTACTCTAATAAGATGAAAATGTAGAAGAAATGGATAGATTCCTACATACATATGAATCATCAAAGCTGAATCAAGGAGATGAAAGATTCTAAATAACCCAATATCAATTAATGAAATTGAAGAAGCGATTAAAAAAACTTCCAACAAAGAACATCCCAGGTCCTAACAGATTCACTGATGAATTCTACAAGAAATTTAGAGAACATGTAATGCCACTATTCCTCAAACTCTTCAATGAACTTTAAAGGGAAGCAGTACTTCTGAGCTTATTCCTGAAAGCAAGCATTACCCTGATACCCAAACCAGGGAAAGATCCAACCAAAAAAGTGAACTACAGACCAATTTCCCTAATGAACATAGACATGAAAATCCTCAGTAGATGCTGCAAACAAAATGCAGCAAATCATCAAGAAGCTTATACACCATGCCAAGAAAGATTCATGGCAGGGATGCAGGAATGATTCAACACACACAAATCAATAAATGCAACACACTACATCAACAGAGCCAAAGACAAAAACCATGTGATCATCTCAATAGATGTAGAAAATCATTTGACAAAGTACAACACCGATTCATAATAAAAATCCTACAGAAGACTGGAATAGAATGTCTTTATCTCAATCTGATAAAAACCATCTGTGACAAACTGACAGTCAATATGATGCTAAATGGTCAGAAACTGAAAGCTTTCACTCTAAAATCAGGAACAAAACAAGGATGCCTACTATCACCAGTCCTAGTCAATCTAGTTCTGGAAAAAGTAGCCAGAGCAATTAGAAAAGAGAAAGAAATTAAAGGAATACGGATTCTAAAGAAAGAAGTTAAACTATCATTATTTGCTGATGACATGATACTTTATATAGAAGACCCCCAAAACTCCATCAAAGACTCCTAGGTTTAATAATCAAATTCAGTAGAGTAGAAGGATACAAAGTCAACATTCAAAAATTAATAGCCTTCCTCTAATCCAATAACACACTCACTGAGAGGGAAATTAGGGAAACAACATCTTTCACAATAGCATCAAGAAAAAGGAAAAATTTAGGAGCTAATCTAATGAAGGAAGGGAAATGACTTTACACTGAAAACTACAGTACTCTGAAAAAGTAGATAAAAGGGGACATCAAACAATGGAGTGATATCTCCTGTTCCTGGACAGGCAGAAAATGTATTGTAATAATATCCATACCTCCAAAAGTGATATACAGGTTTAATGCAATCCTGATCAAAATACCAATAGCATACCTCACAGAAATAGAGAAAACAATCTTACAATTCATTTGAAACTGTAAGAGACCTAGAATAGCAAAAACAATTCTGGGCAACAAAGAGAAGTCAGAGGGCATCACAATCCCTTAATTGAAATTATACTATAGAGCTGCTGTGATAAAAAAGCATGGTACTGGCAAAACAACAACAATAAAACAAAACAAAACAAAACAAAACACCCCAAAACTAGACCTGAGTATAAGTGGAACAGAATAGAAGATGCAGAAACATCTCCAAACCCACTCAGCCACCTTATGTTTGAGAAAGGGGACTTTTACTGCAAGACAGTTTCTTTAATAAATTATTCAGGAAAACTGGTTTTCCATATGCAGAAGATTAAATCTAGACCTATGTATCTCACCATACACTAAACTAAAATAAAAATGGATTAAAGATCTAAATATTAAAATAAAAGCACTAAATCTGCTGAAATAGGTAAAACTCTGGGAGACATGGGTGTAGGGAAAGACTTTATGAAGAAAACAATAATTGCACAGGAAATATCACGAAGAATCAACAACTGGGATCTTATCATATTAAAAAGCTTTTTGAACAGCAAAAACAAACAAAAAACCAAAAAAGAAAACAAAACAAAGCAAAAAACCCACCAATAGAGTGAAGAGACAGTGCACAGAATGGGGAAAAATTTTTACCAGCTATTCTTCAGACAAAGGACTAATGTCTAGAATATATACAGAACTAAAAAAAAAAACAAAAAACAAAAAAAAAAAAACAAAAAAAAAAACAAAAACCTCCCCAATTTAAAGATACAATTAAAAAATGGGCTTCTGAAATGCATACACACTTCTCAGATGAAGAGGTACAAACAGAAAATAAACACATGAAAAAATGTTCAACATCACTTGTCAAGTGAGAAATGCAAGTCAAAACTACTTTGAGATACTATCTCACTCCGGAAAGAATGGCTATCATGAAGAAATCAGCCAATAATAAATGCTGATAAGGCTGTGAGAAAAAATAACCCTTCTCCACTGTTGTTGGGAGTATAATTGATACAACCAGTATGGAAATCAGCATAGAGACTTCTCAAAAGCTAAAACTAGAGGTTCCATTTGGCCTAGCTATTCCTCTTTTCAGTATCCTCTTAAAAAACTTAAAAGCAGCATACCACAGTGATATTTACAAACCCATGTTTACAGCAGCATCATTTTTTTTTCTCACTGAGTTTATTGGTACATTTTAGGGATACAGCACAGTTACACTCATTATTGGGGTCTGGTACCTTTACATGACAGGTCTTGGTTCTCATTTTTCCCCTTGTCCCTGCCCTCCTTTCAGCCCCTCCTCCCTTCCATATTTACAAAAACTTTTTTTCCATTTTCTCTTATTTTTTCTTTTCCCTTATTACCTTTCCCCTACCCTTCCCACTTTCCCTACACCTTTAGCCCTTGTCTTCTTCTTTCACATTGTTAATTATACCATTAGGATCTTATTTATGATTATAGTTTTTCACACCAGATAAACTATTTGGTATTTACACATGTGTGACTTATTTATTTCACTTAGGAGTATATCCTCAATATGTATCCATTTTCCTATGAATGAATCTAATTTCTCATTCTTTGTGGCTGAGTAGTATTCCATTTTATAGAAAAAACACATCTTTATCCAATTTCCAACTGATGGGCACAGGGGCTGTTTCCAAGATTTAGCTATTACAAACTGTGCCGCTATAAACATGGGTGTGCATATATCTCTGTGATATGATTCTTTTAATTCTTTTGGAAAGATACCCAGCAGAGGGATGGCTGGGTCAAATGGAACCTCTAGTCCCAGCTCTTTGAGGTATCTCCATATTGATTTCCATAGTGGTTGCAAAAGTATGCACTCCCATCAACAATGGAGAAGGGTTCCTTTCTCCCCACAACCCCGCCAACATTTGTTATTGGTTGATTTTTTCATAGCAGCCATTTTTTTTCCTGGGGTAAGGTGGAATCTCAGTGTTTTTTTCATCTTATAGCAGCCTATTTTGTAATAGCTAAATCTTGGAAACAGCCCAGATGCCCATTAATGGATTAATGAATAAAGAAAATGCAGTTTTTATATACAATGGAATACTACTCAGCCGTATAAAGAAGGATAAATGTGAGATATTTTTAGGTAAATGGATGCACCTTGAGACCATACTTTTAAGTGAAATGAATTGGACACACATGTTTAAATATCACAGTTTCTCTTGTGTGAGAAACCAAAAGGATAAATAAGGACACAGATAGATATTGAGAAGTAGGAAGAAAATGTTTAAATGGAGGGGGGAAGTGAAGGAAGGGAAAAGGGAAAAAAGGAAATAGGAGGAAAAATCAAAACAAAGCTTTTCTAAATAAGGAGGGCAAGAAGGGTTGAAGAGAGGGGAGGGGAATAAAGTAAAAAAGAATCATGATATGTTATGTACAGGTACACATTCCCTATGATGAATGTGATCAGTATGTATATCTAAAGTGTACCAATAAAGTCAATTTAAAACAAAATAAAGCTTTCCTGCTTTAAATTGTGGGTACCAGGTAATATATCGTAGCAACACGAAAGCAACTAAGACATATGGTAAGAATAAATCTTTTATGAAATTGTGAAGAAGAAATTTTACTAGTTTGATGGCCACACCTTAAACTGCAAAAGTTATGACACTGTGCATGATATATACTTCTTTAGAATAGAAAAGGCATTAAATTATAAAGTTTGGTGTTATCCATGGTTTCAAGCATCCACTGGGGTCTTAACATGTGTTCTGCATCAATAAGGAGGACTACTGTTTTAGAAACGATCTTTGGCAAAATTCTTATAGAGGAAATGCTCCATAGATTCTAATTCATTTTCATTGTTATTGCAGTTGCAGGAAGTAGACAGACTGTTAGTACAAAAGTGTGAGTCTAGGATACAGAATTCATGGAATGCTAAATCCAGAGGAGTTACCAGGATTTGTCTCTGCAATACACTTCCTATAATCTGTGCCTCTGCAAACTCAGTAGACAATTTTTAGTTGTACTGTGTAAACTGATGTAGCTTAGTAATAGCATATTCTTTGCTCTGAATATCCCCAGATTTGTATCCTTGGTGGCTGGCCTGTATGGCCTATACCAACCAGACTCATTTCCCTCTGTTTCCCAGTTGTATTTGGGCACAGGCTGGAGATTGGAGCAGGAGAAAGAGCATAGTTTATTTATTTCATCCAAACCTTCTCTCCTACTAACATTTCTTGGTAATAGTTAAGTTTTTCTACAGTCTTAGCATCTACTGGACAAAACTATTCCACGGCTCTAGATTTCACTATGTTCCAATATTATGATTCTATTTTTTAACCTTTGCATTATACACTGTTGTTTCCCTTAATTCTGCTCATATCCTTTAAATATACTCTTCATTCGACCTATTCAGTTAAACCCTTTGGATACAATGCTTGTTTCCTGCTGGGACCCTAACCACCACTCTGGAATATCCAGGCAAACTGCCTAGGTGTTGTTTGTCTCTTAGCTGGGGAGCAGGAACAAATTAAAGCAAGGCAACAAGTGGACTCACTACCAAGGGTTTTCCTTAATTCTAGGACTTTGGTTTTGTCAGACACCAAGATCTTTGTCTAGATTCTTATCTTTTTGCTTCCACATTTTAAAATCTGGGCTCAATCCTTCTTTAGTTTTTTCACCCAAACTTCTGATATCTACCAACTAGGATTCCAGTCATACCTGTTTGCTCTCTCACTCTTTGGAATTAATCTCTAACTTCTAATTCAGACCTGCCAACCTTTTCTCATTTAGCTGATACAATGGAGTGGTGGATAATGCATGTTTTGAGCCAGACAGACTTGTGCTTCAATTTCAGCTTTGACATTCCCCAGCTGGAACCTCAGTTTTGTCACCTGTAAAATGATGATGAGTAATGCCTACTCTCTAGGGGCATCATTAACATTAAACAAGTATAATGCCTACCTCATTGGGAAATAGTCAAAATCAAGTGAGATTAGATTTACTAAGTAAATGCTCAATAAATAGTAATTTTTTTTTCTCCTGGGCAAGTCAGCCAGGGTAATCCACAGGGCTGAAATCTGCCTCTTTTCAATTTTCAGTACCACAAAATATCTGATATTTGCCATTTTTAGTAATAATAAATCATTTTACATATTTGTGGAGTACCTTTCCAAGAAAGTATAGCTCTTTGCTGGAGAAACACATGTTTCTATAGAGCAACAAGTGAATGAGCATTCAGACTAGGAGGATCTGCTGTATTCTCAAGAAGCAGTGTTCAGTAGAACCCAGTTTCAAAGGAAAAAATCCAATTTGATGAGTAAGATGTGTCCACTTTGAGGATACAAATCTAGTGTGCTCATTTACTAGTGTAGGGAGGGAAATGTTTGAGACTGACTCCCTCGGAAAAGATAAGCATAAATCACAAAGGACAACTTGAAAACCTCTGCTCTGAACTTATTCGATAATGAAAACGTTTGGTAAACATACAATTCTTGTGGTTGCCAATAGGTCCAACTCAAAGCTGGGATATGATTAAAGTTCTGAATATCTTAATGAATGCTTATTTATTCCCTTTCTCCACTTGTTGCTATGCCTCTTAGTGCAAAAGCGTAGATTATTGTGGAATAACTGCTCACTCACTTGTGTTGAAATTGTCTGCATTACAGCAAAAGTGTAGTTTGGAGACCCAAACCAATGACACATATGTCAACAATCAGCCAATATTAGGAGAGAAACCATATTCTTGCAGTGATCCACCTTAATAAGATGTGCTGGAGAAGCTGTTGCTTTCAGAAAAACTGCCTAAAATTTGCTCCTAAAATTTCAACGAAATAAGTAGTCTGACTATGCCCGTGGTGTCTGTGTTTTGCAGAGTGAGGGAGTCCTACCAGTGAGAGAACTGTTGCATTTATAGGCCCTAGAGGATGAAGACAGTCTCTCAAATCTTTTTAGATTTCCTGTTATATGTTGAACTCAACCTTGGGCCTCTGAATCCTCTAAGAGAAGCAGAAGACATAATCTGTGCTCTTAAGGAGCCAGAGGAGGCCGTCATATGAGCTGATCAACAAATATCACAGGGCTCTATGAAATGAGAAGCTACAGTAAATGAGATAGACACAAAAAACTCCTAGAACCTTAAAGATGGAAGGAGTCGATAAACACTCACAGGAGGTACCCAATACATACTTCTTGATTAGCTGGAAGAGAGAGAAAGAATAATAGAAAGGGATTTCATGGAATACTGAGTTATGGAGTCTGAAGATAGAGCAATTAAAAGTCAATAGAAAACACAGAAAACGTTAGGTCAAGGGTAGGGCCACGGGTGGGAGTGTCTACTGGGAGCAGCAAGTTCATTTGGAAGAGTCCAAACAACTTTTTTATCCCAAGGGATGAAGCTCAGAAGAGAAGTGATCAATTTCTGCAAGCTCTAGGGTTGTCCTGGCTCTAAGTTGAGAGCAGAGAAGTCCAGATGGACTGTGGTGTGGTGTGGGGTTGGGGGTTCAAGTTTAGATTTAGCAACAACCACTGGATTTCATAGTATTTACTTCCTTCCAGCTCCCATTGAAAAGAGACTGCAGGAGGTAGGACACTAACACTGCAAGCTCCAAATCCCCACTCATCTCTGTTGAAGCCAGGATGAATGGCAGAGACTGCTTCCAGTTCACTAGTTTTTCTCACTCCCATGATTCTCAGAAAGATAAGAAATATGAGTGGAGATTGTGGTAAGTGTGGACACCACAGCACAGCCCCCCAAAATGCCAAAGGATAGTTTCATCTTCATTCACTTTATTTTCCCACCGACCTATTTCTGGGAATTTTTCAGACTCTGCGGTTGAATACAATATAGAAATCTGAAGGGTGACTTGTTGTAACAAATAGAAATGAGCCATCTTGTCTCCAAATCCACAAAAGACTACTAAATCCTGGAAGAAAATGGATCAAATGATAACATCATCGAGGACAGAGCTTTATGTTTCCTCTATATCCCTGTAGCAGAGCACTGGCACGTAGTAGGTTCTCAAGACATACCTATACATTGGCACAAAGAGATTAGAATCCTCTTCCTTTACACTAAATGACTATGTAGAATAACACAAGAAGACATTATGTTTAGAGTTTCCTAAACTGTGTTTTGATAAAGGCCATGAGAAATATTTAGAGGTTGTTGTAAGGACAGAGGCAGGCTCCAGGGCCTCCCTCAAATGTATGCGCTGCACTTTTTTTCTCTATATCTGCTGAGCTTCCATACAAGATTGTGGACTTCCTTAAACAAGATTGAAAACCACTGTTAGAGGCAAACACAGTTCAGGGTATGGATTAAATATAGAGAGAAGTGGCAAAGGACTGAACTCAAAAGTGATAGTAAGTTCTAAATGTTGTAAAGCCTGGTGACATGTTGCAGTGGAAGTTGTTGCAGTGGAAGCTTCAGAAGTGGGCTGAGTTAGAGTATGGTACTGAAGTGGAGAAACTAAGAGATTGGGCTGGATGAAATGGGAAAAGAAGTCTGCTAGCTCCAAATCTCCA
Organism: Fukomys damarensis; assembly: GCF_012274545.1. Taxonomy (NCBI): domain Eukaryota; kingdom Metazoa; phylum Chordata; class Mammalia; order Rodentia; family Bathyergidae; genus Fukomys; species Fukomys damarensis. The sequence goes on from NW_022900951.1 coordinate 84,538,096, forward strand.
CTTATCTCCAGCAGAGCAGAAATCCACAGGATGAGTGGAGGAGTCTGACTCTAAGTGATCTTTGGATTGGTCACTTTGTAAAAACTAAAGGGAAATTCACTCTGAAGTGATATAAGATAGAGGAAAACAATGTACTGAAACAAAATACACAAGGTATCATGAAGGGTTTTTCTATCTGATTTTGTGTATCTTTTAAATTTTTGTATAATAACTCATTATAAGCTTTTATGTGGCTTTCCGTACCTTAGAACCAGTCCCCCATCTCCAATCAGAGGTCCTCTAAACCCACAAGACCTAATTCTTTTTTTTGTATAGGGGAAAGAATTTGGGTCCTTGTGGTTGGGAGGCAGGCAGTGGAACCACTGAGCTAAATCACCGGCCCAAGACCTAATTCATTTGCCTAAGATACCAATGGATTTTTATGGATGCACATGGTTCTCCACCTCATATCCATTTGACTTAGGCTGCCTTCACCTGAGTTCATGGGTGACTATTTGACCACTGCCCTTGAAATCACACCACACATATCTCACTACTTGACCCCAAGAATACTTGCATAAGACAAGAAGTCACTAAGGCCCAAGTACCTGAGTTATTAGACAGAACCTGGAGGATGATATTAAAAATGCTTCTTTGGATACACTCACCGGAATCCCATTGATACCAAGAAAGCCAGGAACTCCCATGGAACCCTAAAAGAAGGAGTAGGAAGAGGAGTGTAAGACACATCTAGCTGGTGGTCTTTGGATTCGGTCCGTTTATGGGATTCAAAGACCTAAGTTTTTAACAAGCATTTTGTATCCCCTCTCTTTGGGTTGCCCTTGCTCCCTACTCCACCTCCAAGAAATCATTTGCTTCTGCACAGGGCCTTGGACATGTCTATGTTCTGAGACCAGTTCTTAGGCAATGTAAGTCCTAAAATTAAGGCTCAATATCATGTGCTTCCTTGATATTACGAGAAAGCTAGGAGTACATTGAATACCCTAACTATACATATCCTCTCCATTCTGCTCCTTTAGATGAGGTCCTTTAGGCAAACAAGTGTCCTTACCAAATGGAGCAGGAGTAGTTCTTTCTTATCCTTGAATAGCTGTTTTAATTCCCTGCTGGAACATCAAATTATTCACAAAGCCAGATCACATCTATCTTCAGGAACCAGAGGTACTCCAACCTCTTGATATTACAAAGTATGCCAACCATAGCCTCTTAATTCACTCTGTTCCTGATTGCAATGTTGGAGTGACCTTAAAAGTGTACAGTATCCTCCTACCCTGAACTGAGTATAAATTGTGACCAATAAATTACTATCAACTTCATCTGTCTAGTGTTAGGGGTTGTGCTATCTTTATTATCCCAGTGTGAGAATGCCTCCTTCACCAATAAGATTAACAGGAAGTGGTTAGAAAAGGCCTAAAGGTGTAGGGAAAGTGGGAAGGGTAGGGGAAAGGTAATAAGGGAAAAGAAAAAAATATGAGAAAATGAAAAAATGAAAAAAAAGTGTTAGTAAATGGGGAGGGGAGGAGTGGGTGAAGGGAGGGCAGGGACAAGGGGAAAAATGAGAACCAAGACCTGTCATGTAAAGGTACAAGATCCCAATGTTGAATGTCACTGTACTGTATACCTAAAATGTACCAATAAACTCAATTTAACAAAATAAAATAGGCAGGGAATATAAACTGAGCTGCTAAACTCAGTTGGTTAGCCACCACGACATTATCACTTTCCTTTCTTGCACCTCTTTCCTCTATTTGTGGTCCAGATTGCTTCTAAGCACTCTGATCTCTTGCTTACTAATTTTTTTTTAATTCTTGGTCTCTATTGCTCAGCTGACTGGAATTCTGACTCATGCCCAGTTCAAAGCCACATGACTTACCACAGGGAGCCTACCGTCTGGAAAGTAGTTAATGCATTCATTTTACAATTTGCTTGCCATGAAAGTCTCTTGATAAATGGGGATTATCTCTCATCAAAGTGTGTAGCACGGCCCCAAACTATTCAGGAACAATATTGTTTTCATAAATAAGCAGAATTGAGATTGACAGCTTTTGACTGTCATACGTGCACCCATGCACTACAGAAAAATCAAGCTTTTGCTGATCTTACCTTATCTCCTTTTGGTCCATATGGGCCAATAGGGCCTGGGGAACCCTTTTTTCCTTTCAACCCTGATAAACCAGTAGGTCCAGCAAATCCTTTAGGACCTGTGGGACCTTGAATTCCAATTGGTCCAGGTTTCCCCTAAAATGGACAAAAGAGTATAATTAGTCAATAGAGGACTTAATATCAACATTTCCCATTTTCCCATGCACAAAGAACACTGTCACCACTTCATTAAATAATTTTGGCTTAGAGATCTGTGAGGCATGCCAAAGTTCCAGACATGGATCAGAAAAGCTATTTTAGAGACTGCTAAGCTTATTTGGATAGAACACATTTTATAAGCACATTTAATAAGATTCATGTGCACCAAGATCCTTCAACTTTGTACTTCTTAGGAGATTAGTCATTCAGGCTGGATAACACTGTCTTCTTCCAAGTTAATGCCAGGTCCTTCATCAGATTGTCAAAATGGCAAAAGAACAGAACACTGGAGAACATTAGGACATTTTATATCTGCAAATGGCCAACCACATGCTTGCAACGAAGTTTGGAAATAGCTGTGCCTAAAGAATATGGCCATGGGGGGCCAGAGAGGGGAGAACTCCAGAGCTGATCAACTTGTCAGAATTCATCTGTGTTGGCTGATCCCAGGACTTTATCTCTGCATCTGGCAACACAAAGGGAACTCTCTCTCTCTCTCTCTCTCTCTCTCTCTCACACACACACACACACACACACACACACACACACACACTCATACACAAATTGGTTACTTACTCTTCCTTCCCCTTACCTCCCATCTGTATAGTGTTGAACGAGTAAAATACAAGGAGCCTTAGAAATCTATTTAAGTGTCCATTAGGGTAGTAAGAGGGAGCAGCCTGAGGATTTTGAATACCATGGTTATAAAATGTCCCTAACAATTAAGTCTGAGAGTGCAGGCTGACATTTTAAAGCAGACTGAGACTGAAAATTAACCTCAGTGGGTGAAACACAGGCAGGTTGGACTGTCATTTAGAACAAAACCCAGTAGGGACTGAATTTTCTTGACAGAAAAATGAAAACCATTAGTAATGTACATTACCACTCAGAGAACAACACCATACGAGATAGAAAGCCTATTTTCATAAATGCTTCCCATCTCCACCTCCTGGCCTCTTTACTGACTACTTGTAATTGCCTACAAATCTGTGAAAACCTCTGCAAAAAGCCCATTAAACATGCCCTTTACTATTCACGTCAGAGTTTACTTTTTAAAAGGGTGAAAATAGAACACACGCATTTTACTGTGATAAGAGTCATGTATTAGAGGTGCAAGTGGCCATCAGTTGTTCCAGTCCTTTGGAGTATAATTTTCAGTAAAAAATCAAGTGCATAAAGACCTAAGATTCTTGCAAAGAAGTAAAAAATATTCTTTCTAAGGAGATACGCTTCTTGGGAGCACAACCTATTATTCAACATGCAGTCTACAAATAGTGCTAGGCTGCAAACTGTTTAAAAGATTTACTTCTGCGAATGATGGGGGAAGGGTAAGCATCCAATTTTTAGGCTTCTGTCACTGAATTTTGTTTACAATGACTTGGTTGTGTACTGTTCTTCTAGTTTAAAAACAATATGTGTGTATCAATATGTACAGTTTGTATATGCGCCCACGCCTGTGTATAAACTAAAGAGAAAAAGAGCAATACTTTCAAAAAAGGTGGTGTTGAGGATGAATGAGGATGTCAAAGTGGGTCTACTTTTGAAGACTGATGTACACAAGCCATGTTAAACAGTACAAGTCTGAAAGAGAGTGCAAGTACCGCAGGGACATAAAGGCAGACTGGCCACGGAGGTCTACAGAATGATTACATTGTGCCTATGGCTGGGGGGAGTCACGGGCCACATTGGGAAGGCCTAGTGAGCCCCAGTTGAAGTGGGCAAGGGAAGCTAGGCAGGAAGTTGAAGAATTGATGTGATAGGTCTGGAGAACCAGCTAGGAGAAAAGCAGTATTCAGGTCTGAAAGTCATCAAAGATCATTCAGGAGAATGCATGTGTGTGTCAGCAGGAGGCCAGGGCAGTGTGCCTGAGGCTGGAACAGAGGAGGCAGATAAGGACCAGGTGCTGCAGAGGAGATCATTGCTTGAAGGGAGGACAGGGGCAAGATGGGCCTGCCGAGGTGACATTATTATAAGTAGAGAAGATCCATTTGGGGCATTGAATGCTTAGCCCAAATCCGAGCCCTGAAAAAAGCTTTCCCACATCAAGAGGGGGAAGAAGGAAAGCATGACAAACCATTTGAACAGCTACTGAGAAAGTGGATTGTGATGTGGTCTAATTCTTATCCTGCTCACACCACTAGAGAAACTTGAGTTGGCCAACATGGGCACACAAGGTGACATATTCCACCTCTCTTGCTTTTATGATATTGCTAGGAATTGGTGAAACTTTTTCAAGAGCAAGTATAAGTAAGGAAACATAGGCCTAAGGTGATTCTAAGGCTGGACTTAACAAGAACTCTGGATTTCACCCAGCAAAGGCCTGCTTCCTTTCCTTTGGCTGGGTGGGAGTGCTGAATTCACTGTCTCTGCTCCAGCCAGAAAACCAAAAGTAAGTCATTTAAAGAATTCTTGGATTTAAAAAAACCAAATCCTTTCCAAAGGGTATATCTACAAAGGCATGCCTCAAACAAACATGGAGTTCTGAGGGTGGGTCCGGGTGTTTAAGCTTGCGGTCACATCAGTAGCTCAGTTTGGAACCTCTCAAACTAGCTTCAGGGAAGAAGCAGGGAACATGGGATGTTTTGAGCCTTCTGGGGGTGGGTGCTGCTAGGCTTGAACTGCCTGGTCATCGTAATATCAGGCCCTTCTAGAGTCTGCAGTTACATTGTAAGAGACAAGGAGCCTCCACACCCACTGAAGTCTTTTCCTACTGTAAAATAGAGTACCATAAGGAGGCCACGGGGGGGGGGGGAAGAG
>NW_022900951.1:84543307-84545109 GCF_012274545.1 Fukomys damarensis
TTTTTTTTTTTTTTTTTTCCTCCAAAGACGCTATCTGCAACACTTTTCATAATCACCAGCAGAGGTCACTGTAAGAACATAGGGAAGACAGATAAACGGGTGGGTGGGCCTCTCCCACTACAGAGAAAAGGAAATCAGTGTCAGAGAAGTCACAGAATGTTTGAGCAGAAAAGGTCCTTGGAGAACATTCAATCCAGGATTTATTTTATACATAGGGAGAGGAGGCTGAGAGAAGAGGAAGGATTTGTTTCGGTCACACAGTTAGTAGGTACTGTTTGAGTCTGGATTCAAACCAGACTGCCTGCTACCAGTGAGTAGCTCTTACACTGTTTGCCAGGGGCAGATGTCCTGGGGGGGTGTTCCTTGAGGCTACCCCCCTGGACCCACTCTTGGGACTGTCCCTGTGAGTATGCTGCAGCAGCCAGATGCGCACACATCATTCCTCTCTTCCTAAGTCTGATCATTTCACAGAACCAATTTGAAACACCATCACTGTGTGTACTGCTAACAGAATTTCAATGGGCTTGGATCAATGCCCTGCCCTGATATATATCATTTATTTTGGCAAACAGACCCAGACCAGGCAGAAAGGACTCCTCCAAGTCTATCCATTAAGCTTTCCTACCTCCATCTGCTCAGAATTTTTAAAGTGGACATCAAGGTCTAATTCTCAAGGGAAAGGGCGGCAAGTTGTACCTAAGGACAGGGATTACAAGTCCACATCTGCAGCTCAGGCTGGCTGCCTCCTGCTGACTACAGTGGGTTAGGGTAAATATGGAGTTTAAAGTCACCTTTAATGAGGTCTAGACATTGGGGTAATAGATGCAGGAATGGAACTTTACATAATGTACAGATATATGCAGAAATAGCATATAAAAGTCTTAAAAGCACATGCCATAGACTAGTAGGACTCTGGAACTGATGAAGGAGGCTGACTTTCCACTACCCATCTCCTTTCTGCCTTTTTATTCCTCCTTCAGGATTTCAGTGTTCTCCTAGAAAATTAAAATGTGTCCCTAAGAACCTGAAATTCATTTCCATTGAGGCATAAATGACTGACAACTTAGAGCTTCACTTACCCTAAGGGAATTTGTAGTGTAATGGTAAAGGCAAACTGCTAAGTTAGGGGATACATATTTATTTATGAAGCAGGGAAGGAAGAATGTTGTGCACAGGCCTTCTTAAGAATCCAGCTGTTATTTTAGGAGGTGGGGCATTGCCAATAGGGTAGACCTGGAGTCAAAACTCCTTACTGTCACTGAAGAGCTGTATCTTTGGGAACTGACATCCATTCTGAGCCTCAAGGACTTGGGTGCAATAACTCTTGTGTAGGATTATTATGGGCATTTAACTAAGTTAATGAATGTAAAAGTCTTGACAGATGAGACTAACATGCAAGTTCCTTTTCTCCTGTAGGTATAAATTTGAGGTAAAATGGAGAAATTAGGATAGGCTACTATTTTCTTTCCCATAAGTTTAGGTGAGAGACACACATACATGAATGAAGAACCCTCTTTGGGGCAGAGATGAGTAGCTAGGGATGAAAAAGCATGCATGTCAGAAACCCACAGCTGTGACAGCATTGCCCTTTTTTTTTTTTTTAATTGAGTTTATTGGTACATTTAGGGATACAGTACAGAAAATGGAGAATAGGATAGGCTACTATTTTCTTTCCCATAAGTTTAGGTGAGAGACACACATACATGAATGAAGAACCCTCTTTGGGGCAGAGATGAGTAGCTAGGGATGAAAAAGCATGCATGTCAGAAACCCACAGCTGTGAGAGCATTGCCCTTTTTTTT
>NW_022900951.1:84545139-84545519 GCF_012274545.1 Fukomys damarensis
AGGAATTGAGGTCATTACATTGAGAATAATTGTTGAAAGATATTACTGATTCTTACTGTTTCATTATTTTTCCATTACTTATTCCTTTACATTTTTCCCTTTTGTTTATATAGTTTCTTATATGTATCCTTTCCTATGAATGAATCTATTCTCTCGCTCTTTATGGCTGAGTAATATTCCATTTTATAGAAAAACCACAACTTCTTTATCCAGTTTCCAACGGATGGGCAAATAGGTTGTTTCCAAGATTTAGCTATTACACACTGTGCCGCTATAAACATGGGTGCACATACTTCTCTGTGATATGATTCTTTCAGTTCTCTTGGAAAGATACCCAACAGAGGGATGGCTGGGTCAAATGGAACCTCCAGTCCAAGCTC
>NW_022900951.1:84547019-84575535 GCF_012274545.1 Fukomys damarensis
GAAAAAACAGGAGAAAACACAAATGATATAAAAAAGCTCTTCACAGAATTAATGACAGAAAACTTCCCAAACAGAAGGGAAGAATTAGACATACAGATAAGTGAGGCATATAGAACCCCAACTAGCCACGATCAAAAAAAATCTACACCTAGACATATAATAATCAAGATTCCAGAAATCCAACAGAAAAACAAAATACTACAAGCAGTAAGAGAAAAGAAACAAATCACATGCAAAGGGAAGCCCATTAGAATCACAGCAGACTTTTCAACACAAACCCTTAGGTCAAGGAGAGCCTGGAGTGAGGTATTCCAAGTCCTAAAAGAAAAGAATCTCCAACCTAGACTTTTGTATCCTGCAAAACTCTCTTTCAAAATAGATGGGGAAGCATTGCCCTTTTACCCAGAGGTGGTGCCCAGTTACCCTGGACACTTGGCTTCTTAGTATCCACTCATTCTCCTAAAGGGACCTCATCTACGTGTTGATGACTCCTAAAATCTGAATGGTCAGCCCAGATTTCTCTCCCATGTGCCACATCCTTGTGGCCAATGGCTTATCAGACTGCTCCACCTGGATAGTCCAACTCCAACTCAGCATAACCCAAGCTGAACTCATGGCTGTCTTCTAACCCCTTCTTCAAACCAGCTTTTTTCTCCTGAGCTAAAAATGGTAGCTAATAAATGAAGGTGATCAAATCAGAAACTCAGGGTCTTTCATCACATCTTCTCTGGTTTCATCTCTCACTTTCCCTTGATTACTAAAGACCATCAATTCCACCTCCAAAATATAGCTCAAACTTGTTCATTTATCTCTATATATCTCACTTCAGGTCTTCTTTATCTCTCCCCTATAAAGTTGCCATAGCCTCCCAAGGGATCAGCCATCTTCCAACCTTACTTTCTTCTCTAGCATCCTGCTGCACGACCTTCCTATGTGATCTTGTACATGCTTCAGCTCTCTTGGCAAGCTCCTATGCACACTTCATGTTCTAACTAAGATATCAGCTTCTCCAGTGTTTCATGAATCATCCCACCCCATAGGGTGGCTCTAGGTTGCCCTCAATAAACTGAGCTCCTTGAAGACAGGACCCATGTGTTACTCATCAGTGAGTCACCTGTACTAATAAGTACAGTGTTTAGCACAAGGTGGGCAAATGCTTGCTGAGTGAGTGGAAAAAAAGTGAGAATACAGTAGCCTCCATACAGCAATATCTTTTTTGGAACTCTAGATAGTCACAGTAGAATGCAGTCAGGAGACATCTCCTCAGAGGACCATAGAGTAGACAGCTATATAAGACTCAGGAAATGATCTAGTGTCGGATGGAGAAACTGAAGCCCAGAAAAATAAAGAGACTTGCCCATGTTCATCAAATACTAAGTGTAGACTTTAAAAAAAAACCACCATAATACTTTTAGAGATTAAAAGCAAAAATGGTCTATATCTGATGTAGTTCCTGAGCATTTTTGATTCTCCGAGACATGAGTGAAATGACTTTGGTTTCCATCCTGATTAGTATCTATCCATTCAATAATTGTTTATTCAGCACCTACTCTGTGCCAGGCACTTGGGCTAAGATGGTGGATAAGACATAGTTTCTGCATTTGTGGAGCTTATAGTTTTTCTATCCCTTGAAAACAGATGTGCCATCTAATTCAACACTTTTCTTGGACTGAGTTCTGCACCAGGCAAGTATGTATCTACCTGTGAGGGATGAGATAGCAATATACCAAGAAAACATACCACGTGGCCCATGCTAGCTGGGAAATATAAGGTAACATTATAGGAAGTTTCTGGTGATAAAATCATATACAATGAATTTTTAATAATTGCACTATATACATCATAACTGTAAGAGAAATTCAGAGATTTGTTACCTTGCAAAAGAGAAGAGGAGTAATGAAAGGGTTAGCAACATGTTAGGAATGCATTTCAAATACATTTTATGGGAATTGGGAAATTGTGCAACCAAGGGCCAGTTAGAAGCCTAGGCCTGACAGGAGCTGAGGTGGAACTCTCAGAGAAATGGTAGTAGATGCTAACCTGAAAAACCCTATGCTTAGTGCAGTTCATTGGCTGTTTTGCTTTAAATTTTAGTTTGACTCCCAATTTAGTATAGAATTTAGTGAGACAGCTTGGTGTTTTAGCTAAGGGTGCAAGGTTCAGAGTCAAAAAGTCCTAGACTCAAATTCCCTTTTCACCACTTTGAGTCAAAGTTTCAATTTTCTAATCTTTGCATTTTAAAAGGATAATACTAGTGTCTACTCCTTAGGGCAGGGATGGCGAACATTTTAGACCTTTCAATGATACAAAAAGCCCACTGTGACACACATTCCATAGGTTTTCCACCACTGCTATAGGGTAATTATGAGGGTTAAATGAGGTAGTTCATGATTTTTGCTCCTTGGCATGCATCAGAATTACCTGGAGGTGATGTTTAAAGACAGCTGGCAGAGCCTCATTCCCAGAGTTTCAGATAAAGTAGGTCTGGCTGGGTCTAAGATTTTGTATATTCAATAGATTCCCAGATGGTGCTGATACCACAGGGTTGAAGACCACACTTGGAAAATCCAATCAGCAGACTAAATTTTAAGTATAAGTTACCTATTGATGGTGGTTGTATATTATTTTTATTTAGCAAATGATAGTGTCTTGTGCAGGTTTGTGATTCAGAGTTTCAGAAAAGCCCTTACCATTCCTTTATTACTATGGTTTAAGTCACCTCCCTTTCCTTCTAATTACAGCAGCACAAGAAGAAAAGTGGTTATAGGGCAGCAAGATCAGAGACAGAGAACTCAGTGAAGAAGCTGTGACTCTTGGATAAAAGTAATTAGCTTAATGACACTGGAAAGGGAGAAAAAATATTAGGTTCCTGATACTAGAAAAAGGGAGAAAACAGACTTGAGAGATGTTTGAGAAGCTAAAGACTGCAAAGATAGTGCTATATTGCAATTGTTAGGTAAAACTGAGGAAGATACAAAAGATTTTTGATTGGACAAAGTGGGGATCACTTTTTTTGGCATGAGGAAACCTCATAAGGAAAAAGAGTCCTGGGTGGAAGATGAGTTCACTTTTGTACAGATGGAGTTTATGACGTGTGGGGAACATGTAGGGAAAGGTTCAATATCTGTTTTTCCTGCTAAATTAGAAGGTTTGAGAGGTCAAAAAATGAGGTTGGCTTTATTCTCTACTGCATCTATGGAGGTGCGGTGTCTGGTGTGAGGTAGACAATAAAAATACAGTTGTGGGGAAAAAGCTGCTGAGAGCCATAGAAAGGCTGTGTCTGAGTGACCCCCCTTGCTATAACAATGGCCCCCAGACACATCTGTGAGGCAGGCTGTGAATACAAAGATGCAAAGCAGTTAGTCAGTGGAGCTGGCTAAAGTCACATAGCTAACTGCTCAGTAGATGAGCTGGTATCATGGCCTCCCAATCAACTTTGTGCTCCTTTGTTGGAACTAATGGAGATGGACATTTATGAAGCCGAGTAACCCACTCTTCTAGTAATAGCACTGAAATATTGTCTACAGATGGACAGGAGAAAGAACACTAGTAGCTGCAGAGTATGCCTAACATATAGCAGGTAAAGACTCATATCATGATGATATACAGATCCATTTCACAGCCCAAGAAGCCTTGTTTCAACTTAATAATGTTAGCATCATCTGCAGTTTACCAGCAAGAACAGTGATCATTTTGCTCAAATAAATATATAAATAATAGCTAAATAGAATAATGATGGTGTCTAGCATAGAATGATCCTTCTGAATTTTGTGTCTGAAACAGTTAAGAAGCACTGTTGGAGGTTTCCTCTCAGTACATAAATGAAAACATATTTCTTTTCTAGTTCTTCAGCTATAATTAGTGTTTGAAGCAGCCAGCTCAGGCAGGGAGACGTGCATCTACACGTTCTGTTTGTAAAGACATGCACACCCATTCCACTGGCTGTTGTCAGCTATACTGTTTCTCTTCACTGAACACTTTTCTAAATGTAAAAACCAAACCTATAGTTAGAGCTGTGCTAGACAGAAAATATTGTTATTTTTATTTATATCAGACAAATTTCACTCAAACTTTGCCCAAACTTTTCAATGGAACAGGTACTATTTCATAGAAATTTACTAGTAAAATTAATACAGTCATAAAATGAAGTTCAAGGAATGGTGCTACCCCAAATTCAAAAAGAATGATTCCTTTTTTTGCAATTAAAATGGTCTCTTCAATTTGGTCAGTATGCAATGGACAGTTTACTAGGCTCTAGCAGACAAATTCTTATGTTCTATGAGTCCCTAGTGTTAACATATTAAGCTAGAAGAGTGAAACATACATACTAATTTGATTATCATTGTGCTGAGCCGACATTGAAGAATTTAGTCTTTAAAGTCATATTTTCATTTTTCCCTGATGAATGTCTAGAGAGAGTCAAATAAATTGAGGAAAATTTTTCAGATCTCTGTTTTCTCCATCATATACGCATAAAACTGTATCAGAAACCACATGAAGCTTTGTTTTTGTTATACTGTAATTGGGAATCACAGAATCAAAAATCAAGTGAAACTGTAAATATGAGCAATAGTTGGCAATAAAAATAAGAAGAGAATAAACATCTATGTAAGTATTACAAATGATTGAATGAGTCCATACAATATATGGAAATGATACACAGTCCATGCAAAGACTAGTGTTTATTGAGTTTCCAGACTGCAGGACAAAGTAAGCACAACTTTATTTGGATAAATTTAACCTAAAACTAATAGACTTGTTAGGAAAGCATAGAGTACTTAATGTGCTACAATTTTGTTTTCCTTCTTAAAATTTAGAAGGGCAACTTGACAATTATTTGTCTCATTGGCCTCCTAAAAAAAAGCTTTGTAGCAAACTGGGATTGATGCTGCCTTTGCTGCTCAGAAAATTTTCCTGTTTGAAGAAGAATCCTAAAATTTAGACCCCACACCCAGTGCCCCAGGCCTCCAAGCAGCACAGACTGGTGAGAAGTGGAGCTGTGTGGGTATGCCAGCAGTATCCCCTCAGTGCCTTGCTTGTGCCTCTGACCTTCTGGTTGTGACAGCACCTGGATCCACACTGCAGAGGCACGGGAGTAATAAAGGCCATTGCACAGAGTTCCAGAAGATAGAGCAGAAATAAAAAACAGAAATAGGGCCTCTCTCAGGCTCCTTGATGAAAATTGAAGCCCACTGGAAAAATGAAGAGAATCTCTGCAATTAAAGGCAAACCAGACCACCACGGTTGGTAAGTTGGAGGGATCACCACCTCCCATTGGAATGTGGATTATCCTCAGGGGAAGGGCAGCTGGAACCTGGAGTAGAACCTTGCAGAGTTCAACCCTGCAGGAGGTCAGGGACCTCAACTTGGGTCTTGCAGCCAGAATTTAGCCTGAATCTCAGGTGTTTCCTACTCACTTGCTGAAATTAATTGACTTAGATCTGGCATTACTGCCCACATTGTCTACTGGGACAGCAGAGACATATCCTGAAGAAGGCCCTTCATTTTAATTTTTATTTTTAAAATTATCATTATTTCTTTTCCTCTTATTTTTAATTTTTATATTTTTGCTACTCTTTTCAAATTATTCCTTTTTTCTTTTGCCTCTTTTCTTTCTCTTTCTCATTCAATCCCTCACTCTCACGCATTGTGCTTCACCTCCCTATTTGTTCCCATACCTGCCCTAATTCAGATTTCTTCTTTCTTTTTCTTTTTTTCTCTCTTTTTCCTTCTCTCAATTGTCATCAGTTCTAGATTAAAGAGAGTATGTTTTCTACCTTCCCTATTGCTCTGAAGTTGTTCTATTCATGTCTTTGTTCTTTCATCCAGTCTTTCCCTTCTGGCTTCAACAGTTTCCTAGAGTTTGCATGATCTTCATGTTCCCTCTGGCCTCAGTTCTAACCTTTCCCTATCTTTCTACCTATCTATCCCTCTCTTCCCAACTCCTTCAAATTCCCTATTCTGAAGGGTAAAGTTGCTATATTGAAGAGTTTATTCACTATAAACATGTTTTGGGTTGGCCTTCAATTTTGATTTAATTCACGTGGTTTTAAAGGTGAAAGATTAATGGGGTAGCTGTGCCCTCCCCTGCCTGCTCTGCCACCAGCTCCAGCAAGGAAGGTAGCCACACGGGCACCGCTGAAACCACCCCCTCACTCTCAGACCTCCTGATTGGGCCTGTCCTTGAACCCACTCTAAAGAGGCATAGGTGGTCATAAAGGGTATTTTTCTGAGCTCCCAACTTTGAACATCTTTAAAGAAAGGGCGGGGGAAACCTGTAATAGAACTGTGTGGAGTACAAACCTGCAAGTTGGGGACTCAATTTAGGCCTTGTGGCTTGAGGTCAGTCTGAGTAGCGGGGATCTGTCATTGGCTAGCTGAGATTTGCACATGGCTGTGCACATGGCATATTCTGACAACAGAGACATATTCTGAAAGAGGCACTTCAAATTCTTTTTTTTCTTTTTTTTTCATCATTCCACTCTGCAAATTCTCTTTTCTCTGTCCTTTCTCCATCGCAGTCTCTCACTCATATTATCCCTCATCTCCCTTTCTGTTCCTGCCCCTGCCCTAACTCAGACTTCTTTTTTATCATTTTTTCTTTTTTCTTTATGTTCTTTTCTTCTGTTGTTTTACTTCTCTCATGGGTCAATTATTTGAAGGGAAAGTGAGCCCCTATTACTGTTAAGGGAATATATTCTTGTTCTTATTCTTGCACTCTGTCTATCCCTTTTGAATTTAATAGTTTTGTAAAGATTGCATGGTCATTCTATGTCCTCTGGCTTCACTTGAAACCTTCTCTAATTATTTCACTTATCTACTCCTCTCATCCTAACTCTGTCTAAGCCCCCCATTCTAAATGGTAAAGATGCTATATTGAAAAGTGTATTCACTGCAAATATATTTTGGGCTGCTTCTTGATTTTAATTTAATTCACATGGTTTGAAGGTGATAGATTAGTAACTACCACAAATGGTCAGTTTGCAAGTTGTGCTTGATCCTATTGTGCTGCTGATTTTATCAATTTGGATAAAGGATTGTGATTGATTTAATGAGTTGTTTTCTCTGATATTATGGAAATGAGAATGTATATGAGTCATTAGAGACTCAAAAGCTAAAGCGCAACTATATCAGGAAGATTTAAGTAATAACCCAGAAATTAAACCAAGGACAACCCAACAACAAAAATAAAAATGAGAAAACACTTAAGCAAGACACAAAAGACAGACTTCCAGTTCACCAATGGCAAACAGTAGGGCAAATGAGGATGAAAAGTCTGATAGTGAACCAGCAGGTCTCCCTGAGCATACAGCACAGGAAGTAACAAAACAGATCAATCAGGCTCTAAAAAAATTAAAAACAAATAATTTCACCATAGACATGGTGAGCAAAATGGAAGTTATGATTCGGGACTCTAGAACAGAAACTGAGAAAAAACCAGATGAGCTCAGGACCATGATAGAAGCCATGAAGGCCCAGCATAAGAAAGAAATGCAAACAATGAATGCCCAACTGAGGAAAGAAATCGAGTACATAAAACAGATTCAAACAGATATCCAGGAGATTGACAACTGTATTGAAAGTGTACACAACAGAATAAAAGAATGCGAAGATAGAATCTCAAATATAGAAGATAGGATTGCGGTCAGTGACCGCGAAAAGAGAGGTCTCTTAAAAACAGTAAGGGATCATGAGAAATCGATCCAACACCCCTAGATGATGAAAAGAAAAATAACATAAGATTGATAGGAATCCATGAAGTAGCAGGAGAAAATACAAATGACTTAAGAAAGCTATTCACACAATTAATGACAGAAAACTTCCCAAACTGAAGGGAAGAATTTGACATACAGATAAGTAAGGCATATAGGACTCCAACTAGCCATGATAAAAAAAAAAAATCTACACCTAGACATAATAATGAAGATCGCAGAAACCCAACAGAAGAACAAAATATTACAAGCAGTAAGAGAAAAGAAACAAATCACATTCAAGGGAAAGCCCATCAGAATCACAGCAGAGTTGTCAACACAAACCCTCAGGTCAAGAAGAACCTGGAGTGAGGTATGTCAAATCCTAAAAGAAAACAAACTCCAACCTAGACTGATGTATCCTCCAAAACTCTCTTTCAAAATGGATGGGGAAAATAAGATACTTCCATGACAAAGAATCCCTGAGAAGCTTCATGAATACCAAACCAGCACTAGAAGGAATTCTAAACAATATGCTAGAAAAAGACAATGAAGGTCACAACACCATGAGGCCCAACAGGCCAAATCAAATAGGCAAAGCAAGAAACTAAAGGGAGAGGGGGAAAAATTAAAAAGAGCCAACAACAGGACAACAACATGACAATAATAAGTCAGTACATATCAGTTATAACCATCAATGTCAATGGCATCAATTCACCAATCAAGAGAAATAGACTGGCAGAATGGATTAAGAAGCAAAATCCAACAATATGTTGTATACAAAACACACACCTAGTGAAAAAAGAAGCCCATAGACTGAAAGTGAAAGGATGGAAAACAATTCTCAATGAGACAGGAGCCCAGAAAAAAGCAGGCACAGAAATCTTATTCTCAGACAAAGCAAATTTCAAACCAAAACTCATTAAGAGAGACAAAGAAGGCCACTACACCCTTGTAAAGGGAACAATTCAAGAGGAAGAGATGACACTCATAAATATATATGCAACACATATTAATGCCCCCAACTATATAAAAGAAATGTTAAGAAACATGAAAAACCAAATAAGCACTAATACAATTGTAGTGGGGGACCAAAATGCTCCACTTTCACAAATAGACAGATCATCTAGGCAAAAAATCAACAATGAAATACTAGAACTGAACGAAGCTTTTGAATGAATGCACTTAATAGATGTCTATAGAGTGTTCCACCCCAGAAAATCAAAATATGCATTCTTTTCAGCTGCACATGAGTCATTCTCCAATATAGACCACATACTATCTCACAGAACAGGTTTGAATAAATGCAAAAGAATTGAAGTTATTCCCCATATATTATCAGATCATAGTGCAATCAAGGTGGAGATCAGTAGAACAAGAAACCATAGGAACTTCACAAACACATGGAAATTGAACAACACTCTCCTAAACAATCAATGGATCGTAGAGGAAATTAAAGAAGAAATCAGAGAGTTTTTACAAATAAATGAAAATGCCATTACAACATACAGGAATCTATGGGACACAATGATAGCAGTTCTATGTGGAAAATTCATAGCACTGAATGCGCACACTAACAAAACAGAGCAAGCTCAAATAAAAAAACTGATGATGAATCTTAGACTCCTAGGAAAACAAGAGCAAGGAAAACCCAAAGCTCGAACAAGAGAGGAAATTTTAAAGATTAGAAAAGAAATCAATGCAATGGAAACTAAGAAAATGATACAAAAAGTAAATGAATCAAAGAGTTAGTTTTATGAAAGAATGCAAAAAAATAATAAACCCTTAGATAACCTTATCAAAAAAGGGAAGAAAAGGCTCAGATCCATGCAATTAGGAATGAAGAAGGTGAAGTCACAACAGATCCAAAAAAAAAATCCAGAGGATAGTCAGTACCTACTTAGATAACCTGTAGTCTAACAAAATGGAAAACACAGACGAAATGGACAGATTTCTAGATACTTTTGAATTACCAAAGTTGAACAAAGAAGATAAAAACATTTTAAACACCACAATTACAATCAGTGAAATTGAAAATGTAATTAAAATTTACCCACAAAGGAAAGCCCAGGTCCTGATGGATTTCCTGCTGAATTTTCCAAGACATTTAGAGAAGAACTACTGACATTACTTTTCAAACTTTTCAATGAAAATTTTCAATGAAATTGAAAGGGAAGCAATACTTCCAAATTCATTCCTGGAAGCAATTATCACATTGATTCCCAAACCAAGGAAAGACACAACTAAAAAAGAAAACTACAGGCCAATCTCCTTAATGAATATAGATGCAAAAATACTTAATAAGATGTTAGCAAACAGAATACAGAGGATCATCAAGAAGATCATGCATCCTGACCAAGTTGGATTTATTCCTGGGATGCAAAGATAGTTCAACATATGTAAGTCAATAAATGTAATACACTATACTAACAAAGTCAAGGACAAAAATCATATGATCCTCTCAATAGATGCTGAAAAAGCATTTGACAAAATTCAACACCCATTCATGATAAAACCCTGCAAAAATTGGAATAGATGGTCTATATCTCAATTTAATAAAGTCTATCTATGAAAAACCAACAGCCAACATCATATTAAACGGCCAAATACTGAAAACCTTCCTGTTAAAAACAGGAACAAGACAAGGATGCCCACTATCACCACTCCTCTTCAATATAGTTCTGGAAACATTAGCCACAGCAATTAGACAAGAGAAAGAAATTAAAGCACTAAAGATAGAAAAGGAAGAAGTTAAACTGTCATTATTTGCTGATGATATGATACTCTACAGTGAAGGCCCAAAAAACACTTCCAAAAGACTTCTAGACTTAATTGACACTTTTAGCAGAGTAGATGGATACAAAGTCAACACCCAAACATCAATAGCCTTCATGTACACAAATAACAGACTCACTGAGAGAGAAATTAGGGAAACAATTCCTTTCAAAATAGCATCCAAAAAAATGAAGTATCTGGGAATCAAGTGAGCAAAAGAAGCAAAAGACCTCTATGCTGAAAACCACAGCACTCTGAAAAAAGTGATCAAAGAGGATATAAGAAAATGGAAAGATATCCCCTACTCCTGGGTAGGAAGAATCAACATAGTGAAAATGGCCATACTTCCAAAACTGCTATGCAGATTCAATGCAATGCCAATTGAAATTCCAACACTATATTTCACAGAAATAGAAAAAAATTCAAAAAATTCATTTGGATCCATAAGAGACCTAGAATAGCAAAAGCCATCCTAGGCAACAGAGAGACATGGCTGTGGGTATAACAATTCCCAATTTGAAACTGTACTACAAAGCCATGGTGATAATAACAGCATGGTACTGGCCAAGAAACAGATGCGAATCAGTGGATCATACTGGAAAACACAAAAACAACTCCAGATGTACTTAATTACCTCATCTTTGACAAAGGAGCTGACTGTCCCCACTGGAGGAAGGATAGCCTCTTTAATAAATGGTGCTGGAAAAACTGGATCTCAACCTGCCAAATATTAAAACTAGACCCTTATCTTTCAACTTGCACTAAACTAAAATCCAAGTGGATTAACATGTAAATATTTTTTATTTATTTATTTATTTATTTTTTTTTATTGAGTTTATTGGTACATTTAGGGATACAGTACAGTTACATTCATTGTTGGGATCATGTACCTTTACATGGCAAGTCTTGATTCTCATTTTTTTCCCCTTACCTCTGCCCTCCCTTCACCCCCTCCTCCCCTCCCCATCTACAAAGCCACTGTGATAAAATTAACATGTAAATATTAAAACAGAAACACTAAACTTGCTTGAAGACATTGGCATAGGAAAAGACTTTATGAACAAATCCTGAGTAGCATGGGAACTAGCAGAAAGAATCAACAACTGGGATCTCATCTGATTAAAAAGCTTCTGCACTGCAAAAGAAACCATCAACAGAACTAAGAGACAACTTAAAATGTGGGAAAAATTTTTACTAGCTGCTCCTCAGACAAAGGACTATTATCTAGAATATATAAAGAACTCAAAACAATCAGCCCCCCAAAAATATAAAGACCTGCTTCAAAAATGGGCATCTGAAATGAACAGTCATTTAGCAGAAAAAGACGTAAAAGCAGCAAGTAAATATATGAAAAAGTGTTCCACATCACTGGTCATTCGAGAGATGCAGTTGAAAACAACACTGAGATTCCACCTCACCCCACCAAGAATGGCTGCTATCAAGAAATCACACAATAACAAATGTTGGCCCCGGTTGTAGGGAGAAAGGAACCCTTATCAATTCTTGGTGGGAGTGCAGACTGGTGCAACCACTATGAAATCAATATGGAGATACCTTAAAGAGCTGGGACTAGAGGTTCCATTTGACACAGCCATCCCTCTGCTTCCTATCTTTCCAAAAGAATTAAAAGAATCATACCACAGTGATATACGCACACCTATGTTTATAGCAGCACAGTTTGCAATAGCTAAAACTTGAATACAGCCTATTTGCTCATCAGTTGGAGATTGGATAAAGAAGATGTGTTTTTTCTACAAAATGGAGTACTACTCAGCCATAAAGAATGAGAAATTAGACTCATTCATAGGAAAATGGATGCAAATTGAGGATATACTCCTAAGTCAAATAAATAAATCACACGTGTAAATACCAAATAATTTCTCTGATGTGAATAATCACTAGTATTACATAAATTCCTAATGAGATAACTAATATTGTGAAACAGAAGAAAAAGGCTAAAAGTGTAGGGAAAGTGGAAAGGGTCGGGGAAAAGTAATAAGGGAAAATATGAGAAAATGAAAAAATGGAAATAAAGTATTTGTAAATGTGGAGGGGAAGAGGTGGTGAACTGAGGGCAGGGACAAGGGGAAAAATGAGAATCAAGACCACTTGTCATGTACAAGATCCCAATAATGAATATAACTATATTGTACACCTAAAATGTACCAATAAACTCAATAAAAGAAAAAAATTAGAAAAGTGAAAGATTAATAACTACCACAAATTGTCATTTACTAATCTATGCTTGATACTATTATGTTGCTGATTGTACCACTTGGGTTAAGGTGTTGTGATTAATCTAATCAGTTGTCCTTTTTGGTATTAGGAAAATGAGATTGCCTCAGAGTCATTAGACTCAAAACATAAAGAACAACTATATCTCGAAGGTCGTTCAATGTACTAACCCAGGAATAATCTAAGGACAGTGCCAACAACAAAAATAGAAATGAGAGAGTATTTAAGCAAGACAAAAACACAGACATCTAGCTCACCAAAGGCAAATTCTAGGGGAAGTGAGGTGGAAAACCCTGACAATCAACCACCTGCACACCCCAAATTGATAGCACAGGAAGGAACAAAACAGATGAATGAGGCTCTAGAAAAGTTCAAACCAGAAATAATTTCCCAGTTAACTATAGAGATGGTGAACAGAATGAAAGAAATGATTAGAGACTCTAGAACAGAAACATAAGAACATACATGAGTTCAGGACCATGATAGAAGCCATGAATGCCCAACATAAGATAGAAATGGAATTTATGAAACAAATTCAAACTGATATCCAGGAGATAGAAAAAAAACTCTATTGAAAGTATACACAACAGACTGACTCAATCTGAAGACATAATATCAGACATAGAATACAGAATGGTGGTCAGTGGCAATGAAAAGAGAGAGCTCTTAAAAATAGTAAAGGACCATTGCAAGCTTTATTCAGAGTCCCGCCATACCATTGGCCACAGCCAAGGACCCACCTGGAAAAGTATTACGCAGACACACAAGCAACAGCCAGAGGCTTTCCCAGATACCACAGAGAAATGCCTGAAGACCCTAGCCAGAAGCTGGCACAGACAACAGGAAATGGGATACCCAGCCCTCAGCCAAAGCCACACCAAAAAGGAGCTACACAAAGGCCCCAGCAAGAGGCACACCTAGATATCATCCCAAGTGTGCACAGGCCCCAGCCAGAATCCCACCCGAACATCAGGTCAGTTCAGGGATATAGAATGCCATCAATCTAAACCCAGGATTTGGTGTACTGGGGAGCAGTAGAGTAAAGGCTGCTTGGTGGCCTGCTGAGAATTAAAGACCAATGGGTGAGCAAAATTTTCCTCAACAAAGGCACAGCAGGCTGCATCTTTTGGAATGAGAACACACAGAAGTAAGTCTCAAAACCAGATTTCCAGATCACCTAAGCAACTCCAAAGGGTAATGAGATGTAAAAATCTGATACTCAACCATCTGGACTCCCTGAACTGGCAATGAAAGAGGACCTGGAAAAAATGAAATCAGAAATAATTTCTCAGATAACAGCAGAGATTGTGCCCACAGTACAAGACAGGATTAGTAAATCTAGAGCAGACACAGATAAAAAAAAAAATAGAGGAGCTGAGAAACAGAATGAAATCCCAACATAGAAAACAAATGGAATCCATAAAACAGATTTAAACATATTTACAGGAGATTAAAAGCTCCACTGAAAGTTTATGTAGCAGAAAATGCCAATGCAAAGATAGAATTTTAGATAGGGTTGCAATTAGTTACCAGGAAAAGACAAACTCTTAAAAATAGTAAGGGACAATGAGAGATCAATCCAGCTTCTGCAAGACAATTCAAAGAAGAATAGCATAAGACTGACTGGAGTCAATGAAGAAACAGGAGAGAGAGAGAGAGAGAGAGAGAGAGCGCAGATGACATAAAAAATGTTCACCAAAGTAATGGCAGAAAACTTCCCAAATAGGGGGAAAGAACATGATATACAGATAAGTGAGGCTTATAGAACTCCAACTAGATATGATAAAAAAACTACATGTAGGAATACAATAGTTAAGATTCAAGAAAGCCAAGAGAAGAACAAAATTCTAAAAGCAGTTATAGAAAAGAAACAAATCACTTTCAAAGGAAAGCCCATCAGAATCACAGCAGACTTCTCAACACAAACCCTCAAGGCAAGAAGAGAGTGGAATGACATATTTTAAGCCCTAAGGGAAAACAACCTCCAACCCAGATTGATATACCCTCCAAAAGTATCTTTCAAAGTTGACAGAGAAATAAGATACTTTCATGACAAGGAGCACCTTAGAAACTTCATGAATACTAAACCAGCACTCCAAAAAATTTTAAACAATATCCTAGGAAAAGACAATGAGGATTGTAACCCCAGGAAGTCCAGCAGAATGAACCCATCAGGCAAGACAAGAAATTAAATGTCAAGGAGGAGAATCCAACTAAAAGAAAAAGTCATGACAAGGATAAGTCAATACATATTAATTATAAGCATCAATGTAAATGGTCTCAATTTACCAATAAAAAGAAATAGACTGGCAGAATGGGTCAAGAAGCAAGATCTAACAATATTCTGCATATGAGAAACACACTTAATTCAAAAAGAAACTCAGAGTAAAAATAAAAGGATGGAAAACAATACTCCACGCAACAGGAACCTCCAAAAAGCAGGAGTAACTATTCTCTTGGCAGATCAAGTGGATTTCAAACCAACACTGATTAAGAGAGACAAAGAAGGACAATACATCCTTGTAAAGGGAACATTCAAAGAGGACGAGCTGACAGTCATTAATATATATGCACCAAACAAAAGTGCACCCAACTATATAAAACAAATATGAACAGACAAGAAAAATAATATTAGCACTAAAATGTAGTAGTGAGGAATCTTAATGCCCCACCCTCACAAATAGGTAGATTTACCAGAGAAAAAATAAACCATGAAATACTATAACTAAATCAAACTCTTGAAAAAATGAGCTTAACAGATGTTTACAGAATGTTCCACCAGGCAAAATCAGAATACATATTCTTTTCAGCTGCACATGAATCATTCTCCAAAATAGACCACATACTCACTCATAGAACATGTTTAAGTAAGTGCAAAGGAATTGAAGTTATCCCCTGTATATTACCAGACCATAGTGCAATGAAATTAGAGATAATAACAAAAGAAACCACAAGAATTTCATAGACACATGGAAATTAAACAACATAGGTCTGAAAAACCAATGGGTCACCAAGGAAATTAAAGAAGAAATCAGACAGTTCATCCAATTAAACAATGACAATACAAGATATCAGAATCTATGGGACACAATGAAAGCAGTCTTACAAAGGAAATTCATAACACTGAATACTCATACTAGGAAAATAAAAAAGGGCTAGAGGTGTAGGGAAAGTGGGAAGGGTAGGGGAAAGGTAATAAGGGGAAAGAAAAAATATGAGAAAATGAAAAAATGGAAATAAAATGCTTGTAAATGGGGAGGGGAGGATGGGGTGAAGGGAGGGCAAGGTCAAGGGGAAAGAATGAAAACCAAGACCTGTCACGTAAAGCTACAAGATCCCAATAATGAATGAAACTGTACTGTATAACTAAAATGTACCAAGAAACTCAATGAGGAAAAAAATCAATAGCTTTCCTGTATATGAAAAGCAGACTCACTAAGAGAGAAGTGGCAAAAACAATCCCTTTCATAAAAGCATCCAAAAAATTGAAATATCTATGAATCCACCTAATGAAAGAAATGAAGGACCTTTACTTTGAAAACTACAACACTGTGAAAAAAGAAATTGAAGAGGATATCAGAAAATTGAAAGACATCCTGTGCTCCTGGATTGGAAGAAGCAACATAGTGAAAATGGCCATACTTGCAAAACTGCTATACAGATTCAATACAATCTCAATTGAAATCCCAGGAGCATACTTCACGTACCTTGAGAAAAAATTCTGAAAATTCATTTGGAACAAGAAGAGACCTAAAGTAGCAAAAGCAATTCTAGGCAATAAAGACAAGGAAGGGGTTATGACAATCTCTGACTTGAAACCATACTACAAAGCTACTGTGATAAAACAAAGAAACAGATCCGAGGTTCAGTACAACAGATTAGAAGATGAAGAATCAACTCCAGACACAATCAGCAGCCTCATCTTTGACAAAGGAGTCAAACACCCTCAGTGGAGGGCAGATACCCTCTTTAAAAAGTGGTGTTGTAAAAACTGGGTTTCAACCTGCTAAAGATTAAAACTAGACCTATATCTCTCACCATGCACTAAACTAAAATGGAAATGGATTAAAGATCTAAATATTAAAACAGAAACACTAAACTGGCTGGAAAATAGGTTAGGTAGAACTCTTGAAGTTATTGGTGTATGAAGAAATTTTATGAACAAAACCTGAATTGCCCATGAACTAGCACATATAATCAACAAGTGGAATCTCTTCTTATTAAAAAGCTTCTGTACAGCAAGAGAAATCACCAATAGTGTGAAGAGATAGCCTACAACACGGGGAAATCTTTACACTAGCTCTTCCTCAGACAAAGGTCTAGTATCTAGAATAAAGAACTGAAAAATATCAGGCCTCCCAAAATTAAAGATGCAATCAAAAAATGGGCATCTGAAATGAACAGTCATTTCTCAGACAGAGTAGAAATAGCAAATAAACATATGAAAAAATATTCAACATCACTGGACATTCGAGAGATGCAAATAAAAATAGCACTGAGATTCTAACTCACCCCAGAAAGAATAGCTGCTATCATGAAATCAACTAATGACAAATGCTGGCAGGGCTGTGGGGAAAGAGGAACCCTGCTCCACCACTGGTGGAAGTGTAGACTGGTGCAACCACTGTGGAAATCAGCATGCAGACACCTCAAAGAACTAGGATTAGAGGTCCCATTTCATCCAGCTATCTCCTGCTAGGTATCTTCCCCAAAGAATGAAAAGAATCATACCACAGTGCTATATGTACACTCATGTTCATAGCACAATTTGTGACAGGTAAAATTTGGAAAAAGCCCAATTGCCCATGAACTGGATAAAGAAAACACGGTTTTCTATAATAAAATGGAGTACCACTCAGCTACAAAGAATGAGAGACTAGAGACATTAATAGCTAAACGGATGCACATTGAGATGATACTCTTAAGTGAAATAAATAGGACACAGGTGTGTAAATACCGATTTCTCTAGTTTAAGAACCTGAAAGTGTAAATAAGCACTAAAACAATATAACAGATAATTTGAAATAGGAGGAAAAGTTTCAAAGCAGAATGGGAAATGGGAGGGATAGGGAGAAAGTATGGGAATGCAATTAACGTGAGAAGAGGAAAAAATGGAAACAAAGTCTTTGTAGATGGGGGGGTGGAAGGATGAAGGGAGGGTAGGGGCGTGGGGCAAAAATGGAAACAAGATGGATTATGTAAAGGTACAAGATCCCAATGATGAATGTCACTGTTCTGTATACCTTAAATGTACCAATAAAATTAATTAATTAATTAAAAAATAGTAAAGGACCATGACAAATCAATCCAATAGCTCCTAGATGACACAAAGAATAATATGAGACTGATAGAAGTCCAGGAAAAAGTAGGAGAATGTATAAATGACATAAAAAAACTGTTCACAGAATGACAGAAAACTTCCCAAACAGAGTGAATAATTTGACATGGAGATGTGAGACATATAGGACTCCAAGTAGATATGATAAAAAAAAAATCTCCACCTAGACATATAATAATCAATATCCCAGAAACCCAAGAGAAGAAAAAAAAAATACTAGAAGTAGTTAGAGAAAAAAAAAATAAATAACATACAAAGGAAACCCCATCAAAATCACAGCAGACTTTTCAACACAAATGCTCCAGTCAAGGAGAGCCTGGAGTGAGGTATTTCAGGCCCTAAAAGAAAACAACCTTCAACCTAGACTGATGTATCCTGTGAAAATCTCTTTCAGAATTGATGGGGAAATAAGATACTTCCATCACAAAGAATACCTGAGAAATTTTAGGAGTACCAAACCAGCACTATGAACAATTCTAAACAATATCCTAGAAAAAGAAAATGAGGGTCTCAAGTGTATGAGGCCCAACAGAGCAAATCAATTAGGCAAGAAATTAGAGGGAGAGAGGGGAGAATTAAAAAGGGCAAACAAGAGGTCAATAACATGACAATGATAAGTAAACACATACCAGTTATAACCATCAATGTTAATGGCCTCAATTCACCAATCAAAAGAAATAGACTGGTAGAATGGATTAAGAAGCAAAATCCAACAATGCGCTGTATACAAGAAACACAACTAGTTCAAAAAGAAACTCATAGATTGAAAGTAAAAGGATAGAAAACATTTCTCCACATGACAAGAACCTGGAAAAAGGCAGGGATAACTATGTTACTTGCAGACAAAGTAAATTTCAAACCAAAACTAATTGAGAGAGACAAAGAAGGCCACTACACCCTTGTAAAGTGAATAATCCAAGAGGAAGAGATGACAATCATAAATATATATGCACCAAGTACTAATTCCCCCAACTATAAAAAACAAATATTAAGGGACATGAAAAACCAAATAAGTACTAATACAATTGTCATGGGGGACCTCAGTGCCACTGTCACAAATAGGTCATCTAGACCAAAAAAGAAAACAACAAAATACTAGAACTGAAACAAACTTTTTTTTTCTTTTCTTTGGTACCAGGGCTTGAACTTGAGTCCTTGCGCTTGCAAGGCAGGTCACAGAACCACTGAGCTAAATCCCTGGCATGAACCAAACTTTTGAAGAAATAGACTTAACAAATATCTACAGAGAATTCCATCCCACAAAATCAGAATATAAACTCTTTTTTAGCATCAAATGGATCATTTTCCAAAAGAGACCACATACTAGCTCAAAGAACATATCTAAGTAAATGCAAAGGAGCTGAAGTTACCCCATGTATACTGTCAGGCCACAGTTCAATGAAACTGGAGATGAGTTGCACAGGAAACAGCAAAAACTTCACAAACATATGGAAATTGAGTAACAGTCTCCTGAACAACCAATGGGTCACAGAGAAAATTAAAGAAGAAATTAGACAGTTTTTACAAATAAATGATAATGCGAGTACAACATACAGGTATCTATGGGACACAATGAAAGCAGTTCTATGAGGAAAATTTATAGCAGTGAATGCCCATGCTAGGAAAACAGAGTGAGTTCAAATAAACCACCGAATGCTGAAACTTAAGCTCTTAGAACAAGAATAACAAGACAAACTGAAAGCTCATACAAAGGAGGCAATTATAATGATCAGAGCAGAAATCATTGTAATGGAGACTAAGAGAACAATGCAAAATTTAATGAATTGAAGAGTTAATTTTTTGAAAGAATAAATAAAATCGATAAACACTTAGGCAAACTTATCAAAAAAAGGGAAGAAAAGGCTCATAGCCTTGCAATTAGTAATGAAAAAGGTGAAGTTACAACTGATCCAGGAGAAAGCCAGAGGATTATCAATAACTGTTTTCAGAACCCTAAGAAAGTGGAAAATACAGAAGAAATGGACAGATTTCTAGATACACATGAATTGCAAAAGTTGAAGGAAGAAGATATAAAAATTGTAAACACCCCAATTACAATAAGTGAAACTGAAAACCTCGTTAAAAATTTACCAACAACAGCAACAACAATAAAAATGCCAGGTCCTGATGGCTTCTCTGCTAAATTCTACAAGGTATTTAGAGAAGAACTACCTCCACTACTCTTTAAACTCATCAATGAAATTGAAAGCAAAGCAGTACTTCCAAATTCATTCCTGGAAACAAGTGTTACTTTGATTTCAAAACCAGGGAAAGACCCAATCAAAAAAGAGAACTACAGGCCAATCTCCCGAATTAACATAGATGCAAAAATCCGCAATAAGATAATGGCAAAAAGAATGCCATGGGGGCATCAAGAAGATCATGTGTCCTGACCAAGTTGAATTTATTCCAGGGATGCAAGATTGGTTCAACATAGATAAATCAATAAATGTAATACACTATATTAACAGTGTCAAAGACAAAAACCATATAATCATCTCAATAGATGCAGAAAAAGCATTTGACAAAATTCAATGCCATTAATGATAAGAACTCTGCAGAAAATTGGAATAGATGGTCTTTGACACAATGTGATAAAGGATATCTATGAAAAACTAATAGCCAATATCATATTAAACAGTCAAAACCTGAAATCATTCATGCTAAAAACAAACAAACAAACAAAACAAAAACAACAAGGATGCCCACTGTCATCACTCCTGTTCAACATAGTTGTGGAAACATTAGCCACAGCAATTAGACAAGAGAAAAAAAATAGAAGCAATAAAATAGGAAAGGAAGAAAGCAAATTATCATTATTTGCTGATGATATGATACTATACATAGAAGACCCAAAAAGTCTCTGGCAGAGACTTCTAGACTTATTTCACAGATTCAGCAAAGTAGCTGGATACAAAGTAAATACTCACAAATCAATAGCCTCCTTGCACAGAAACAATAGACTCACTGAGAGAGAAATTAGGGAAACAATTCCTTTTAAAATAGCATCCAAAAAACTACCTAGGATGCAGTCTAATGAAGGAAGCAAAAGACCTCTACATTGAAAACTACAACAGTCTGAAAAGAGAGACTGAGGAGGATGTATGAAAATGGAAAGACATTCCTTGCTCCTGGGTAGGAAGAATCAACATACTGAAAACGGCCATGTTGCCAACACTGCTGTACAGATTTGATATAATTGCAATTGAAATTCCAACAGTATTTTTCATATAACTAGAAAGAAAAAAATCCAAATATTCATTTGGAACTAGGATACACCTAGAATAGCAAAAGCCATTCAAGAAACAGAAACATGGCCTGGGGTATCACAATCCCCAACTTGAAACTACACTACCAAGCTATTGTGATAAAAGCAGCATGGTACTGGGAAAGAAACTGACCCAAGGATCAGTGGAATAGATTAAAAGATGCCGAAACAACTTCATAGGTACTCAGTTACATCGTCTTTGACAGAGTCAACCATCCTCGGTGGAAGAAAGATAGCCTCTTAAATAAAATGTTTTGGAAAAACTGGATTTCAACCTGCCACAGTTTAATACTAGACCCCTACCTTTCACCGTGCACTTAAATAAAATCCAAGTGGGTTAAAGATCTAAATATTAAATCTGAAACACTAAACTTGCTGGAAGATAAGTTAGGTAGAACATTGGCATAGGAAAAGACTTTATGAACAAATCCTCAGTAGCATGGGAACTAGCACAAAGAATCAACAACTGGGATCTCATTTTTTTTTTTGAGACAGGGTCTCACTATGTAGATGAGACTGAACTGGAACACACTATGTAGCCCCAGCTGGTGGTCTTGAACTCACACTGATCTTCCTGCCTCAGCCTCCTGAGTGCTGGGATTACAGGTGTGTACCACCACACCTGGCTTTTCGGGATCTCATCTTTTTGAAAAGCATCTGCACTGTAAGAGAAACCACTAAGTAAATCAATATGGAGATACCTCAAAGAGCTGGGACTAGAGGTTCCATTTGACCCAGCCATCCCTCTGCTGAGTATCTTTCCAAAAGAATTAAAAGAATCATACCACAGTGATATATGCACACCTATGTTTATAGCAGCACAGTTTGTAATAGCTAAAACTTGGAAACAGCCCATTTGACCATCAGTTGGAAACTGGATAAAGAAGATGTGGTTTTTCTATAAAATGGAGTACTACTCAGTCATAAAGAATGAGAAATTATATTCATTCATAGGAAAATGGATATATATTGACAATATACTCCTAAGTGAAATACATAAGTCACACATGTGCAAATACCGAATAGTTTATCTGGTGTGAAAAACTATAATCGTAAATGAGATTCTAATGAGATAATTGACAATGAGAAATAGGAACAAAAGGGCTAAAGTTGTAGTGAAAGTGGGAAGGATAGGAGAAATGTAATAAGGGAAAAGAAAAAAAATAGGAGAAAATGAAAAAATGGAAATAAAGTGTTTGTAAATGGGGATGAGAGGAGGAGGGGAAGGGAGGGCAGGGGTGTGGGGAAAAACTGAGAACCAAGACCTGTCATGTAAAGGTACAAGATCCCAATAATGAATGTAACTGTACTGTATATGTAAATTGTACCAATAAACTAAAAAAAGAGAGAGAGAGAGAGAGAGAGAGAGAGAAACCACCAACATAGCCAAAAGGCACCCTCAACACCTTACAATGTGGGAA
The DNA here is from genome assembly GCF_012274545.1 of Fukomys damarensis. Classification (NCBI taxonomy): domain Eukaryota; kingdom Metazoa; phylum Chordata; class Mammalia; order Rodentia; family Bathyergidae; genus Fukomys; species Fukomys damarensis. The sequence continues at coordinate 84,569,748 of NW_022900951.1, forward strand.
TTTTTTTTACTAGCTGTTCCTCAGACAAAGATCTACTATCTAGAATATATAAAGAACAACAACAAAAAAGGTCCCCCAAATACAAAGACTCATTTCAAAAATGGGCATCTGAAAGGAACCAACACTTCTCAGACAAACAAGTAAAAGAAGCAAATAAATCCATGAAAAAATATTCAACATCACTGGTCATTCAAAAGTTGCAGATGAAAACATCATTGAGATGCCACTTCACCCCAGAAAGAATGGCTGCTATCAAGAAATCTACCAATAACAAGTGTTGGTAGGATTGTGGAGAGAAAAGAACCCTTCTTCATTGTTGGTGGGAGTGCAGACTGGTGCAACCATTATGGAAATCAATATGGAGATGCCTCCAACAAGTAGCAATAGAGGTTCCATTTGACCCAGCCATCCCTCCGCTGGGTATCTTCCCAAAAGAATTAAAAGAATCATACTACAGTGATATATGCCACCCATGTTTATAGTAGCACAGTTTTTAATAGCTAAAACTTGGAAACAGCCCAAGTGCCCATCAAATGGAGACTGTATAAAGAAAATGTGACTTTTTTTATAAAATGGAGTACTACTCAGCCATAAAGAATGAGACACTAGTCATTTATAGCTAAATGGATTCATACTGAAGCCATATTCTTAAGTGAAATTAGTAGGAAACATATGTGTAAATACTGAATAGTTTTTCTGGTGTGAATATCTAAAAGTGTAAATAAGGTTCAAATTGTGTAATTGATAATTTGAAATAGGAAGAAAAGGGCTAAAGGAGTAGGGGAAATGGAAAGGGTAGGGGAAAGGAAAGAAGGGAAAATAAAAAATATGAGACTAGAAAAAAATGGAAACAAAGTCTTTGTAAATAGGGAAGGGTGGATGGGGTAAAGGGAGGGCAAGGGAATGGGAAAAAAACAAGAAACAAGATATATCACATAAGGGTACAAGATCCCAAAGGTGAATGCAACTGTACTGTGTTCCTAAAAAGTACTAATAAACTTAATTAAAAAAATCATAAAATTTAGGTTCAATTCCCTGTTCCAATATTCTAGCTATAGGTTCTCAAGACAGCTAACTAATCTCTAGGCTTTTGACTTCTCATCAGCAAAATAGGTATACAGTTGGATCTATTTCCTGGGTTGCTCTGAGCATCAGTTGAGACACATATGCAAAAAGGAGCTGCACATTCATCCTATTGACAAAGTTTTGCCTTGGGAGGAAAACATGAATAATTACATTCCAATAAAAATCCCTCCCATTCTCTGAGCTCATAAGTCAGTAAGCTCTTAAATAAGTGCTCACATGGAGAAGGATGCAGTAGAAAAAAAAATTGAATAAAACAAAGAGCAGAATTTAAAGTAGTGAAAGTTTGGGAGAAATTGAATGTCTCGCAGAAGATTCTCATTATAGTTTTAAATGATTAAACCTGCACCATTAAAATATGTGGTTTATTTTTAAATACATGGTTTAATTACAACCCAGACACAATATTTTTCTTTTCATTTTTCTAGCAAAACATAGCCATGTTTTATAATGAAAATCATAGTGAAACAAGACTTGCCAGAAATTCACTTTACAGCAATTTTGCTATAGTGTATTTATTCCATTAAAGAAGGGATACTTTTAGCATTTTTCTTTGACATAATAAATAACTCATCATTGATATAGTATACAGCCTTTCCTCCAGTACTGAGCTGGTGTGAGATGCTTGCTTTTGGGTAAATGTTGGCTTCTCTGATTCTCTGGTGGGAAGCCATCAGGTTTTAGGAATTGAAGGTAGCAGGGAGAAATTAAGCACTGCTCCTTAAACAGGAGAAGAGTAGGGTTAAAGAAATTCCCTGTAAGGACCCACTTGACAAACAACTCGATGAGCTCTGGGAAGAAAGGGCAAGAAAAGGAGGGGAGCAATGCATTCACACAGTCTCTGTGCTGTTCCCATGCGACCTACATGCTTGTATTTATTTGGAACCATAAGAGCATTCATATCTGTACCCATGCAGGGAAGGAGACACACATGCCCAAAGTCAGATTCTGCTAATATGGTAAGGCTGGCTGGCACTCTGGCATAGCCTATCATATTCCTCCTAGCCAGTAGTGGGTTTGCATTTAAGAAGATGGGATGAGCCACAACTTTCCCAGCCTTCCTTATCTCTCCCTGTATGCAACAGTCCTTCTGGACAAGAAAAGCCATCTGCACGGAAACACACCAGCCAAAAATAAAATTGGAAGAGCGTTGGCAAAGGCTCCACATTTCTGATAACTTTTCCTTTTTACATGGTATTTGGAGGTCAAGATAAAATCAGGCTCTATGTACAACAGGAAAGATGAGCCATGGAAGTAGCACCAGCTAATAGTATAGATGGCGAGTAGAAGCTCCAGAGTTATTAGTGGCATTAGGCATAAGAAGTAGAAGTATGCATTGGAAAGAGCTTCAGATTTCAAAGTATTTTCACATTCCAGGACTCTGTCATAATAACCTTATATTAAATGTACTAAAGAAGGCAATTGAGGCTCAGAGGTTAAACAACTTGTCCATGGCCATATAGCTTATGCCAGCAAAGCCACAACTTCATGGTCCCAGTCTATTCTTTTACTGCTACTCCTTTTTCATTTTAAAGAGATAGGCTAGTTCTATGTTAAACATTTTTGCTAAAATGTCATGTAACTTCACCAAACATCCTGAATTTGGAACATTTTAAATTTCCTTGATTATTCCTTTCATCTTTCTTATTGCCCAGTGGCACCCTTATTAATCAACTAAGTATGTGGACAAAGTACAAAGAACTCAAATCAATCTACTTGATCCATTCATAACTCTCATCAGTGCAATAAATATTCATTGAGTATCTATTATGCATGAGCCATATCATGTATGTTTGGAAAATAGAGATGAATGTAACATGGGAATTACCCTTGAAGGACTGTCAGTCTGTCAGAGAGATAATTCATGCTCACATATGAGTATGGTGCAGCATAGAGAAGGGCAGAAGGGACATGATTTAGAACCCAAGGAATATTTTTATTTTGCCTCGAAGGTACAGGTGTCTTTTTTCTTCTAAACTAGAGAGTGAAGGAAGATGTGCAAAGAAAAAGACTCAAGATCCCCAATGATGAATGTAACTTTACTGTATACCTAAAAAGTACCAATAAATTAAATGAAAAAAAAAGAAAAAGACTCAGGACTTGTCAATCAATCAATACGTACGTAAGAGGGAAGTGGAGAAAGTCTAGTTCAAAATGAGCTGATTTTTCTCAATAACCAGGAAATAAGATCAAGGTGCAGAGGGAAGGGAATTAAGGATGACTGGAAAGGGCTAGAATTAGATGTTGTAGAGGATATGACAAGAATTCAACTGTTAGAAAAGTGTGAAAGTTTGTCAAGCATCACTGAAAGATCAGGTGACACTGCAGAAGATATATATATATATATTATATTACAAGTAATGGTGAGCAGCTTGAGAACCTGAGCAGGCAGAGTAGGTGGTGGAGTTTTCCAGGGTTGGGCATTGGCAGATACATCAGAAGTACTAAAGGTGAAGCGGAGGCTGAAGGAAGGACAGGCTTACAGGACGACAGTGAGAGCACTACGTAAATAGCTGATCTTGGGCTCCATGTGGACAGTGAGCCAGATAGGAGCTAGCAAATTTACTAGAAATTTTGGCCTCTCTCAAAGTGAGAAGTCTGAACTACCTATGAATATAAATTATGTACAGCATTTAGTTCTTCAATCAATTCTTTTAAGACAAATTTGGATGGAGAGAGAGAGAAAGACAGAGAGAGAGGTGGAGAGAGGGAGAGAGGGAGAGAGAGAATTATCCAGAGATCCACACTGGGAGAAAATCCATCAGACTATTAGCATTGTCATCCCACATCTGCCCTAGACAACACTTGGTCTAATATTAAATATTAGATATTCCAATATCAACTCAAAATGAGATAGTCTTGGCTGCTGCTGAGATAGTGGTGCTAACTCCCAGGTTATAGCTAATGTCCTGTGTGAAGAGGAAAGCAAGGAGCCCACATGTTCATGCCTCATTGAAGACTCAGGTTTTATCAGAATTCTTTATCCCTGTTTCTTCCTCATTACCCCACTGTCATTTACTTTTTGGTTACAATCCACTTTGCTCAATTGTCCCCTTAGAATTAGAAGCAGTAGAAACACTTTAAACAACTTAAAGTCAATTGTCTGATTCCTAGAGAAAGTGGAGCTAGGGATAGATATATCAGGAAACTATCCTGAGAGGAATCTAGGTGGGAAGGTGGGGATGGAGGGCATGAAAACTGGAAAAGGAATCAAATCAGGCCAAACCCTAGGACTTGTAGAAGAAAAAGAAGCCAAAAGGGAGCCAGCCAGTCTTGGAGCTTGGCCTGAGAGGTTTAACCAGGCAGGAGACCCCATGTCTACATAATCTCCTCTTCCATCACTGTCTTTTTCATTTTCTGGTTTTATGAGGATTTAAAGAGCTTCTAGATCTGGTGCTAGAAGTCTTTCATACAAAGTTAACAGATTTTTCTATACAGTTAAAGTCCCAAATGAAGCCTGCCACAGCCAAGAGTAGCAACAATTGTCTGCTACAGCTGAGTGAAAAACAAATCTTAGGTACTTTCATCTCTAGGCTTTGAGTGATTCAGGTTTTGTGGACAGATAAAGCAGCTAAATCACTTCTCTTGACTTGCTGACTGACAAAAAGGTTTCTTTGTTAGTCCAGTTTCAACTGGTCTCCAGAAACCCGGGGGAAAAATAAAGCAGGGATTGTTATATTTGGGGAGAGCCCTATGTTCTTCTAGGAAAGGAAAATGAATCTCCTAAAAGCAAAATGAAAGGGCACAATCAGGGGGAAGGTGTTGATTGAGTTATAGCAAGGCCAGCTTCTGAGGAGTTTTGCAGGTAAGTTGATGTAGAGCACCTATCCCCTAGGATCCTACTTGGGTCTTCTCTTCCCTATATCTTTTGGACTGGTGGCTTTTCTTTGGTTTTCAAAATGCCCTTGTCTGCCTTACACTAAAAAAAATGCCCTCCCTCTGACTCCCTGATTTTCATTCCTAACAAGGTACCACCTCATCTTTCTACCACATTTCCAGAAAAGATTATTTACAGACTAGCCAAAGCTCACTGCCTCCACTCTATACACTCCCACTCTCTTCAACTACAGGCAGTCTGAGCCTAACAATTACTCTGTTTTGAGAATACTCTCTGGAAAGTAACCAGTGATCTCTGCTAAATTTTGATCCTATAGACCTTCTTTGTAGCAATTGTCATTGCCATTTTCTTTTTCCTCTGAAACTCTCTCCATAGCTTTCACTGCACTGTTCCATGGGATCTTCATTCTTTTGCTCTCTCACAGTCTATTTTATTGCTCCCTTCCATTCTTCCTAAAAGCTTTTGCCTCTGTATTAGTGACTTTATTCATCACATACATTTTATAACACTTCTGCCATAAAGATTAGACATCACATTATTGACTTCTCAAGTCCCACCAATTTTCCAAGTTCTTTTCCACAGCACTCTTATTGTTCCTATTAGGAACCAATAAGCTATGTCTCTTTCAATTCCTCATTAGCTCTCATATGTATATTGACAACAGCTTTTGGAGTTCTCTTTGTATCCAAATATTGCTGCAATTCCTCTAACCCTGTGTGTATAATAATCTTCCCAGATTGGATCCTACTTTTTCCTTGCTTAAAAATGGCAAATCAGGGGTTTTTTTTCAGCTGCCTGCCTGCCTGCCTGTCTGCGATCACCCGGCGGAGTGCGCGCGAGCTCCTGGCCTGCGCGGGAGCTCCCGGC
>NW_022900951.1:84580057-84623929 GCF_012274545.1 Fukomys damarensis
CTAAGTGAAATAAATAAGTCCCACATGTGTAAATACCGAATAGTTTCCCTGGTGTGAATATTCTGCAACAATGCATAAGATTCTAATAAGATTACTGACATTTAGAAATGGGAGGAAAGGAGCTAAAGATGTAGGGAAGGTGTGATACGTAGGGGAAGAACAAAAAGGGAAAAGAAAAAAATGTGAGAGAATGAAAAGATGAAAATAAAGTGTTTGTAGATGGGGAGGGGAAGAGGGGGTGAAGGGAGGGCAGAGGTAAGGGGAAAAAAATGAGAATCAAGACTTGCCATGTAAAGGTACATGATCCCAACAATGAATGTAACTGTACTGTATCCCTAAATGTACCAATAAACTCAATAAAAAAAAATGGCAAATCATTTCCTATTACTTTTAAAACAAAACTCAAACTCTATAGTTAGGCATTGAAAGCCCTTCACCTTTAAGCTCTTATCTTTCTTTGTAGACTTATTTTCCACTAAACACCACTACTTGCTCTTGACTTCAGATATAACAACAGTCATTTGGATGTTACTTAAACCTATCCTATATTCTCCCTCTGCCTAGCTCTTAACTATGTTGTTAGCTTGCCAAAAATATCCCTCTTTTCCAGGACACTACCAACATTATTTCCATCCTTCAAGAATCAGCTCAGATTTGATCTCTTCCTCACTTCTCATATTTCCCCAGTTGTACTTAATATGTTCCTTCCAATATCACTTAAAATTTGGGGGGGACATCTTGAAAGAGTGGAGTTAATCACACCCCTCGCAATTTGTGGCAAAATATCACCAGGCATCTCCTTTTTATCTTTTTGTTTTCATTCATCTACATTACCATGGCCATTTCTGTCCCCTCTCCAGGATTTTCTTTCTTTTTTTTTCAGTACACCTTTATTTATTTATTTATTTTTCCTCATTGAGTTTATTGGTACATTTTAGGTATACAGTACAGTTACATTCATCATTGGGATCTTGTACCTTTACGTGACAGGTCTTGGTTCTCATTTTTTCCCCATACCCCTGCCCTCCCTTCACCCCCTCCACCCTTCTTTATTTACAAAAACTTTGCTTCCATTTTTTAATTTTCTCATACTTTTTCTTTTCCCTTATTTCCTTTCCCCTACCCTTCCCACTTCCCCTACATGTTTAGCCCTTTTCTTCCTATTTCACATTGTCAATTATACAATTTGGATCTTATTTACATTTTTAGTTTTTCACACCAGAGAAACTATATGGTATTTACACTTGTGTCTTATTTATTTCACTTAAGAGTATGGCCTCAATATGCATCAATTTTCCTATGAATGACACTAGTTTCTCTTTTTTTTTCTTTTTTTTCTTCTGTTTTTTAAAATTTTGGTTTTTTGAGACAGGGTCTCACTATGTAGTTCAGACTGCCCTGGAACTCACTGTGTAGCCCAGCTTGGTCTTGAACTCACAACAATTCTCCTGCCTCAGCCTCCCGAGTGCTGGGATTACAGGCTTGTGCCACAATGCCTGGCGATTAGTTTCTCTTTCTTTATGGCTGAGTAGTATTCCATTTTATAGAAAAACCACATCTTCTTTGTCCAATGTAGCCTTTTTTTGCTGTGAGATTACATTCATCTTATGTTTCTGAGCTCTGTATTCTGTTCCTTTGGTCTACTGGCCTTTTACTCTGTCCCTTCCTTCTTTACCCCTTTCCTCTTCCTCCTTCTCTTCTTTTCTTCCTCCTTTTCCTTCTTCTTCTCCTCCATTTTCTCTCTCTCCCTCCCTTCCTCTTCCTCCTTTCTCCCTTCTCCTTCTTCCTCATCTTTCTAATCACCTCCCTCCTTCTATTTTTGCAGCATCTTCCATACTATAGAAGTTTCATCTATTCTTTTTAAAAATCAACTTAAAATGTTCATAGACATTTAGTCTTCTACATATATATTAGAATAAGATTTTCAAATTCCTTAAAATATCTTGATACTATCTTCATTAGCATGGCACTGGATTTATAGATTTGGGAAAAATTGAAAACTTTAAGATAAGTCATACTATCCACCAACATGGTACAGCCTACCATTCAGATTTTTATGTCTGTTAGCAAAATTTAAAATTTTTATCTGTAAAGTGTCTAATATATTGTATTTATAGGTAAGTTACTAACAAAATTATGTCTCAGATTAGTTATTAGTTGTTATGTGAGTGGTAATTTTACATATAAAACTTTGTATCTTATTATATTCAGAATGTCCTTAGAATAGAATTCTATGACTAGGGCTTGTTTCCCAAATAAGGGTTGAAGCATGTAAAAACAGACTTTTGTCTAGTTCAATTGTCTTTCCACTCTTCTGCTCAATATGAAGTAAGTGCTTAATTAATATTGCTAAGTTTAATTGAGTGACTATGAAAATAGTTATTAAACTAAATTGAGGGAACTGTGAAGTATTTCAGAATGCTTTGTAGGTTATTATTCATGCAACTGTCTGACAAAACATTCCATGTGACTTTCACTTAAAAATAAGTCATCTACAAAGAACACCTGAAGAATTTACAACAAACAAACCAGCTTTACAAAGTACACTGAAGGGCATTTTAGAAAGAAATAATGTAAATCATAATTCCAAGAACACCAATAGAAGGAAGCCACCAGACAGGCCAAGCAATTAAACAGGAAAGATAGGAAAACAATCTAAGGATTACCCAATACATAACAGCTATAACCACCAATGCAAGTGGTCTCAATTTACCAATCAAATGATGCTCCATGTGATAGGGAACCAGAAAAAAAGTAGGGGTAGCTATTCCATTATCAGACAATGTGAACTTTCAATCCAAGACTGATCAAAACACACAGAGAAGGTCATTACATATTTGTTAAAGGAATACTTCAAAAGGGGGAGATAACAATTTTACATATATATGCACCAAATGCAGGTGCACTCAGTTGTATAAAACATATATTAACAGACATGAAAAATCTAACATGTACTAATGCAATTGGTGGGGATCCTTAATATCTCACTGTTCCAAATAGACAGATCAACTAGATGAAAACATCAACAAAGAAATGCCAGAACTGAACCAAACCTGTGAACTAATGTATTAGTAATGTGTAGAGTGGATTCCACCCCAAAACCTCAGAATACACATTCTTCTTAGCTTCACATGGTTCTCCAAAATATAGCACATACTAGTCCATAGAACATACTTAGGTAAAAAGAACTGACATTATCCCATGCATATTATCAGACCATAGGAAATCAATGGTAAAAGAAACCACAAAACCCCAATAAAGACATGGAAATTAAATAACACCATTCTTAGTAACCACTGGGTCACAGATGAAATTAAAGGAGAAATTAAACAGTATCTACAATTAAATAATAATATCAATACAATAGACTGCAACTTATGGGATATAATGAAAGCAGTCCTAAGAGGGAAATTTATAGCAGTGAATTCTCACATCAGGAAAACAGATTGAGTTCAAATAATTGACCTAATGATGAACTTCAAGCTTCTAGAAAAAGAACAAGTCATTCCTAAAGCTCATATGAAGGAGGAAATTATAAGGATCTGAGGAGAAATTAATGCAGTTGAGACTAAGAAAACAATACAATGAATCAATGAATCAAAGAGTTGGTTCTTTGGAAGATTAAATAAAATTGACAAACTCTTAGCCAACCTTACAAAAAAAGGAAAGAAAAGACTCAAATTCATGCAATAAGGAAAGAAAAGGTAGAAATCACAAAAGATCCTGTGGAAATCCAGAACACCAATACCCACTTTGAAAACTTAACTTTAATAAGATGAAAAACAGAAGAAATGGACAAATTCCTAGATACATATGAATTACCAAAGCCAAATCAAGAAGATACTACTAGGACTGGGGATTTAGCAAGTGGTTCTACCACCTGTCTTGCAAGCGCAATGTCCTGAGTTTGATCCCTGATACAAAAAAAAAAAAATTCTAAATAACCTAATATCAGCCATTGAAATGGAAAATGTAATTAAAACTTACCAAAAAAGAAAAGTCCAGATACAGATGATTTTTTAAAAAATTAGAGTTCTACCGTGAGTTCTCTTCAAAATTCTTTAATGAAATAGAAAGAGAAGCAATACTCCCAAAATCATTCCTGGAAGCAAACATTACCCTGATAACAAAACCAGAGAAGGACCCAACCAAAAAAGAGAAGTACAGGCCAATCTCACTAATGAACATAAATAAATGCAAAGCAGTCCTCAGTAAGATACTGGCAGAGTGCAGCAAATTATCAAGAGTATTATATACCATGATCAAATAGGATTAATGCCAAGGATGTAGGGATGGTTCAGCATATGCAAATTAATAAATTTAATACACCATATCAACAGAGCCAAAGACAAAAATCACATGATCATTTCAAATGCAGAAAAAGCATTTGACAAAATTCAACACTCATTCATGAAAAAAATCACTACAGAGAATTGGAAGATGATCTTTATCTCAATCTGATAAAAGCCAACTATGACAAACCAATAGCCAACATCATACTAAATGGTCAAAAACTGAAACACGATGAGAATGCCCACTATTATCACTCTTATTCATATAGTTCTGTAAACATTGGCCAGAACAATTAGAGAACAGAAAGTAATAAAAAGGATAGGAATGGAATAAGTTGAATTATCAGCATTTTCAGATGACATGATACTCTACAGAGAAGACCAAAAAAATTCTACCAAAAGACTTCTAGATTTAATAAAGAAATTCAGTAGTGTGGCTGGATATAAAGTCAACACTCAAAAATCAGTAGACTTCCTCTACACCAATAACAAACTCACAGAGAGAAATTAGGGAAACAACATCTTTCACAATAGCATAAAAATATGAAACACCTGGGAATCACTCTAACAAAGGGAGCAAAAGACCTTTACATTGAATACTACCATACTCTGAAAGTAGAGATTAAAGAGAATATTAGAAAATGGAATGATATCCCTTTTTCTTGGTTAGGAAGAACAAATATAGAAAAAATGGCCAAAATTATTATACAGACCTAGTGCAATCCTCAACAAAACACAAGCAGCATATCTCAAAGAATTAGAGAAAATGATTCTAAAATTCATTTTGAATCAGAAGATACTTAGAATAGCAAAGGCAATTCTGGGCAATAAAGGTAAGGCAGGGGGCCTCACAGTCCATGACTTAAAATTATACTATAGAGCTACTGTGATAAAAACAGCACATTACTGCCAAAAAATAGATGAGTATCCATGGAATAGACTGGAAGATACAGAAACAACCCCAAACATACTCAGCCACCTTATCTTTGACAGAGTGGCCAAACACACCCACTAGAAAAAGGCTAACTTCTTTAATAAGTGGTGCTGGAAAAACTGGCTTTCTACATGCTGAAGACTAAAACTAGACCCATGACTTTCACCACGCACTAAACAAAAATCAAAGTAGATAAAAAATCGAAATATAAAAACAGAAACAATAAAGAAGAGAGAATAGGGAGAGTTCTTGAGGGCATAAGGGTAGTCAAAGACTCCATGGACAAAAACGAGAATGCACAGGAAATATAAAGAATCAACAACTATGATCTCACCCTATTAAAAAGCTTTTGCACTGCAAAGGAAATCACCAACGGGGTGAAGAGACAATCCTCAGAGGGGGAAAAAAATTCTAGCCAGTAGTCCCTCAGACAAAAGACTAAAGACAAAAGATCTAGAACATACAAGAATTGAAAAAATTCAGACCCCCCAATTTAAAGACCCAATCCAAAAAAGGGCATCTGAAATGAATAGACACTTCTCAGATGAAGTACAAATAGCAAACACATATATGAAAAAATGTTCAACATCACTGCTCATTTGAGAGATGCAAATTAAAACAAGGCTGAGATTCCATCTCACTCCAGAAAGAATGGTTGCTATTATGAAATCAAACAATAACAAATGGTGACAGGGATGTGTGGAGAAAGAATCCCGTCTCCACTGTTGGTGAGAATGTAGACTGATGTAACTGTTGTGAAAGTCAGTATGGAGACTCCTCAAAAACCTAGGATTGGGCGTCCCATTTTACACAGCTATTTCCCTTCTGGGTATTTCCCAAAAGAATTAAAAGCATCATACCACAGCAATATATGCATATCCATGTTTATAGCAGCACAGTTTGTAATAGTTAAATCTTGGAAACAACTGAAACTCCCATAAACCAATGAGTGTATAAAGAAGGTGTAGTTTTTCTATACAATGAAGTACTACTCAGCCACAAGGAAGGATAAACTTGAGACATTTATGACTAAATGGATGCACCTTGAAGCTGTGCTCTTAAGTGAAATAAATTGGACACACATGAGTAAATATCATATTGTCCCTCTGGTGTAAGAAACGGAAAATCTAAGTAGGGATCAAAATGTATAATAGAGAATGTGAAATAAGAAAAACAAATGTTCAAAAGGAAGGGAGAATTGTGGAGGGGCAAGGGGAAAAGGAAGGAAGGAAAAAGGAAAAAGCGAGAAAAGAAGGAATAGAAGGAAATGGGATTTTTGTAAATAAGGAAGGGGAAGAGAGGTTGAAGGGAGGGAAAGGGAATGAAAAAAAAAAAGGAATCAAGATACATATGTAAAGGTACAAATTCCCTATGATGAACATGATCATTATGAAAATCTAAAATTGTACCGATAAAATTAAAAATGAAAAAAGTCATCTTACTCAAATAAAATATTGTTTGAAAGAGGAAATATAGGTTAATAATAAATGTGTAGTTTTGACCTTTGAATTATACTGCTTTCTATACTCTCCAAATTAAATTAAATCACAAAAGACAGAGGACAAAGGATCTCTGAATGAACAGAAATGATGTAAACTGTGGTTGGTGATAACTGATGCGGACCTATGGCAGACTTCTATGATAATGATAATGTTCTTGATTTTGGATCTAGTTGAGGATTCTAGGAGTGCTCACTTTGCAAAAATTCTTTGTGCTGTATAATTGTAGTTTTGGCACATTACATCCACGGTATTATATAATTTAGAAGTTTTAAAAATAAAAAATAAGAGGCTCACAATTGATATAAATGTATATAAGACAATATAGTAGTATCTAGCCCATAATAATGGCACTACTCCTCACTAAGTCAGGCCTATACTAAGCACCCATAAAGATGGTCTCCCTGAATGTTCAGAAAAGTCCTGTGAAGTAGTTACTATTACCACCTGCACTTTATATCTGAGGAAAATGAGGCAAAGAATTTAAATAACTACCCAAAATCATACAGTTAAAAGTGGCAGGAGCACTATTCAAACCCAGGCCATCTGACTGCAGATTCTGCATTCTTTATCACTATGCTGAATTACCATTGAGTATATAGTAGTATTGTGAAGCTCTGTGTATGTGTGCATACCTTAGAACCCTGAAAGTAAGACACTCCCTGACTGATAATCTTCTATATTTTGTTCTATAATATTCTACATCTTCAATCTGGAAGGTCTAGAGAAGAAAAGAGTTCTGGATCTTGTTGTCCCTTCATATTTCTGTAATAGTTCTTCCCTTCTCCTTTCCAAAATGAGGAGTCATGATAGAATCCATCTTTTTCTGAAATAATTTTTTACTAATCTTAGATCTATAGAAAAGTGCAAAGAGAACAGAGTTGTGGTATGCTCCTCATTCCTATCACCTGGTTTTTCTAATGGTAACATTTTGCATAACTACTGTATATTTACCAAAACTAAGGCATTAATATTGGTGTGATGCTATTGACAAAACCCCATACATTATGGAGATTTCATCATTTTTTATCTTCATGCTTCTTTTCTGTTGCTAAACCCAAACTAGAATAGCTTTTGACATTTAGTAAAATGCATTTAATTTTTAAAAATTATGGTGCAAATATATAATATAATATTTGACATTTTAATCATTTTAAGTGCACATTTTAATGGCATTAAGTACATTTACATTGTTGTGAAACCATCATAACTATTCATCTCCAGATATTGCTCATCTTCCCCAACAGAAACTAGTAAAATACATTTTTACAACAACAAAGAAAACCTGTAGTCCAGAGCAGCTTGAGCCAAACAGAAACATCACTATGCAATTAAGAATTAAGTTTCAACAAGACAGAAAAGGGATTGATTTATATGGGAACCATGGAAACAGCTAAATATGAGCAGTACATATAGGAAACATCTAGACTGAGTTAATGGGAAGCCCTGTTAAAAACAAATCTTTTGGAAATAATAAGCAAAGCAAGCCATTTCAGTACAATTTATAGCCTGCACAAAAAATTGCCAATTGAGAGGAGACAGTTCTGTGAAGTCAATGCAAAAGTAAATACATACACATGAGCAACAAGGAGACTATATCTGTTTTCAGAAGGGAACCTAAAACCCATCATTTTATGTTCTGGCTGGCAATTAACCAGCAATGTACATGGTACCTAAGTGAATGATCAGACTATTAGTATGAATGTCTCTGGTGGTCCTTAAAACCCACCCACATACCATTGAATGCCTTCTGTACCATCAAACAATTGTCAGAAGAGTACAGTCTAGAACCTGGTACTGGGGATAACCTTATATGTGAAGAGCTCACATAGCAATTGCTGTGAGTAAGTATTTGACTAAATAAAGAAGGAGAAAAATGGATCCATGTATGGCGGGCACATGTCTGTAATTCCAACACTTGGGAAGTCAGTGAAGGAGGATTGTAAATTCAAGGCCAGCCTGGGGTACAGAGTGAGACCCTGTCCCCAAACAAAACAAAATAAAACGACAGAAGGCTAGCCTTGTATCCCCAACTTATCTTAGATATAGGAAATGTGTGAAGATTCCATATTTGTATGTGTTCAGTTTTCAAAAAGGAGGAAGTCTCTCCAGATTAGAAACATATCAGATGTTCTTAATCAGTGCTTTTCAAAGTATATCAAGCCTATGAATCACCTAGGGATCCTATTAAAACACAGGTTCTGATTCAGTAGGTCAGGATGAGACCCAAGTGTTTGCATGAGAACCAAGCATACAAATGAGGCTGAGCCTGCTTACTTGATTAATCGATTTAGTGTACACAAAATGGACTGAATGAGGGCCCTCATTAGAAACTGACCATGCTGGTACAGTGGTCTTGGACTTCCACTCTCTAGAATTGCGAGAAAATAAATTTCTATGGTTTAAACCATCCAGTCTATGGTATTTTGTTATGGCAGCCCAAACTGATTAAAGTAGGATATATGGTCTGGGTATTGAGAGTTTTAAAAGTTCCCCAGCTGATCTTAATATACAGCTAAGGTTTGAAAAGCTCAGCTCTAAATAGCAGTTGAATTGAATGAAACATCAAAAGTACAGTCACTCATGCACCCATGTGAACACAAAAGCTATCAAATATGCTTTGAGAAACCTCAACACATGGCACCAATTAATTATAGGATAGACACCAGCCCTTTTCCTGTTAGAATGACAAAGATATGGCTGTCACACACAAAAGTTGGGACAGCTTATATGATGTCTATGTTATGATTTGTATTTCCTATTTGTGGGCTTAACCATGGTGTATGATCCTCTTACTTCAGTGAGCAAATAAGAAATCCTGTGAAGAATGTACCCTTCAGATAGTTCATCAATATTTTGCTTCCTTCACAGGAGAATTATAGGAGAGCTAACAAAAACTTATCTGATTACACCAAGCAAGGCTGCATTGCCATGACATGTAAGTGTTCACTTTTAACCAATATTCTTAGAGTTTAGGTGCTCAGAATCGACGTTGATTTTGGCTAGAAAAGAATAGATTTGAACTGAAATACTTCTAGAGCAAAACCAGAGGATTAAATGAGATGAATCAAGAGCTTTTGTTAGTCATCTACTGTGTGCACTGCTGTCTACCAATCATAAAAGTGTGCCACTGTAAACTACATTTGCTTAGGCTCAGCTTCTCCTGGTCTTGACCAAGAACACCACAATTCCCCATGGCTTAGGCCCAGGGTGCCCAGAAAATATACAGATATACACTTGAGTTGTTGAAGGGCACAGCTACTAACCAACTGATCTCTAAGGTGGCTCCTAATCATGGCACTTTCCTTGCATTGCTCTAAAGGCTGAATGAGGATTTTCAATGAGAACTGCTTTGGAAAAGTATTCAGTACTCATGCTCACAGATCAGGTCATGTGAATGTGTGAAGGTGCTGAAGTGGCTGGGATGAGTAAGCTTTAGTCTGGTTCAACAGTCCTAACTACTGTTTCTTTTCCACATGCAAATAATCAAGAAATAATAATGAAAATTCCTAATAGCTCCCTTGGGTTTATACTTTTGCTTGTTAGTTCCAGGAACCCATCCAAAGAACAGCCAGCCAGGACTGACCCAGAATAAAGAGATGCCTATTTTCAGACACATCTTTCAGATGTACCCTGGCCACATGAACAGAAAGTAAAAAAAAAAAAATAAAATAAAAAAAAATATATATATCTCAATGTATTTCCAGGGGACCAGTCACATGCTGCAAAATACAGAGTTCTCACACATTATCTCCAAACCAATAACTTGGTGAAGTAGGGGTTTCTTCTTTAACTCAAAGAGAAATAAATTTGCTGGGAATAAAATCACTGAAAAACAAAACTTCACCAGAACATGTGAAAAAACAAAACAAATTCAAATGATCAAAATACTCTATCACAAACTTTCCCAGCTAGTTTAAAAGAAGAGGATAAAAGGAACATTTTAACAGAAGGGTGCATGCACACACATGAACAAATCAGTCCAATAACATTCCTCCTTCACTAGTCTGCATTTTGATCCTCCCTCCCTTCCAGACACGTTTTTGTCATTAAGTAGCTTGATTAAATGGTGCACCAAGCAGAGGTAACACCATGATATTGTCAGCATTTATAGAAATTACACTGAAGAAACTCTGGTCCAGTGGGTAAAGCTGCAAAGCTGGATGTATCTGAACCTTCTCTCACTTACCCTCCAAATGCTGTGGCTAATTGGCCAGTATTTTTGCCTTTAGCAAAACTTAAACTTCAGACTCAGCCCATGTGAAAATGATCATGAGCTCCAGTTGCACAGAGAAGACAGAGAGTTGCCTATGAAATAAACTTTTGTGGTTATTTTTACATGACTCACATTGGAAGACTCCACATTTCATTGTGTAGATGGAGTTAATGAACAAGCCTTATACCCTGTCCTCAAAAGGTGCACATTTTAGCAGTGGTTTCAAACAATGAGTACTAATGTTACTATAATTTGAATTCAGTATAGGTCTCAGTGACCTGGAAGAGGAAATTCAAGCTCCAAAGGCTAGTACAATCTGGGGCACCACTCAAGTGATATTCTAGATTTTTCAGCAAACAAAAAGCTGGCAGAGGATCCATGAATTGAGAGGTTAGTGTAACCTTCTGACAGAGGCTTTCACCAATATTTTAACAGACTGCATAGAAGCAGCCAAGAGGTAGATAAACATGTCAAATACAGGCTGCTGTCTCTATTCCTTTTTCATCTCTGTTTCCATGGCACTGATCACTTGGCTGCCTCTAAACAACTGGGGAAAATGATTGTGTTTGCTATCTCAAAAAATTTCTGAGACTGATAACTGCTCCATCTATATTTTTTTCACTTATTTCACCTATGAGATTTGTAGAACAGGGTTGGAATTTCAGCAATATCATTGACATGCACTTGCTGGGTAATCATGTACAGATAACCTGTTTCTTAGTTTTCTTATCTTCTGCATGAGGTTAACAATAGCACTTACTTGTTAGGGTTGTTGTAAGGAGTAGATGAGATTATTCATTTGTATCAGGTAAAGTGGCTTCAAACAATAGAAGTCAGCTCTACATATATTACCTCAAAGACATGATTTACTAGAAAGATATAGAACAAATGTGACCAAATTTTGTTTGTTAAGGGCCGGATGGCAAATAATTTAGGCTTTGTAGGCCATACTGTACTTTTCGCCACCACTTAACTCTGCATTGTAACACAAAAGCAGCTGGAGACAATACATAAATGACAGGACATGGCTCTATTCTTATAAAACTTTAAAAATAAAACATATTGTAGGCCAGATTTGTAGCTTGCCAACCTGTGACATAGAGACTTCCAGAACAGGTGGAGGAAACTTTGGAGGCAAAATAGGTGGAAGAATCTGGCCAAGGTTCATCGCCACAGCTACTACTACCATTGTGACTGAGTGTGGTCTTCTCACTTAATTTCAGTTACTCAAGATTGGAAGTTCCAGGGAGTACATCCTATTGTCCCAGTTCCCTGGGACAGGGAAAGGGACTATTTGGCCTCCTTTGCTTCCGTGGTGAGAGGGTAGGCCTTGCCTTACACCAAGAATTGCACAATGGAGGATTCTTTCCAACTAGAAGAGGCATTTAGATGCTGAGTGACTAAAACTGACAAATACTCACTATGCCCCATAAAGTTCTTGGCATATTACCTTGTGTGTAGAAAATATTGATGATTATGATTATGGTGATGATTTTTTATCATTAATATCAGAGCAATAACACAATGCATGATACATGTCAGTGCTAGTCCTTTTCTCTGTTCCTTCTTTTCTTCATTCCCTTGCTACTTTCCCCTAATTTACTTCCCACCCCCACCTTTTTTTTTTTAGACAGAGCCTTGCTGTGTAGCCCTAGATGACCTCAAATTTGCAATCTTCCCAGTGCAGCTTGATGAGTATTAGAATTACAGGCATGGGCCAGCACATGCAGCCTACTCCTCAATTTTGAGGTGTATCGTGACACAGTACTCAAGACACAGACTCTGAAGACTACACTGTTTTGAATCATTACTGTAACACTTCTTAGCTATGTAACCTCAACTAAGCTGTATTACCTTGTTTCTTGTGCATAAACTGGACTGCTGAAAATAATAGCACTTGCCTTAATAAGGCTGGATTAACTGAATCAAGTTATATAAAGTGTTTAGAACAATGCCTGGTACCTAAATGTTTACTATGGTTATTTTCTCTTTCTTCTCATAACTGCCCTGATCCCATTACTTCAGCTTCCCAATATGTCTCCTATCAAACTGTTTCCTAAAACTTTATCCCCATATATCTTACTTCTCTCAGATATTTTCTTTTGGAATGCTGGACTGTCAAAAACAAAGTTCATAATTTCAAGTAATCTTTGCTCTCCGCCCAGTACTCAAAGTTTGAGCCCTCAATGGCAGCCTTGATTCCCTCCCTCCCTCCCTTAATCTGCTATTAATCATTGAGATCTGTTCATGCTTTCCTTGAAATGTCATTTGTATCTATTCTCTCTTTTCCATTACCATATTTGCATTTATTGTATAAGGTTTTGAAATAATTTAGTAATTTGTCTCCTTGCTATTTTCTGCTGCCAATTCACTTTGTACACAACGACCAGATTTAGCGTCCCAAAAGATTAAAGTCTACTGACCATTAAGCTGCTAGAAAGCTTTTGGTTCTGTTTTCTACACTAAGCAATTTAAACTGAAGTCTATGAATTGCCTTCGAGTGTCCATAGGCCACTGAGCCTTCCTGAAATTAACTATATGAAAAAGCTGAGCACCTGCACATGAATTTCTGGGGAGAGGAGAGGATATATAGCTTTCAGTAGATTCTTAAAGGTTTCTATGGTCCCAAAATGTTTAACTGATGTTGCAAAGTGGTGGTATCCAGACTAGGGGTACAAGTAGCCTAGGGGAAGTACAAGATGTTCCTTCAGGTTGTAAGAAGAGATATTAGAATATTTTTGTTAATTTTACTACATCATCCAATATAACTTTTGTGTGTGCTTTGTATTACCACATTAGTATAACTATAGAGTTTATAAATAAATATACATACATTGAGAGTATGATATTTTTATGATAGAGATATATGATCAAACAGGTTTTTCAGATACTGCAAATAAAAATGAGCAAATAAAAATGTCTTTTCACGTTCTAGTCTGAAGCTATTTTTTCCTATTTGTACCATTTTTATGTGAATCCTCCAAGTATAGGTTCATTGCATGTCTAGACTTTGTTTCGTGTACCTCTCTTTACACAGCCTACCCTCTTTCTTTTTCTATACATGTTAAAATTATATCCATTTTTCAAGACTCCAAGAAATGTCCCACCTTCATCAAGGGGCCAATTCTGACTGGTCCATCTGCTACATCACTGCAAAACTCTCTGGAGCACTCATTATGGCACTTAAGTAGACAGATTTTAAAACTATATGTCACATATTTTATGGATTTATCTCTGTCAAATAGAAAACAAGCTCATTAAGGGCATCTTAAGAAAATAGTTTTCATATCCTCTATAGGACCTAGCACAGTGGCTGAACTAGTGCTTAATAGAGACTTGCTGAATGGAGACAAAACAATAAACTGCTCGGGATGCAATGGGATATGGAATCCTCTGATGTTTCTACCAATTATACAGCTACTAATTGGCAGATGAGTAAATTCACATGAAGTAGGGGTTTCTTTAGTAATTACTGACAATATAGAAACCAGCTGTCAAAGGGTAGCTAGCCTGATCAAAAAAAAATCCTGCTTAGTCATTTAGAAGCTTTATACTTTTAGTCTATTTCCTCAGGGATCCCAGTTCTCTCTTGAGACCAATTTCACAAATGTATCTGGGGGGAGGGACTATTAATGACTCATAATGTATTCAATGCATGACTTCATTCCAAAGCATGGCTGCATTTTGAGACCTCCATTGGAGTGATAAATAATTGTCAGTGTAGGCACTAACAAGACTGGAAAGGGAAATATAAGCCTAGAATTTTCTCACGTTTTTAATATCATGCCTGAAAAATGAATAGACAGCAAAGGATAAATAGGGCATCAGGATTTTTTCCACCCAAAGAAATGAAGTGCCTGCTGAGGTCAGCATGGGCACTAGAGGTGTATTCTCTCCATTCTTCTCCATTGTTATCTGCCCACCGTGACATCCACCCCCTCCTTTCCAGGAGCCTGCAGTTCTATAAAATAGAATCAGTGATTAAATACCCTCCACTGCAAAGTTATACATAGGCTGCAGTGACATGAAAGACACGGAGCTTGAAAAACAGTACTTCAAAATCCAAATAACTCTAATTTCAAAGCTAGATTTATTGAAATGGGTAAGCCATACTCAGGCTGTGGAAATGTGCTAATGAAAACACCACGAATGTAGAATGTCATGCCGTTTTTGTCTCCATACAATTGAAAGTCTAGAGGATCAGGGAAAAAGTCAGCTGACCAGGGAAGGAAACTGTAGCTTTCTAAGTAATTTTCAATTAGTTTTGAAATATTTGTTCTCTATAGAGCACTGTATTTCCCTTCAAGTCTTTTGGTTTGTGGTGAGGAAATTCTGACAACTAGAAACAAAGATTAAGACCCCTGAGAAGGGGCCCAGTGGAAGAAAAGTCTATCAGTATTTAAAACTTCTTTCCACTATGAAGTGCCACGTGCACATCAGGCAAACATCCTGAGATGAACTCTGTACCTATTTCAATTCCTTTTGGCTGCAGTCTATGAAAGAATTAACTCTAACCACCTTGTCATCATTTACATAATCTAGAGACATTCGTGGGTACTGATGACAGGGCTGTCAACTTCTCCCTAAAGCACCATTCCTTTGTGTGTCTAGGTTTCCCTTCCAGTCTGCTCAATCTCTGGAGGAGAAGGGCCTTTGTCTTAAAAATCCCTCTCCCCACAGTATAATCAGGGCTTAAGTGACTCCCTGGGCCCCTAGAACCTATCATAATGCCCCATACTTCCAGTCCTGAGAGCCCAGAACTCATGACCATGCAGATAAATGAATTATGCAGTTGGCCAGATATTAAGCCTGATCCTTTGTATAGCACTCTCTGAGGTCTGGGGGAAGATTTGAACTGTCAGGATCTGTGCTCATTCTGCCTTGAAGAGAGGCAGCACAAAGCAGTCCTGGCTGTATAATCCCACACCCTGGAGTGTGATAATCAGCAAATTGCAGACAAGGAATTGGCTATTGCCTGATTCTCACTGTCCAGGGCCTAGGCTGAACTGTTCAGTGGCTGGCGGGGTGTTTTTCTGACTCCAGATGGCTGACCCATCTCTTGCCAGACAAGCGAAGAAAGAGGAGCCTCCTGAGCAGAGATTGTGCCAGAAAGGGAGTTGCAAGGGACCAAATGAATAAGAGCTAAATCTACCCAAAACCCTACATGGAGACTGAATCAAGAAAGAAACTTGGTTTGAATTCTGCTTCCTTGGCTTTAACCCCAAAAGTGTAGGTATACCTGGGTATACCTTTTGAACAAGCACAAAAACTGATCCCTCAATATGTCAAGTGAGTAGCCAGCAAATGTGATTCACTTAAAAAAATCAAACATCTTCGGGTTTCTGGGGGCTTTGAGTGTTTGTGTGTGTCACACCTTGTGCTGTCTGTTGTCCAAAGGCTAACAGTCCGGTCTTGGCTAACTCCTCCCATTTTCCTCACGTCTCTGTTCAAAGGTCTATTCTTTAGAAATAACTATCTAAACTGATTATGTGAAATAGGAAGAACAGGGCTAAATGTGTATGGGAAGTAGGAAGGGTAGGGGAAAGGAAATAAGGGACAAGAAAAAATATGAGAAAAAATGGAAATAGCTAACTATGCTGTTGTTTCAATTTACATCTGATCCCCTTTTTAATCTTTGATCATCCACATTAATTTTTCCTAGTACCTATCATACTTTTAATTTATCTATATTTACTCACCTGTCCAAAAATATCTGTGCCACATTCACTGGCTTTATACTAGGTTCTGCACATATGAAACATAATAAAAAAGACAAAATTACCTGGAGATGGGGAAGGGAGAGAAGGGGGGTTGATCTAAATTATCAAGATATCTATCTATATCTATATTTATATATCATTTCCTCCAAGCAATGTAATTATTATGTACCACAAATATATACCAATAAAATTAATTTTTAAAAAATGTATTTTCATAATCTGTTAAATCAGTAAGACAGTCACATTGCACTGTTTTTATACCTTTATTATAATATTTATCTCTTTGAATTGTGGTTGTTAACCTCCTCTACTCCAACCACTGAGCTGTTTAAGGGCAAGGATTATGTCTTATTCATCTTTGTATCTGTAAAACTCAGCCAGGTGTTCAAGAAATATTTGTTGAAAAGTGAATCCTGGATCCCTGTCATAGATGCTGAGACCATTCAGTGACTTGCATGTAAAAGTCTGACAATGAAGTAAGAATATAGGATGCATCTATCACAGTGGAGTCCAGCCCAGGAGTAAACAGATCCAGAACCTGCAGTTCTTTCTCAGCTAGACAGGGCACTACCTTGTTCACAAACCCTCCTTCAGCCTTCAGCAGTTTCATTCTAAGATTTGGGGTTTCCTGTGGTTCCTGTCTTTTACGGAAACCATTAGTTTATTAAGTATTTTTAGAGATCACAGCAAATATTTTAATGAGGACTCTTGGAGAATGGACCATGCCAGTTCACAGAATTGTTTGTTTCACTGAGGCCTAAGGGGAAAACCTTTATTGCTAAAAATCTTCCCAACTATCTGCAGCAACCTTCCTACCTCACAAGATACAGTGAAGTGGAAACAACAGAAAATCTTTCTTTGATGTTGAGGACTTTGTTGCTTGTTGGGCCTCCAAGATATTTTCCAGTAGATCATTTTTCACTGTCTAAAACCATAGGTATAAGAAACTTGAAGCAATGGAGTACTACTCTGTCAGAAATAAGATAAACTTGAGTCATTTGTAGGAAAATAGATGCACATTGAAACTATAATGTTAAGTGACATAAATCAGGCATACAAGCTTAAATATTGCATCATTTCTCTTATATGAGAAACTCAATATGTAAATAAAGTGTGAAACAAAAGATAGACAATAGGAAAAAAAGGAGAGAAAAAGTTATTATAATCCAGCATAGCCAAAGTATCATCTAAAAGTGTACCTTGATTTAATATAACTGTTTATATGCTTTTAGCCTGCGTGTCTATTTGCTAATATGTATTTATGATAATTAACTTGATAAAGACTTAAAGATAAATAAATCTTATGCTGTCAAAAATTTTTTGTTTGAAAGAAGCACAGGAAATGAACTAAATGATTAGGGATTCCACGACACTACATGAAGGATCCTTTTTTTTTATCTGGGATATATCACTGATTCCTTCTCAGATTATTTTTCAAGCACATAATTTCTCCTAAAAGAATGCCATAAAAATCCAGGTAGCAAAAGTTCTGGCCTACAATGTTTGGATTGAGCATTTCAGTGGGATGCCTGTAGACCTATAAGAACACTTTATTTAAGAGGAATCACTTTGCCTTGTTTCAGGTGGCTGAAGTAGGCTGTAAATAAAAGTACTGCAGACATCAGGGAGCCGTAGTAGTTCTGTGTAGAACAACACAGTCCTAGTTTCAAAGAGCTTGGCAACTATATTTGCTAAGAGCATGGAGTATCTGCTTAAGGAAGAAAAAACAAGAGATTAAAAATTGTTCATTTAGCAATGCTCACACTCTTTTAAAATTATGTCCATAGTTATGGTAATACCAGTAGGTACTCTGAATAAACCCGCCTCTCTTTGTTTTGATTATCTTAGGGAATTGTGCAGAATGGAATGGGGGTTGCAGGTAGACATATGACAGGATGTGGGGACCAAGCTGGAGGAATAGGAGTAGCTGTGAAGAGGGGAATTTCTGCTTGGAGGAACCACCAGCAAGGTAAAGCATTTTGTTTACTTCACCATACCTGGGCAAATCCTAACTTTTTAACTTTTGTGATAAAAAAGCAACAATATAAAATGATGCCTCAGGGAAAAAATAAAGTCTGACCAAGTTCTGTATAAACTCTCTCCAGACCTGGCAGAGAAGCTTTCCAAAAGCTGGGAGCTTTAAGAAGCCTCTACATGTCTTAAGATCATACTTAAAAGGAACTTCCAGCATTAGTCAAGCCATTCTGAGTCCCCCAGGGGAAAAGAAGAAAAGAGGAGCATGTCTGAGTGGAAGGATCTACACCTAAACAGAGCTCTTTGCAAAGTTCAGCTGTAACAGCCTACTGTTTAAATTGGACCAAGGAGAGGGTCTACACAATCTAGAAGAGTTTGTGTTAGTGCCCCACACTTAGTAGCTGTAAAAAATAGCGCAGCATTGCAGCATTTCCCAAAGGAAGAGCCAGGATGTCTGTGGAGACTGAGAGAGAAATATAGAGAGAGAAAGATAGAGCTAAAGAGAGAGAGAGAGAGAGAGAGAGAGAGAGAGAGAGAGAGAGAGCAAGTAGGGCATCAGGCTTCTCACTCATGCCTTCACAAAGGCAAGCTGCTTCAAGTATGTTGAAATTTCATTTCTTTAAAGGACTACCAGGACTCAATTAAAAGAATAAAAGTGCAATCTTTAAGACACAACACAGTTAGGAGAGAAAAGAAGAGAGATGGTAAGCTTTCCCAACTTAGCAGGAAGGTTCAACACCAGGGGAAACTTTAGAATATAAACACATTTTCTAAACAGAAGCAATGAATCTGACAATCAAATTACATTGCTTATAACCACAAGTATACACTTCTCCTGACTGTAACAATATATTGTTTAATACATAGTCATAGTATTTATCACTTTAAAAGTCATTTAACATTGCAAATCTAAATGATTTAGGCCGTAGAGGCAATTTAAAGAACTGGTAATTAAGACACTCAGGTTATTGCTGCTGTCTCAGTTTAGATGGAAGACTTCTCTTTTCTCTATTGAAATCATGAGGACTAAATTATTATGTACTGTCTGAAAATTATAACAATTTTGTTACATTTAATAACATAATTTTGACATAAGAATCACCCTTATTATGGGCATAAAACAAAAGAGGAAAAAATTATTAAGTGAAGAACAACAAATTAGCAGAGACAAATATCCAGGGATTTTGTAGTGAAAATAATAAAGATTGCATTTTGATAATCAAGACTACACATCCCAGCAGATAATTCTGTTAGGATTGGATGTTTCAATTCATGAACTGCCATTATTTATTTCTTCTAACCTGGTGGCACTAGATATAGATGGCTGGAAATATTTAAGTCCAACTCATGGGAAAATACATCAAATAATCTATTTGAATGTGACCATTCCACAAACCAATAACATGACCTAGTTATTTAGGCCTTTTAGGAGCATTGAGCAGACCAGTGAGGAGCTGAGACACCCCGACCCCAGGATGGGCCTCCAAGCAGTGAGCAGAGCCACACAGACACCTGTAGCACTATCTCAGCACCCCTCACCCCACACATGCCTCTGGCCTCCTGGCCGTGACCCCAGAAGCACAGGCGGTCATAAAGGCCACTGTTCTGAGTTGCAGAAGATAGTGCAGAAGTAAACAACAGAAAGATGACCTCTCTCAGGCTCCTGATGAAAATTGATGCCCACGGAAAAAGTGAAGAGAATCTCTGCAATGAAGGCACGCCAGACAACCATGGTTAGTAAGTTGGAGGGATCAGCACCTCCTATCAGAACCTGGGTTATCTTCAGGGGAAGGGCAGCTGGAACCTGTAGTAGAAGCTTGCAGAGTTCAACCCTGCAGGAGGATAGGGAGCTCAATTTATGCCTTGCAGCCAGAATTCAGCCTGAATCTCAGGGGTCTCTTCCAGGCTTGCTGACACTAATTATCTTAGATCTGCACACTGCTGCCCACATTGTCCATTGGGAAAGTGGAGACACACCCTGAAGGACTCCCCTCTGTTTTTTATTTTCAAAATTATTTTTTTATTTTTTCTGATCTTTTCAAAAAATGTTTTTCTTTTTCTTCTTTTTCACTTTTCTCTTTACTCTCTCACTATCCCATTGCTTTTCATCCCCCTTTTGTTCTTTTTCCTGCCCTAATTTAGTTTTCTTCATTCTTTTTCTTTTCTTCTCTCTTTTTCCTTCTTTCAATTGTCATTAGTTTCAAAGGAAAGTGAATACAGTTTCTAGCTTCCCTACTGATGTTAGGTTGTTCTGTTTTGCTCTTTGTTCTTTTATTCTGTCCTTTCCTCTTGTCTTCAACAGTTTCCTAGAGCTTGCATGATCTTCCTGTGTCCTCTGGCCTCACTTCACACTTGTTTATCATTCTACCTACATATCCCTCTCTCTCAAACTCCTTCTAAGTTCCCATCCTGAAGGGTAAAGTTGTTATATTGAAGATTTTATTCACTATAAACATATTTTGGGTTGGTCCTCAATTTTGATTTCATTCACATGGTTAAAGGTGATAGACAAATAACTACCACAAATTGTCATTTCTAAGCTGTGCTTGATGCTATTGTGCTGTTGATTGTATCACTTGGGCTAAGGTGTTGTGATTGATCTAATTAGTTGTCCTTCCTGGTATAATGCAAATGAGATTGCCTCAGAGTTATTAGAGACTCAAAACCTAAAAACCAGTTATGTCTGGAAAACACCTCTGAGAAGCAATCATTCCACAAGGGTTCTAAATATAAGCAACAAAGATACTTAAAATAAGTGGTATCAAAGTATGAACCCATGAATTAAAACAAGATGAGTAACAAAAACAAAAACAGAAATGAGAAGACATTTAAGCAAGACACAAATCCAAACTTCTAGTACACCAAAATCAAATTCTGGGAGAAATGAGTTAGAAAAGTCTGACACTCAACCACCCGGACACCTTGAACTGATAGCGCAGGAAGAAACAAAACAGATAAATGAGGCTGCAGAAAAATTCAAACCAGAAGTAATTTTGCAGATAACTACAGAGATGGTAAGCAGAATGAAACACATGATTGGAGACTGTAGAAGAGAAAGAGATAAAAATAGATGAGTTCAGGACCATGATGGAAGCCATGAATACCCAGCATAGGAAAGAAATGAAAACCATGAATGCCCAAAATAGGAAAAAAGTGGAATTACTGAAGTATTCAAACAGATATGCAGGAAAATAAAAATTCTCTTGAAAGCATACAAAGCAAACTGAGCCAATCTGAAGACAGAATATCAGACATAGAAGACAAGATAGAGGTCAGTGACCGTAAAAAGAGAGATCTCTTAAAAATACTAAGGGACTAAGAGAAATCAGTTCAACAGCTAATAGATGATGCAAAGAAGAATAATATAAGACTGATAGGAATCCATCAAAAAGCAGGAGAAAGTACAAATGACATAACAAAAACTGTTCACAAAATTAATGACAGAAAGCATCCTAAACAGAGTGAAAAAATTTCACATACAGATAATTGAGGCATATAGGATTCCAACTAACCATGATTTAAAAATAATCTGTACCTAACATATAATAATCCAAATCCCAGAAACTCAACAAAAGAATAAAATACTGCAATCAGTTAGAGAAAAGAAACAAATCACATGCAAAGGAAATCCCATCAGAATCACAGCAGACTTTCCAACACAAATGCTCAAGTTAAAGATATCCTGGAGTGAGGTATTTCAAGCCCTAAAAGAAAACAACCTCCAACCTAGACTGATGTATCCTGCAAAACTATCTCAAAATTCACAGGGAAATAAGATACTTCTATGACAAAGTACACCAGAGAAACTTCAGGAATACCAAACCAGCACAGCAAACAATTCTAAAAATATATCCTAAGAAAAGAAAAAGAAAGTCACAACTCCATGAGGCCCAACAGAGCAAATCCATAAAGCAAGGCAAGAAATTAAAGAGAGAGAGGGAAAAATTAAAAAGAGTGAACAATAGAAAATAACATGACAATGATAAGTCAACACATATTACTTATAACCATCAATGTTAATGGACTCAATTTACCAATCAAAAGAAATAGACTGGCAGAATGGATTAAGAATCAACATCCAACAATGCACTGTATACAAGAAACTCACATAGTTCAAAAGGAAAGTCATAGGCTGAAAGTAAAAGGGTGGAAAACATTTCACCATGTGACAGGAACCTGGTAAAAAGCAGGGATAGCTACCTTATTTGCAGAAAAAGTAAATTTCAAACCAAAACTAATTAAGATAGATAGAGAAGGCCACTGCATTCTTGTAAATATCACTACATCCTTGTAAATCAATCCAAGAGTAAGAGATGACAATCATAAATATATATGCACAAATACTCATGCCCTAAAATATATAAAACAAATATTAAGGGACATGAAAAATCTAATGAGCACAAATACAACTGTCATGGCAAATCAATGCACCACTGTCACAAATAGATCATCTAGACAAAAAATTAAAATGAAATAGTAGAAATGAACCAAGTTTTAAACAAATGGACTTAATAGATATCTACAGAGTGTTCTAACCCACAAAATCTGAATATACATTCTTGTCAGCTGTACAAAGTCATTTTCCAAAATAAACCACATACTAGCTCATAGAACATGTATAAGTAAATGAAAAGGAACTGAACTTACCCCATGTATATTATCAGACGGTGCAATTAAACTGGAGATCAATAGCATAGAAAACTGCAAGAAATTCACAACACACAGAAATTTAATAACAGTCTCCTGAACAATGAATGGATTACAGCAGAAATTAAAGAAGAAATTAGACAGTTTTTACAAATAAATGATAATGCCAATTCACCATACAGGGATCTATGGGATACAATGAAAGCAGTTCAACGTAGGATATTTATAACAGTGAATGGCCAAACTAGGAAAACAGAGTGAGCTAAAGTAAACAACCTAATGCTGAATCTTAAGCTCCTAGAAAAAGATCAAGACAAATCCAAAGCTCATAGAAGGGAGGAAATTATAAAGATCAGAGCAGAAATCAATGCAATGAAGACTAGAGAACAATACAAAAAAAATCAATGTGAGTTGGTTTCTCAAAAGAATAAATAAAATCAATAAACCTTTAGACAACCTCATCAAAAAAGGAAAGAAAAGGCGAAAATCCATGCAATTCAGAATGAAAAAGATGAAGATGCAGTAGAAATCCAGAGGATCATCAATACATACTTTGAGAAACTGTACTCTAGTAAAATGGAAAATACAGAAGAAATGGACAGATTTCTAGATACATATGAATTACCAAAGTTGAAGGAAGAAGATAAAATAATTCAAAACACCCCCATTACAATCAGTGAAATTCATTTTTAAGACAAAAGAGAGAAATGTATTTGTGTTTAATGTTTAAATAAAGACAGTATGTTACTATCCTAAATCTTGTGTTCTGACATGAGTAACTATTTTAAAGAAATGCACTAAAACTCTTACCACGGAAATTTGGGGAACAAGAAAAAAAAAAAATAGGAAGTTATTTTTATTTACCTTTACATAACAACAGTACATAGTATACCTATAGGCCGTCTATCCAGTTTAGCTTACTATTAACATTTTGCTCTGTTTTCTTTCTCTCTTTTTAAATTAAATTTTACTTTTAAAATGGGTACATTAAAATATAAAAACTGTACATATTTTAAGGGTACCATGTGATGTTTTGATGATGTATATATTGTACAATGTTTAAATCCAGGTAAACTATTTCCTCAAACATTCATCATTTCTAAGGGAGGGCAGGGACAAGGGGAAAAAGTGAGAACCAAGACCTGTCTTGTAAAGGGACAAGATCCCAATAATGAATGTAACTGTACTGTATACCTAAAATTTACCAATAAACTCAATGAAGAAAAAAAAATCAGTGAAATTCAAAACACGATTAAAAATTTACCAACAAAGAAAAGTCCAGGTCTTGATGGCTTCAAAGCTAAATTTTACAAATCATTTAGAGAAGTATTGCCACTACTCTTTAAACTTTTCAATGAAATCGAAAGAGAAGCAATACTTCCAAATTCATTCCTGGGAACAATGTTACTTTGATTCCAAAACCAGGGAAAGATCCAACCAAAAAAAGACAGGTACAAGGCAATCTCCATAATGAACATAGATGCAAAAGTCCTCAGTAAGATACTGGTAAAGAGAAGAATATCATGGGGCATCAAGAAGATCATGTGCCTTGACTGAGTCAGATTTATTCCAGGGATGTAAGGTTGGTTCAACATACATAAAACAATAAATGTAATACACTATATTAACAGAGTCAAGGACAAAAACCATATGATCATCTCAATAGATGCAGATAAAGCATTTGAAAAAATTCAATACCCATTAATGATAATAACTCAGCAGAATATTGGAGTAGATGGTCTTTGTCACAATATGATAAAGGCTATCTGTGAAAAACCAATAGCCAACATCATATTAAATGGTCAAAAACTGAAAACATTCACTCTAAAATCGGAACCAAGACAAGGATGTCCACTATCACCACTCATGTTCAATATAGTTCTGGAAACAATGGCCACAGCAATTAGACAGGTAAAAGATGAAATAAAGAAGTTAAACTGTCATTATTTTCTGATATGGTACTCTACACAGAAGACCCAAAAAATTCCACCAAAAGCCTTCTAGACTTGACAGATTCAGTAGAGTAGCTGGATACAAGGTTAACATTAAAAAATCAATAGCCTTCTTATACACAAATAATTACTCACTGAGAGAGAAATTAGGGAAAAAAATCCCTTTCACAGTAGTATCCAAAAAAATGAAATATCTAGTAAACAATCTAAAAAAGGAAGCAAAAGACCTCTACATTGAGAACTACAAAGCTGAAAAAAGGATCAAAGAAGATATAAGAAAATGGAAAGACAAAAATAGGAAGAAAAGGACTAAAGGTGTAGGGGAAGTGGGAAGGATAGGGCAAAGGTAATAAGAGAAAAGAAAAAAATGGAGAAAATGAGAAAGTGAAAAAATGGAAATGAAGTATTTGTAAGTAGGGAAGGGAGGAGGGGGTAAAGGGAGGGCAGGGATAAGAGGAGAAAATGAGAACCAAGACCTGTCATGTAAAGGTGCAAGATCCCAATGATGAATGTAACTGTACTGTATACCTAAAATGTACCAATAAACTCAATGAGAGAAAAAAAATTTAAAAGAAAAAGAAAATGGAAAGATATCCCCTGTTACTGGGTAGGAATAACCAATATAGTGAAAATGGCCATACTTCAAAAACTGCTATTCAGTGCAGTCCTGATAGAAATCCCAACAATATATTTCACAGAACTAGAGAAAAAAAAAACTCCAAAAATTCGTTTGGGACCAGAGGAGGCCTAGAATTGGAAGAGCAATTCTAGGCAATAGAAACATGGCAGGCAGTATCACAATTCCCAACTTGAAACTATGCTACAAAGCTCCTGTGATAAAACAGCATGGTAGTGGCAAAGAAACTGACCCAAGGATCAGTGGAATAGATTAGAAGATGCAGAAACAACTTCATAGGTACTCAGTTACCTCATCTTTGACAGAATCAACCATTCTCAGTGGAGGAAAGATAGCCTCTTCAATAAATGGTGTTGGAAAAACTGGATTTCAATATGCCAAAGATTAAAACTAGTCCCCTATCTTTAACCATGTGCTAACCTAAAATCCAAGTGGGTTAAAGATCTAAATATTAAATCAGAAACACTAAACTTTCTGGAAGATAAGTTAGGTAGAACTTTTGAAGACTCTGGCATAGGAAAAGACTTTATGAACAAATCCTCAATAGCATGGGAACTAGCACAAAGAATCAACAACTGGGATTTTATCTTTTTAAAAAGCTTCTGCACTGTAAGAGAAACCATCAACATAACCAAGAGACACCCTACAATGTGGGAATTTTTTTTATTAGCTGTTCCTCAGACAAAGGTCTACTATCTAGAAAATATAAAGAGCTAAAAAAATCAGACCCCCAAAATATAAAGACCAAGTTCAAAAATGGGCATCTGAAATGAAGAGACATTTCTCATATAAAGAAGTAAAAGTAGCAAATAAATCCATGAAAAAATGTTGAACATCACTGTTCATTCAAGAGATGCAGTTGAAAACAACACTGAGATTCCACCTCACCTTGGAAAGAATGGTTGCTATCAAGAAATGAATCAATAACTAATGCTGGCAGGGTTGTAGGGAGAATGGAACTCTTCTTCATTTTTGGTGGGAATGCAGTCTGTTGGTACCAGTGTGGAAATCAATATGGAGATTACCTCAAACAACTAGGATTAGAGTTCCCATTTGACCCAGCCATCCCTCTGCAGGGTATCTTCCCAAAAGAATTAAAAGAATCATACTACAGTGATATATATGCACCAATGTTTATAGTGGTACAGTTTATAATAGGTAAAACTTGGAAACAGCTCAATTACCCATCTAGAATGTGAAACTAGAGACATTTGTAGCTAAAAGAATGCATATTGAGGGCATACTTTTAAGGGAAATAAATTTGACATACATGTGTAAATACCGAATAGTTTCTCTGGTGTGAAAAAAGCTAAAAGAGTAAATAAGGATTAAAATGTGTAACTAATATGTGAAATAGGAAGAAAATGTCTAAAGGAGAAGCAGAAGTGAGAAAGGATGGAAAACTAAAGATAGGAGAAGATAAAATATGAGAATAGGAAAAAATGTAAACAGAGTCTTTGTAAATAGGAAAGGGTGGAGGGCTTGAAGGGAGGGCAGGGGAACGGGGAAAAATAAGAAGCAAGATAAGTCATGTAAGGTACAAGATCCTCATGATGAATGTAACTATATTGTATACCTAAAATGTAGCAAGAAACTTAATGGAAAATATAATAAAAATTAAAATCTAAAACAGAAGAGTAGTGATAATCCTGTATTAAACCTCTAAGGTATCATATAGTAGATTAGATAGTGCATTCTAGACTCCATCTGTGTCATTAGGCTGGGATCTGGTCCCATTTCTTTTTTCTGCCATCAACTGACTGTAAAACGAAGAACTGTTCCCCTCCCTTCTTCAAGTCTTACTATTTTCATTTATAAAATAAAGGAATTAGATCAGCTGTTCTCTAAGTTTTCTTCCAGCTTTAGTGCTTCAGGTGTTTATTGCAGTTTTGTTTCTTACAAAATGATCATGTCCACATGCAAAGGTTATTGTGGAAAAATGTTTCACATTATACGTTGTCATTTCAATGTTTTTGTTCTTTGATTCTGGCTGCCTAGAGCATTGAATTGAGAATTAAAAGGTTAAATCCAAGCTCAGTAGAAAAGAGTACCAAAGGCAAAGGAATGCATGGAAAATGATAACTTTCATGCAATAAATTTACAATTACAGTCCTAACTAATACTGCTTAGGTAATTGGATAATATTAGTTAGAATTTTCCATTGTAGCCAGTTTATGAAACAGAGTTTTGCATTTTTTCAAATATTCCAAAACTTCTCATGGGTGCTACTTGTCCTCTAAAATCTATAATAAAACATCTTCATTAAGTAAGAAATGTTGATAATTATTTTGTTGTATTACTATTAGCAATTATAATTAATAACATTGTTGTATTAAAGTTATTTTCTACAAATATTATGGTAAAATATTGTAAGTTTAAAAGAGGGAAGGATGAGTATAGGCCCATAGATGATATTCAATTCAATAAGGTATGTAATAAATGCTGCTCACTGTTTTAAATTCAGACAGATTAATAACTTTATGCAGTCAGTGCTGTGGAATCTAGGTCAATAGAAAATTAAATAGAAAGGAAATATTTTTCAAATTAAGTAAACATGCTCTCGTTTTGTATTAAAATGCTTAATGAATATGGGTTGATGAAAGTTGATTCTGCAATCTGCCATGTATGTCATAGAATGCCACTGTTTCCTCAGCTTAATATAATGTAGCAAAGAGCATATTAACAAAAAAAAAGGGAAATTAGTTCAATGACTTGCTACGTCATCCTGCTTTTTAGTAGAACTAATAAGAAGTTGGCAGTTGTACATTTTGAAAACCTCAGTGCATCTAGAATACATCATTATATCCCAACTTCCACAGTGGTGAAAGAGCATTTCTACTGAGTAGTATTTACCAACTAGTTATTTAATCTTTTCTAAATTAGAAACCATCATTTGCACAGATAATGGCCTTCTTCAATGAGTTCTACAAAACCATTGCTAATCATTTAGCATTGTGCTGCCCTATATGGTAGTCAATAGTCAATATATGGCTATTAGATTACAATCGATAAAATAAAACCAATTCAGTTCCTCAGCTGTATTAGCCACATCTTGAATGCTTAGTAGTCCCATATGGCTAGAGGTTATTATGCTAGACACCACAGATGTAGAAGTTTCCTTTACTGTGGAAAGTTTATTAGACGGTACTGCTAAAGAAAGCATAAGGATTATAGCTGGTGTAGATAAGGGCCTAGAGATGGCGTATGAGTTCATAAGCTGCCATGAAGATTTATAGGTGGAGGACATTTTAAACATTCAAATTCATCTTCTTAATTTATAGATGGGGAAACTGAGGCTCAGAGGTGCTCATACAGCTAACTGGCAGCAGAATTGAGATGAAAAACATAGGTTTTCTGATTCTGAGGCCTCTTTGCTTTCCATCTTGGTTATGTACCTAAGTATTTTCCTGGTTGCTCTACTGTGAATAACATAAGTAGTTTCAGTGGCTGATGTTCCCATCACCCTCTCAATACATACATATTTTAGAAAGAAAATATCAGAACACAACATGAGGTCAGAAGTAAAGGGGAGGAGTATGCAAGTAAGCAAGTAAATACCTAACCCCAGAATTAAGAGTAAACATTCCAACTTATCTATAAATATTTAACCAAAGTCATGCATCTGGACTCCAAAGAAGCAGGTTTGTTCTTGGCATTTACAATTAAAATGGATTAATCCTCTGACACAATGTTAATACTAACTTTTCTTAACTATAAACTTACTCTGCTGTGAATATAAATGTATAGGAACACATTACTCATTGGATAGCCAACACTTGACAAAAACACAACAGCTTATTCTTAGGGCGCATGTCATTAGCAAGGGGTTTGCTGGATCCAGTTTTCCAAAGAGGTAAAAGAAATGGTCTGCTTGTAAGGCCAGTTGGTTGTTCACTAGAGATCTAACAGTAAGGTCTCATTTGAGTGGATCCAAGACTGGATCTAAAACCAACCGTGGTGGTTCTGGGATGGAACATTTCCACTGGCCACAAATTCCTTCACTATTCAGAACCAGTTGCGAATCTAAAACCTTAGGGTTAGAGAGATTTCTAGGCTTCAGTTCATTGTTCTCACGTTTCTTCTCTGAATTGGTCCTTGAACTACAGTATGATTCCTAACAGGTTACCTCTTCAAAGAAGTCCTGAAATTAGAAGTGCAAAATGTTATGCCATGGACATGACATAGCCTGGCTACTCCCCCACCCCGGCTTGGCCAGGGTCATACCCATCAGGAAACATCGCTACCTGCAGGAAAAGGCATTAGAGATAAAAGCACCAGCAGAAAAGGCCAATATGACCCAGCCCTCCACTTCAAGAAACATCTGTACCACTGCTAGTCCAAGGAGCAAAGACCACCCTGTCTTTGCTTTCAGACTCAAGGAAACAAATGCTCTGACCAATGCTTGGCAACTACAATTTCTCCATTTAAATCTATGCTCTCCTGCC
This sequence comes from Fukomys damarensis, assembly GCF_012274545.1. NCBI lineage: Eukaryota > Metazoa > Chordata > Mammalia > Rodentia > Bathyergidae > Fukomys > Fukomys damarensis. The sequence goes on from NW_022900951.1 coordinate 84,610,374, forward strand.
ATTCTCTGCTGATTCTCACTCAGAGTCAGCCTGCCTGTTTTGCACTCAGGTGAATAAAACAGCTTCTTTTGCTCACACAAAGCAAGCTCAGGTGGTTTCTCTGCTCTCCACATCTCTGCTACATAAGAAAGCAACTTTCATTAAAAAAAAGAATTGACCCTTTCAACCCAAGCCTCTGTGTGTGTGTGTGTGTGTGTGTGTGTGTGTGTGTGTGTTGCTGGAGATGGAAACATGTCCTTCCTCTTACTAGCCAAGTGGTCTACTTAACTACCCTCCCAGCCTAACTTAAGGCTAGTTTGTGAGCCCTTGTACCTCTCTCCTTTGGAGTCGTTCCTCAACAAGACAGTTCTGGCTCTTCCAAGTGCTAGAGGTATGAGGGACTTAATGTATTATTTCTGTTTACTTTTAAAAACAATGTTCTGAAGTGAGAATGACCAAATCAAATAGATTAATCATCAATAGTGGAAATTCATACATAATTAAGGAAATGAATGGAATTTTTAAAAATGCATTTTGAAGAAGCAGAGTCCGGATACACTCTGTCAACCTTACCATCTCTGGTGCGACTGACCATCCATGTAAGTCTACCTTACTGTTGCCTGTCTGCCTTACACAACTTACATGAGTAGATAAACTTGAAGGCAAAGCTTTTAAAGGAAAGAAACCATATCTCTTCCATTTTATTCAAAAGAGACTGGATTGGTAGTTAAGATGTCTATTTGCTCCTGCTTATTCACAGTTGAGAGGTTTTGCAGAATTTCAGCCTTTGTCTTTTCAAAATATGTCTCTTTAAGAGCATCAATGGTCCTTCATTTCATTTAATTATCTAAAAAGATTAAACTCTCACAAAACTCTTCTTTATACAGGTATAAGACATTGAAATCTACATTCTATAATCACTCTGCTACATTCAATGACTATTGAAAAATCCCCGAGGGGTTAAGGGTATAGCTCAGGGGTAGAACAAGTGGTTAGCATGTGCAAGGCTGAGTTCAATTTCCAACATCCTCAAAAATAGATTAATGACTGCAGCAAATGTTTACTAAATCCAGAAAGACTCATAAAACCACCACAATCATCATGAATAATAAATTCTGGTGTTAAACAAAGTTCAGGAAAGAGAAGTAATTCTACCACTCTATATCAAGCCAGAATAGCTAGACTAAGTCAGGGACTAAATCCATAGAAATGAATTTCTTTTGATGAGATTCTCAAATGAGATTTCTCTGCCCCACTTCATAAAGTAGTGATTCTCAATTTTAGCTGCACATTAAAATCATCTAGATTTTCATCTAGGGATTCTGACTTAAATGGTTGGACATTGAACCTGGGTGCTGATGTTTTTAAAGTTTCACAGGAGATTATGATATGAGATAGGGGTTGAAAACCACTGTCGTAGAGCACAAGGCTCTGCTCAAAATTTTCATTCATCTAAGGCATTTCAGATAGCTTAAGACTGTGATTTCCATTAGCATCTTCTGAAGTTGTAAAAGAATACAGATTCTTGGGTCCTACTCCACGCTTCCAAATTATGCAGCCAATCTGGTGGGTCCTGAATTAAATGTTTTCAATGGTGGAGAGCAGCAACTGTTGTCCATGGCTACTCCAATGCCTAAATTTCATCTCCAGAGAATATAATTTAATTGATCTGGGATGGATCCCAGGCATCTGTATTTCAAAAAAAGGTCCTTGTAATTTTGTGTGTAATCAGATTTAGAAACTACTGGCTTAGAATGAGGATGGCAAAAATAAAGCCAGCTTTTATGTTCATGGCAGGCATCACTGACCAATTCGGCATTCTTTCCTGTAGTGCCCATTTAGAGCCTCATAATTCTTCTCATTATATTGTTCTAGTCAGCCACTCTCATGCATGGTGTGAGCAGGAAACAATCATTTGCAATCTTCATTTTGGATTCTATCTGGCAGAAATCTAATGACTTCTAAGAGCCCTTTCTGGCTTTTATGCCTAGGTATACCTTAAAAGACTTAAATGTTCAGATTATTGCTGGCCAGGACATTGCTCTGAAAGCAGAAGGAGGAAGCCAGAGGTGGGTGCAACAGAGAGATCCACTATCCAGCTACCACCACTATTCAGTGAGCACTTGGAACTCAGCTTCTGCTGCAAGTAGAAAGCCTTTTGTGGAATGATTATCCATTTATATCTAGTTTACGGAGATCCACTAAGAAATCTTGATGTGGTCTCTGATTATTTTGCTTGTTCATCCCAATCTCCTTTCCATAAACACTCCACCGTTGAGGGCTGCCATTATCACAGAACTCACATTCAACATACTGAACCTTTTTCTTAGGCCATGGTATACAGGACAGCACTTGAGCTTCAGAAGTAAACTTGTCTTTTATTGTGCTGCTTCCTGCTTTGGCAAAGAAGAGCCAAGTGAACCAGAAATTTCAGCAGTTTCTCCTGTAGCTGGTGATTAATGTGGAATGTGAAGAGAGTAGAAAAAAATATACTTTTTTTTCTTAAAAGGGCCTCTTTCCCTGAGGCCTGTTGTTTCAACAAGTGCAGAATAAAGAACTTCAGAAAGACAGGGTTTTCTTTTCCCCTTGGAATTGGTAACCGACAATAAAGCACCTTTAAAGGCAACAGATCATAATTCTGATTAGACCTAAAGAGGTAAGTACACACTGAGCATGCCAAGGATTCAGAAACCCACAAATGAGAAAATCTCTGTGTGAGGGAGGCAGCACTGAGTAAAGGAAAAAACATGGTCTTTGGAGGCAGAATATATTGAGTAGCTCTATCATTAAGCTGTGTGACTCTGGGCAATAACTTAACCTTTCTTATCCTCAGTTTTTTTTTCACTTATAAATAGGGGATTATAGTAACACCTTCTTTATAGGCTAGTAGAAAGAATTTAATCAAATAATGATAATGTTTACCTGGCAAACAGTAATAATGAATGAAATGTACTATTAGAATCTGAGCAGGTCACTACATTGTACTATATTAACATTCCATTCAAAATCCACATTAGCTTTTCTCAAAAAATTATTCATGGAGAATCAACATCAGAATGATGTGAAGGAGCTTGTTAAAATGCAGATTCCTAAATGACATTCTGGATCTAAAGAATCATAATTGGGTTTAGGTTCAGGAATCAGTCACTTTAGCAAATATCTAGAATGATTCTATTTCACATTTACTGAGTTTTGTAACAGGGCCAATTTTATCTGGTTTGCTTGTCTCACAGGAAATACAATTTACTCATGTGGGAGAAATTATGTACAAGCACTTGAGGCAAATGCCACCATGGAATTTTTTAAAAATTTCATCCAGTACTGGGGATTGAACCCAAGGTTTTATCACTGAAATACTTCCTCAGTCCTATTATTATTATTATTATTAATTATTATTATTATTATTATTATTATTGTTAAGGCAGAGTCTCTGCAAGTTGTCCAGGCTAAGTTTTCCAGACTCAGGGGGAACCAGAAATGCAGGGGAAGTCCTCTACCTTCATTGCATTTTTCTTCATCTAAAAGTATCATAAAATAAACAAAGGATTATTTGCTTGGCTTCCACCAAATTTTCATTTTTAGCTATTGCTTTTAGGTTATAGTATTAGTTAGGCACTGATGGTATTGCTGTGGTGAATAAGACTGACAAAGCTCCTGCCTTCACTAAACAGTAAACAATTTTAAAAGTTGACTGTAAAGGAGTATTCATTCATTCACTGATTAATTCATTCAATCACTATTTTTCGACAAATATTGATCTTATGTCTAGAGCAATACAAAAATTGGAGTAATTACAAGTACTACAAAGAAATACATGATACTAAGGGATTATGTGTATAAGAGTAGGTATTATCAATAATAGCTTAATACAAGATAACATTTATCAAAAATGATATCTGAGTTGTGAACTGATGAGTGAGCCAGGTAAAGATGGTGAGGATGCGAGTGTGTTATGGTTTAGATCTAAAATAACCTGTGAAATTCCAACTTGGTTAGAGGTGAGGCATCCAGAAGGTGATTGGAACATGAGGGCTCTGACTTCACCAGTGCATTAATCCATTGATGAGATCATAATTTGTTGGCATTGTTGAGCACTATTGTAAATTAAGGAGGTGAAGCCTGCTTGAAGGGAATGGGTTATGAGGGCATAATCTTGGAAGTTTTAGCTTATCACTGGTCCCCTCCTGTCTGGCAATTGCCCTCTCTGATTCTCAACTGCCATGAAGAGAACAACCTTACTCCACCAAATGCTCCTTTCCATAATGATTCTGCCACCACATGAGCCCAGAAGCAATGAAGGCAAGAGACCATGGATGTAACCTCTGAATACTGTGAGCCAAAAATATTCTTTATTCCTTTAAATTGTTTTTCTCGGGCATTTGGTCACAGTATCAAAAGGATGACTAATACAGAGTGCGAGCAGATGCCAAAGTCGATGGAGAATAGTTCAGGAAGATGAAATAATGTATTGAAGGCCCAGTGACTGGTTAAAGGGAACATGGTGCATCTGACAGTGTTGCAATAGGTGCTGAAGAGAGAGACAGGAGAATAATAATGCTAGATGAAGATGGAGGGAAAGATTTAAGACATACAAGCACAGTTATTCACCCAGTTTGGTGATGTGTTGTAAGGCAAAGGACTACTGTTTGAGTGTGGATTCTCTGACTGCAGTTTCACAGGACACTTTCTTGCATAAATTACATCCTTAATATATCCCATCTGATTTCTAGTTTCAGTTTTATTTTTAAAAACAGAGCAGGTTTAAAGCAATTTTTTAAAAAATCTAGTCTTTTCAAAGGCTTGAAATTAGATTTTATGGGAAACTAGAAGAGTTCAGACCCAAGTTTCCTTTCTGATTGAAAAAATTGTTTCTTTTTTTCTACTCATATTTCACAAATTTACACTAATTTACTTAATTATAGTAGCAAGCAAAATCGGCTTGAATAGCTTTGGCAACAACACAGCTAATTCTTGGTAAGTTTTCAACTGAATGTGAGGGAGCAGCAGTATAAAGGTCTACAAGAAGTACCTTAGCCGCCCATGGGCTTGAAGTTTGCCTTAGCATTGGGCAGTAGATTATATAATTAGGAAGAAAAAGCATCAGTTTAATCCATCAAGTCAATTAAGTGAAGGTCAGTAAGTAGAGCTTTTACTATATTTAAAACAGTCTATTTAAGGAGCAATCAACAAATACCAGAAGTTCAATTTACCCTTGCAATAAGTTATTTCTTGACTGTGCCCCCAAATGTGCATTGGCTAAGAATGGATAATATTTACTCAGTGCCTGCTATGTGCCTAGAATTGTGCCAAGAATTTTATGGCGATTAATTTATTTAATCTTCACAACATCCATATGAAGATGTATTATGTCCATTTTATAGATGAGTTTAGTAGGATGTTAGAAATTTGCTAAATAGCACATATCAGAAAAGATTTGGGCCAAGGAAATCTAGAGCCTATACTTATTACTATTATACTATGTTGCCAACCAACAAGCAAGCAAACAAGTCAGGAATCACAGCATGTGGTACCACACTGCCAGCTGTTTCTTTACTTCCTCTCTGAAGTCTGAAATTAGAGCATTCCAAAGCAGCAAGCACAATATCTATGACAGTGCCACTCTCCAAACTTCTTTCTTTCCTCAGCCTCCCTGACATGGTGACTGTATACTTTTTTTAAAAATTGAGTTTATTGGTCCATTTTAGGTATACAGTACAGTTACATTCATTATTGTGATCTTGTACCTTTACATGACAGTTCTTGGTTCTCATTTTTCCCCTTGTCCCTGTCCTCCCTTCACCCCCTCCTCCCTTCCCTATTTAAAAATACTTTATTTCCATTTTTTTATTTTCCTATATTTTTTTCTTTTCCCTTATTACCTTTCTCCTACCCTTTCCACTTTCCCTACACCTTTAGCCCTTTTCTTCCTATTTCACATTGGGTGACTGTATACTTTTGAGCTTGCAGGATAATCAAGGGGCCACAGCCATATGATGTCTGAATTTAATGAAGTACTTCATCAGCAGCAGTGATTTCTTTTTTGATACCAGGGATCAAACTTGGGACCTTGTGCATGCGGCGGAACCACTGAGCTAAATCCCAGCCTTTAGCTGTCATTTGTGAAAGCTCATGGGTGATCATCCTCTCTTGGTTTACCATTATAGAAGCCACTCAGTTATCTGCTGCCTCTGAAATCACTGCAAATAATCTGTCTTTCAGTCTTCCATGAAAGTATGGGGAAAGAGAACACCATAACTTAAGTCTCTTTGTTGTGGCTGAGCTACACTAGCCCTTAGAATGAAGAGATGAGTCACAGCCCCATTGAATGCTAGCACCAGCCAGACATAGTAAGTAGTTGCTGCAAGCTGTGCTGCAGAAAAAAGAAAATTGTGCCAGCGAGAGGGAGGGGCTTTCAGGGTTTCAAGTCATGGGAACTTCTGTCTAGAAGGTTCACAGGAGCCAAGCACACTGTCTATGCAGATCAGCTAGAAGCCCAGAAGAGGCAAATTTAAGATTAGATGGTACCTTCTTTCTGCAGGATGCCAGAGGCCAGATTTAGGAATGCAAATTTATTGATAGCCAGAGGTGCAGAGTTGCCATAGAGACGCACACATGAGAAAACCTCCTGGTTCTGTTTCAGAGATATCAGCTCAAATCTTCGCAATCTTGAATTGAGCAGTTGAGTCTAAAATTCTCTTCAAATAGACCAGGCAGGAAGGAGCAGTTTCATGATTTGAGGGACACTGAAAAACTCTATAAAGATAATCATGAAAGGGCTACTCAAAAACTAGTTTGGGCCTGTTAACATCTTAGTGAAGGTCAGAGTCAGCAATAAGCATGTCAACAGGTCAGGCACGGTGGTGCAAGTTTGTAATCATAGCACTTGAGAAGCTGAGGCAGGAGAATTGCTGTGAGTTCCAGGCCAGGCAGAACTATATAGAGAGATCCTGTCTCAAAAAAACAAACAAAAAACTCCAAACAACAACAATAACAAAACCAACAATTTAAAAAACCAAAGCCCCCCCTGCAAAAGCAAACAGATTTCTGGTGATTTAATACTTCTGCTCTTCAAAGGACTATTGTATATCATCCATGAAATTATTCTGGTTCAAACGTCATGTGATGATTGCATTTTCTTTTACAATTTATTTTTATTAAAAACAAAGAGATTGGTACATTTGTTTCAGGGACAGGAAAATTTGTGTATTTTGGGGCAGAAGAGATTTTATCCATCCCTCACTCCAAACAGATCCAAATGGAATAGTAAGTAGTGATGACTGTGAAGGTCAATAGGCCGAATCCTGAGGGCATAAATAAGAAAGACAAAAGGACCAGGCCACAAGAAATCATCCTTAAAGAGAAAAGAGTCAAGGACATTTACCTAGCTCATAAAGCATATGTTATGCAATCTTAGAATTCAGTGTAGCAAAATGTAGAGAGTAGAAATAGTGAGAATTGAGTTTTCATTCCAGCATGGCCCAAATTTTCAGTCACCTTGGGCAAATCATTTCAGTTGAGTTATCATAGTTCTCTGTTTACCTGTGGTAGGTCACACTTTGACTCCCATTGACTTTCCCCTTGGATATCCATGCCATTTGAAGATTTTTTTCCATAAAAGAGGTGGAATACATTTCCCATTCATTGACTCTGTCTTCTACCACCTGACTTGCTTTGGTAAATAGAATAACATCGAAGTTAACAATGAGCCAGCTATAAGCCTAGGTTTTAAGAGGAATTCTATGCTTCCACTTGTTCTTGCATCTGAGCCATGAAAATAATACTCCTAGGCTAGCTCACTGGTCCTAGGGAGAAGAAGAGGACCAAGCAAGTTAGTTACTTGCAGGCTGGATCAAGTAATCCCAGGTCATTAGAGTCATGACAGCCCAGATTAGACTGGGCAATGCTCAGCAAACCTGCAGACTATTAGGAAACAGTAATTTTTTTAAACCAGTGAGTTTTGAGGTGTTTTATAATAACAGTAACAAATTGACATACTAATAGGCAGAGGTGGTATGAACTTTACACGTGGTAATATGAAATTTTCTGAGGTTTATACAAAAAATTATACCAATGAAAGTTCTAAGAGTAACTAAATAACTTGAAGTCCTGGCATGCTAAGGTAAATTTGAATCTGGTCATTTTTCTTTCATGTAGGTTTTACTTAAAAGGGGTTCCTTTGCCACAAGAAAACTAGGGGGGCTAAGTCTCAAGGTCCTATTCCAGTGACATTATCCTGAAACTATAGTTGTCCATAGCTGTCTGTTCAGGTATCTGAGGAAGGAGACCAACCCCCAGAGCAAAAGGAGATCGAAAAAGAATGGCTCAAACAGGAGACTTTCAGACACCTTCAGATAGCAGAAGAATGCCAAAAGCTTTCACTCTGCTTAGTCACATACTTGTTCTGTTCATTAAATCAGCTGTAAAATTTATCAGTGTTAGTATTCTTGTGGGCTGTGGCTGGTAAGACCAATGGACAATAATTCTGTCAGCTTTCTATTCCAAGCAACTGTCTCAGAGAGCTTCAAACGCTAAACACAGGAAAACCACATTAGCCACAGGTTTCATTAACCAATAAACCCTTGATGGAAAGCAGTATCTCACACAGTTGTTTCTGGTACAAAACTCTTCCCAAGAGAAGTGGACAGCTGTACTTAAAATCTCATTTGGCTGACTAAAGATGCCCCTAGTCCTTTACAATTTATTTCAGGGTTTGGGTCAGGCCAGTATTTTTACCAATAAAGTAAATATCAGAAGGGATATTTAGAACACCTTGGCAAGACAAGTATAAGCAAGTATAAGAGAACAGGCAGAAGTATTTTGAGAAGTAATATTAACAGAACTCAATAGAATAGAGAGTAAATTATTTATACTCAAGAATTTGGGACAGACGGCCATTTAAGGGAAGGAATAGCGGCCATCTGCTGTTCCAGCTACAAGTGACCAGCTTACATGTCACATGCCAAGTCTTGAACCACAGCCAGAAATATGAATCATAACCATATACAGCCCCAGAAAGTTTCTCCTTGGGGATCTATAAAGGGAAAAATATCAAGAGCTTTCTTTGTTGGTGACTGGGATTGCTACTTTTCACTTTATGCAACAGTCCAAAGGGAGTTCTCTCTTTTACAGAAGATGAGAAACGATAAAACTACTTTAAACAATTTCATTTTTACCTTGTTTCTCTGGTAAAATCCATCCCTTATCCATTCAACCTAGGCAAGGGAGAGCCTACAGTGGGTGTATTCCCTGTAATATCCAGATGCCTTCAAGTATACCAAAGAGTACCTGAAATTTAATTAACCACTTTCCTCCTCTAACCATAGAGCCCAAATGGATCTCTTAAGACCCAATTATTTATTATTATTTTTACCAAACCCAAAGCTTGCAACTCTTCCCATTCTTAACTCAGACATCCCGTAAGATTTTCCTTTGCCTTTTTAAAAGGTACATTAATTTTAAATGACTTTTTAAAGATACACAGTATGATCAAAACATACAGTAAATGTTTAAATTAAAAAATTAATTACAGTAAAAGATACGTTGCTATTAACTCTCTTAAAATATTCTCCTTGCTTCAAACACATTTATTTCAATGTTCTTGTCATTTTTTTGAAGCAGTTCTAGAAGTCTTTTTTCATGAATATCATTATAAGATGTGATAAAAAATATGATGAGTGCTGTAGTCAGGTGTCATCAGATGAAAAACAGGCTTGCAAAAATACTGTGGTATGTCTTTATCCATCTTATTCACTAGATCTGTCATTGTGTGACTTTTGATTCTTCCCTAAAGTGAAAATGACCATGAAATGTAAATTTTTTAATCTATCCAAGACATGGAGGCAGCCACAACAGCAAACCAAAGATACTCATGAAAGAGGACTTCCAGAATTGCTTTAAAGTTGCAAGAATAATGAGATGTGTATAGGAATCAAGGGGGAATATTTTGAGGGGGATTAATGGCAGTGTGACTTTTACTGTCATTTAAAAAATATATAAACATTTACTATATCTTTTGACCACACCTGACATTTCATGTATCAAACAACTTACCCATTTAAGGTATACAAACCAGTGACTTTTAGTATGTTCACAGAGTTGTGTGACCATCACCACAATTTAGAACATTTTTATCACCTAGAAAGAAACTTCATGATTATTAGTAGTCATTTCTTATTTCTCTCTCTTTCCTCTTCCTCCTCTTCTCACACCCTCCAGAATCAAGCAATCACTGATCCACTTTATATCTGTATATATTTGTCTGGCTCCTCTCCCTTTCCATTACTCTGCCTGTTAGGTTAGGCTCTGTCCCCTCACACTTTGCTTACTGTAATAGCACATACACTTCCTGACCTCTCAGCTTTATCTAACTTTCTTCATGTTATAGTCATGTCATCTTCCTTGGGTAGTGCTTTGAAAAGTCAGTTCATTCCACATCTTTGTAAGGAAACAAGAATGACTTTTAATTCCCCGTGGCACTAAAGCTTCTGTTTGGCGGCCCTATTGCCCTAGCTTCACTCACTGTGTCAACCAACTTCAGGCTAGTGCCTAGAACACTGACTCTCACCTTTGGGACTTTACTCAAACTGTTTCCCTTGCTTAGTACTCCTTGAGATCTCTCAACACTCCTACCTTCTATGTATCTATAACCAGTTTAAAGTTTCTATTTCCCCATGAAAATTTTCCTAAGAGTACTAATTAGATAAGTGGAAACCTAATTAAGAATAAATCAAATAACAATAAAAACAACATAACAAAGAAGATTCCCAGTCTTCTTACTGTTGGGTTATTGGTAACTTATTTAACCATGCTATTTTGTCTATTCCTCCTTTTCTTTCAGTTCTTCATGTTGCTCACTACCTCTGTCTGCCAGTGATTGTCAGTGTTGGCTGTACCCAGTAACACTTAAAATACTGAATAACAAGATCATATCAGAGATCAGCTAAATAAAAATCTCTATGGGTGGTGAGTTCTAGATATCAGTAGTTTAAAAATTCTTCTAGGTGATTCAAAGGCTGAGAATCAATGATCCAGATTATGACTGGACTCTCTTGCCATGTTTTTCTCCACTTCTTGCTCCTCATTTGTCTCAAATTTTACTGCTGTTTCAATATTCAGCTCCATGTATTTCATTCTTTTATTAAAAAATGTTTGACGTTATGGAGCTATATATGCAGTATTAAATGGATGAACACAGTTTAGAAAATAATATAGCACATTTAAATATAATTTTTACATGTGTTCTAGTTTCCTATTGCTGCCTAACAATTTTCCACAAATTTAGTCACTTGAATTTTGCAGCTTTAAACAACACAAATTTATGACGTTACAGTTTCCATGAGCCAAGAGTCTGAGCATATTTTAGTTGGGCCCTTTGCTTAGGGACTATCAGCCTTTCAAAATGTAGGCACTATTATTAATTAGGTGTGCTAAGGTCAACAAATCAAGAGGAGACTACCATGAAAATATTGTTTGTTACTCACAGCTCCCTAAAGGAGGGGGCTCAGTACACTACATAGGACCATATGAGGAAAAATCAGGGTCCGTGAGAAGGCAGGAGTCGGAGGACAGCATGAGCAAGACTCTTTCCGTGGCTTTCACAAAGAAAGGAAGGCAAAGCAGGATAAGCGGGCTTATGATTGTCTGGTTTGAGTAATTTTGGTGGGCACTGGAAAATAAGGACAATCTCTAGGTTTCTGGTACCCGGTCTTAGGATGATTTGGGCAGAGGACTATTGCTTCCTGACTTGTATCAGCCAGCAGAGAAGGTGATTCAGAGTATGAGCCTTACTTGGTTTATGTAGGAAAGACACGCTCCTGGCCACCCTATTTGCTATCTTAAAGATTTGGCTAGTGCTGGGGAACCTCTCCCCCGTCAGGCGATGCTACTGAATCAAAAATGCAGAAAATATAGTTGTATTTCAGTTCCCGAATGCTTTTGTTTGCAAATAATTTGTTTTGCAAACGGAAGTGTTTGGCAAAAGTTTTTTATTTACAAACTCTTCACGGAGTGACAAATACAACCAAGGCCAGCTTTCCTACACAAACTCAGACACGGCTATCTTTTCCAAAATCATAGAACAAATTACGTTCGTGAACTAGGGTACCATTGTAATAAAATACACTTCATTTACTTACCAGGCTAAAATTACAGTATCAGCTAGGGCTGTGACTCAAGTTCATTATTGTTAGTAAAATCCAAGGTCTTGTGGTTTTAGGACTAAAATCACTATTTTCTTCTCTCTCTCTCTCTCTCTCTCTCTCCCTCTCTCCTTTCTTTCTTCCTGGTACCTGGGACTGAACTCAGGACCTTGCACTTTTGAGGCAGGTACAGCACACAGAGCTAAATCTCCTGCCTAAAATCTCTATCTTTTTACTGGCTACCTGCTGGGAGTTGGTCTCAGGATCTAGTGGGTGCTTTCAGGTTGCCACATGGCCCCCTCAAAACATGATTTTTTTTTTACTGCCAGATAGAAATTCTTGCATAATATAACATAATCATGAAAGTGGCTATCTCAGCACCTTTCCATGTGACATAAATTAATCAAGGGAGTGATAATCCCATCCTATTCACAGATCCTATTCACACTAATGGTAAGGTGATTACATAGCAAACATAGGGAGGGGGGTGTGAATCTTAGAATTCTGCCTCCAACAATATGGAATTATTTATATGATTCTATGTTCATGAGGGAAGAGTATAAGTATATATATTAAGATGCTCACACTAATTATCTGTTAAAGGAAAATCAAGTGGTACTCATTGTAAAGGTTATATCAATTTTTCTTCTATAAAGTACATGCATGGTTTGGGAGGAAGGGAACGAAGAAAGGGAGGAAGAAAAGGGAAAGAATGAAGGATCTTGAGTTATTTATCAAACTAAATATATGTTCACCTTGTCAAAAGAAAGTTCTCCATAACATAATCCTAACTATGTTTAAGGACTCATCTACGGCCCACTTAAAACAATTCCGCATTCAAGCCAAGCTAAGTAACTTGGCCCATATATCCCCCATACTTTCTACCTACATGCACACTTACATTAATCTACTGCTTCTGCCAAAATCCTATCCATCTCTCAGATCCCATTGCAATGTCCTCTGTGAAGTTATTCCTGATTCCACTAACCATGAAGTATCTCTTCCTCTTGCTTCTGAAACCCTTGCGCAACACACCATGGGATTTAAACTCCCAAACTATAGGGTCATATCGCTTAGGTTCTATTTTTTCAAAATTTAATTTAATTTAATTTTTTTTCAGCTTTAATTGAGTTTATTGGTACATTATAGGGATTCAGTACAGTTACATTCATTGTTGGGATCATGTACCTCTACATGGCAAGTCTTGATTCTCATTTTTTCCCCTTACCTCTGCCCTCCCTTCATCCCCTCCTCCCCTCCCCATCTACAAACACTTTATTTTCATCTTTTCATTCTCTCACATTTTTTTCTTTTCCCTTTTTGTTCTTCCCCTACGTATCACACCTTCCCTACATCTTTAGCTCCTTTCTTCCCATTTCTAAATGTCAGTAATCTTATTAGGATCTTATGTATTATTGCAGATTATTCACACCAGGGAAA
>NW_022900951.1:84624643-84639127 GCF_012274545.1 Fukomys damarensis
CCGCTATAAATGGGTGCGCATACTTCTCTGTGAATTTAATTTTATTAATACTGGTTTGTAATTCACTCACTTTAAAATAATCTTTCGGAGTGGTTACATTTACGTATTACAAGTTGTTTTTTATAATCCCCCTCCCCTTCTCTCCTCCCTTCTTTTATACACTTGTGATATTATTGTCTTAGCTCTTGTGGCATGGAATATTTTCACTGGTTATAGTTACTAGGGTCCTGAACAGGGGTGAGGAATAGGGGAAGCGGAAATGAGAAAAATGAAGATGTGCAATGTACAGGTTCTACTTCTCACTTTTGCCCCATTTTAGCTGAATAATCTGTCCATAAATTGTTTAGCCTTTACTAAATCAGGACCACTGCTCAAAGGAGATACAGTAATACACAGAAGAGGTGTATAATCCATAATCTAAGAGGAGCCAGAAGAGGAGGAATATTGTAATTAAAATCTCTAAGACAGAAACCTGATAGAAACCACATGTGCCTTCAGAGGAAATCAATTGTTGGTGGCTGAGATTTGGGAAATCAATTATTCAGGGGTATAAATGAGTAGAGCTTTGAAGTTCAAGCCCACAATGTAACCTTTGCCTAGGGAAATTCCCCAGATAAATTTACAGACACTGAACAGGAAGTAAATGCTTCAGGAAAGCAGTCAGTGCCATCAGTGATACCTCCCAGGCCATTTCTCCCAAACAGAACACCTCCTGTTTAGGTCTCTTTAGCAATACATGAGTATGCTAATTTTGAGTGAAGGCATTTCATTTATGAAATTGATTTTATCCAAAAATGCTATTGTTTATTACAATTTTCTCCTCCATATATGCCAGTCAAACTGTGAAAGGAAAAGAAAAGAATGCAATTTTCTAGATCTGTTCTTAAAAGAAATGTAATACACCTTCCTCTGTTTAGCACTGTATTCTGGCACTGAAGGGTGCAAAAAGATTACCAAAACCTTGTAGTTTCCATGAGAAATTAAAGTTCCCTGAGCCCACCAACTGATATATGAAATTGGCATTCAGCTGGTAAACCAAGTCAACTCATCCTTGACCTATATTCTGGTTCATAAATCCTAATTTTGTTTGCTTATTGAACCATTTGGAGCCACATTATTGACAGATATGAAGCGAATGTTTGTCCTTATCTTAAGATCAAAATCTTCCTTGGGCCATAAGGTGACCCTGTAAAATTTTCAGAGAGAAATAAATCTCAAAGAGTATTATTCTATTCTATTTGTTATCTAAAGCTAATCATTGTGGGATCTGACATCCTTGATTGCAGGAAAGAGCAGGACAGTGTTTTATGGCTGGAGCCATAAGAAAGCCTTTAAAATTTGCCATGACAAGACACCGGCTTCAAGGGCAAAAAGGCTTAGGAGGAAGGTAGAGCCTCTTCAATAGTCATTGTTTGGGGAGGAAGATTGTTGGATACTAATTTGCCATTTAAAAAAATAAATTCTGGTATAGAGGACAGTATCTGAAGAAGAGCCCCACTTGAGAAATATAAGCAAGATGAAGAAGCTCAAAATACAGAGGCAGAAAAATTGTAACACATTCAACAAGTTTAGTGTAATCTTTATTGATTTGCCAATATTACTCTATTGTACTGCCTGAGTGATAGGATACTGGCTTCTCTTGTGCTTTAGGTTGAATCCAATGCAACTAAAGATACAAAGACTTAAAGCTGAATTATCCTTCTGTATATCATTGAGGCTGTTTTTCTTAAAGACTACAAAATATCTTTCTAATTACTTCCGTTGTGGAAAATCACTATTTGGATCTAGATACTTCACACATCTGGAGCAAACAAGCTCAAAGAATGTAATGTTTCCCAAATCAATAAAAAGAGGTGTCAGAAAGGCAGGTTCTCACCTAGCAAGTTTTTTTCAATTTGAGGTACCAACAGTAATTGACAGTGCAAGCTTTTGCCTCAGTCTCTGATAGTCATGTTCAAAGACATATTACTTAAAATAAATGGAACCAAGTTCTAGTTTTCAGTGTTCAGACAGCATATAGCTTTGAAATATGCTTCCATGACTAACAAAGGTTTAGTTTTCACCTTCACCTGGAAAGCAACTTAACCTTTTAATATCAATTTTCTCATTGTTGAAATTAGAGGCATTCATAGGAAAATGGATATACTCCTAAGTGAAATAAATAAGTCACACATGTATAAACACCGAATAATTTCTCTGGTATGAAAAACTATAATGGTACATAAGATTCTAATGGTATAATTGACAATGTGAAATAGGAAGAAAAGGGCTAAAGGTGTAGGGGAAGTGGGAAGGGTAGGGGAAAGGAAATAAAGAAAAGAAAAAAAAAGCACGAGAAAACTAAAACATGGAAATAAAGTATTTGTAAATAGGGAAGGGAGGAGGGGGTGAAGGGGGTAAGGAAAAAATGAGAACCAAGACCTGTCTTGTAAAGGTACAAGATCCCAATGATGAATGTAACTGTACTGTATACCTAAAATGTACCAATAAACTCAATGAGAAAAAAAAATTTTCTCATTTTTGAAAGATCCATGTAATCCCATGAAGTTATTTTCCCTTTAAATCAACTCTCTGTTCCACCTTTAATTTTACTCAACATCAAAGTCTTATTGAAAACAAAACTGTACCTAACAAACAGCATTTTGTTAAGTCAAACATCAGCTGCTCTTTCCCAAGTGTCTTAGGATTGTATATTCTAGGTCCACTGGGTTACCAATGGAAGAAAAGATCAGATAGGGCATGGTGGGTCAATGAATGTATTTACTGGATCTGTTCCATCAAGGCCTCTATGGATAGATTCACAGTAGGAAAACCCAAGGGAAAAGAATCTTTCCATGACTCCCAGTCTGGAGTGCAAATCAGCATTAGAAGTTTCATCATAGCCTCTTCTGTCAAAGCACTTCTCGACATTGTTTGTTTGCTATTCTAAACTTCTGTGAATGTTACACTGCAAAATTCACTCTTACTTGGTATAAAAAATGACAGTGGTGATGCTAATCATGGAGAGGCAATGTGATTATGGAAGAATGGAGCTTTTATGGGAGGAAAATTGAAGTATCACAGTGTCATATCTGAAGAGAAGGTTGTTAAAACAATCAAAGCCATTAGCAAGGACAAAGCACCCAGGCCTCGCTTTCTGCAGATTTTTCTGGTCTGAGTTGCTCAACATAGCACCCAGAGCTAGTGCAAAATGCTCTACGGCAGTGATGGTGAATCTTTCCAAGCTTTAGGTGATAATAAAAAGCCCATTGTGGCACACATGCCATAGGTTTACCACCACTGCTCTATAGGAACATGCAGTGATCCAGCCATAAAGCCTGGCTCCTTAAAAGAACTGCCAGTTTTTCAGCAACACTTTCTTTCCTGACAAAAGCAGATCAACCACATGCCCACCTACCATCCCTTAAAAAGAACAGTATCTACTCTGGCATGATGAGATCAATAATACTCCTTTAAATACTGAAAGGTTGTTAAGAGTGACCAATGAGTTTAAAACATCGTATTACAGCAATAAAAGCATATCAATGTTTATAGCAACACAATTCATAATAGGTACATTCTAGAAGCAGTCTGTATACTCATCAATAAATGACTGGATAAATAAAATGTGGTATTTATGCACAGTGGAGCACTGCTTAGCTATAAAGAAGGCCAAATTTGTAGAAAATGGATGTGCCTGGAAAACATAATATCAAGTGAAATAAACCAAACACACAAGCTTAAGTACCATATGGTACCTCTCACTTCAGTAAGGCAAAGTACAAACAAGGAGAATGATAAAGTATGGACAGAAAGAGACAAGGGGATAGATCTCTGGCAAATGGGAGAGGGTTCAAGAGATCAAGAATAAGGGGTGAATGGAAGGGGAAATGGAAACGAACAGACTAAAAATATACAATATATAATATACATAAGTATACAATAGAATAAAAATGTATAAAAACCTAATAACCTCAATGAATATAAGCATTATATGCCATAAACATGAGTTAAGATTGATAACATAAATAAGAATGAAAATGGGAAGAAGGAATTAAGTGAGGAGGGAAGGAGGAGGGAGGGAAAGAGATTTGGAATAAGAAACAAGTTGTATTATGTACATGTGCTCACTCCCCATGATTATGATAAAATACATGTGCTGCAAACATGTATTAATAAAAAATAAATACATTTTTACTGAAAGATAAAAATTGAATAATAGGCACCAATGAATTGAATAAATTGTAATGACCAGATGATTTGAGATTCAGGAACAGTTATAGGGTCAGCCCAAAGAAAGTCTAGATAAGAGTTACATGGTCTATGAAAAAATTTGGGTCTATTGTGTGCCAAATATTTCTCTACGAGGAAAGAGGTAATGGGTTTATGAAGCAAGCAATATTAACGTCTCTATGAAAGTTAGATCCAGATGCAAGTGTTAGTGATTTACTAGGAAAGAGCTAAAGAAAACCACTTCAGAATTAAGGCATAAACATATTGAGTGACCCTGGTGTCATGGCCAGGATAAACATAGTTATAAGTCAAACAAAATGTTAAGCTCCACCTCTAGCTTGGCATCGCTGAGCTGGGAAATGGAACAACTCTGGCAGTTTGTTTGAGATAAGCTCAATAAGTATATGGAAGCATGGGGCTGGAATTTAAACAGCCCCAAACTAAATTAGTCAGGTATTTAATTTTTGGATTAAATACACTAAGGGGAAGTCTCATTCAGGGTATTTTTAAGCCAGGAGTCATCATTTATTCAAACTGAGATTAGAATCTCTTCTGATCTATGACTCTAAATTAGAGAAGTGATGGCTAGTTGTCTCCCTGTTTCTATTCTCCCATTCTTCACTAAGTGATGGAATTGATATTTCAGCCACCTGGAATATAGACTTTAATTCTTGATCATTCAGATGTGTGTGACCTTGAGTCTAAGTTCTGTCCCATGAGATGTAAAAAAAAAATAATCTTGTGAGATTACTAACTGTCCTCAAGTGGAGAGGTGTGGTCCTTTTCCCTAGCTTCCCATTCTGCTGCTGAAATACAAATGGTGGCTCAAGCAAGAGCAGCTATATGGGCTGGAAATCATGAATAGTGGAGGAACAAGCTAGAAAGATTTGCAGCAGCTACAGACCTGCTTTTTTCCAGATTAGATGTTGTTTCAAATCCAAAACATGTTTCATTTTTTCTTTCTGTCTAAATTACTGAAAGCACTAGATGTAAAGAATATTTTCACCTACAAATCCAATCTGAATAAAAGTCCTAGTCACTGTCTGTAAAAGGGACATGAAGGCATTTAGCAAGTTTGTGCCAGCAGGGTTTTACCTGATCCGGTTGGTCTAAGAAGCAAAATATTGCGTTTTTCAAGTTTTATGCCATCGTGGGAAGAATCCAGTATTTACCTCCACATTTTCCTGATTTTTTTTTTTTTTTTTTTTTAAAAAAAAATTTTTTTTTTTTTTTGTTTTTGGTACCGGGGATAGAACTCAGGTCCTTGTGCCTGTGAGGCAGGTGCCAGAACCACTGAGCTAAATCCCTGGCTTATCCTGAGGTATTTGTTGATTTACCTGTTGCTGCATTGATGCTCCTAAAGCATTCTTATTTGAGATATTTTCAGTAATCTGAAGCAATTTTGTAAATTGTATTCTTGCTCCTTTTTTGATTCTCTAGGGGTTAATGATGTCTGCTTCTGAAACCCTGTTGCCTCAAATTAGCTGAGATAGTATTATAAGCATTATACATGGCAACTGAAAGCACTTTCTTAGCAAAGGACTGGGCAACAGTGTAGTCTCAAGGTAATTATAAATGTTCTTTGGGAGATTGAGTGGTTTTTGTTGGAATGCCAATTTTATAGCTTCTGCTTCTGATTTGGATTCTTTGTGTTTTTCACTGAATCAGCTTCAAATAGCGCAACAAAAATAGTGATTTGATAATTCACATCTGGTAAAAAAAAAAGTGTCGATGACAGAGGCCTCTGTATGGGTGCATGAGTTGCAACATTTAGGATGGTACAGCTGTTTCCATCTTTCCAAGCATTCTCAAAACCTGACTTCTTACTGTTTCTCTCTCACTGATTTTTTTGTTTTCATTACTGCAGACTGAACCTAGGGCTTTCATGCTGAGGTACAGCCCTGCCCCCTTAAAAATATTGGTTATCTAGATTAATGGGTTTCATTTTTCATTTTACTAAGTTGCCCATCTTGGGCTTGAACTTGTTATCCTACTGCCTCTTTCTTCCAGACTGCTGGGATTACAAATTATTTCTTATTAAATTATTTACTTATTTCCATCTCCAGAGCCATCTTTATTTGTCCCATCTCTCGAGGTAAAGTATGCTGTTTTCTGAAAAGATCTTAAGAGTGGCTCTGTTCAGAATCAGTTTCAAAGGTCTCAACCTTTCCTAAAACTTCTATATGAATGTGACCACAAGAAATATCTCTGTTCTAGGAGGTGAGCAAGGTTGTTGTGGATGAGGCAGCAGCCACACTTTCAAAACTTGTTGACCTTTGGGTCTCAGTGGTAGCCCAACTCCTGCTCGCCTGGTGCAGACTTGGTTCTGAACTCTCTTGCTGGCCTTAGGCCCAGCATAATATAAGACAGCCAGGGTTTGGTACTCTTAAGTGTCCCACTTCCCTCGACACTTTATAGTAGACACCTATACCTTCCCCTACTCCTGGCCTACAGGGTCCTGGAGCATGTACCTGCCTGCATCCTAGTATCAGGGAAGGAGCCTGGGAACCTGTTGTGTGAATATGTGTAAGACAGCAACATGAGGTGAGGGAAGGGCTCATGACTTGGATGCCAATCTTTCTGCTTTTTTTTTGAATACCTGATGCTTTTCAATTGGATGCCAGATGTGCATTTCATTTTTTTGGTTGTTGGGTATTTCCTATTTCTATAAATGTTCTTGAACTTTTTTCTGGGATAAAGTTTAATTTCTTGGAAAAGGATTCCTTCAAGTTTTTTGAAACTTGATTGGACAGGTCTAGTGCAGCCTTGAATCCAGGGATAACTTGGTACCACTACTTTTGAATACTTTTATCTGATACTCTATGAATTAGACTTTCCACTGTGGCTGGTGGATCAGGCATTATTCCCAGCCCTATGTGAATGTTTCTTCTACTCTTTTTGGGTGGTTCTACCCTTGCCTAGGTTAGTTTCTTTACACACATGCATTCATAAGTACCTCAGCCAAAGATGTAAGGGGCAACTTTCCAATGATCACTAGAATTCTCTCTCTTCTCTAGTACTCTGTCATGCAAATTCTACCTGCTTTGGTCATTCTGAACTCTCAGCACCATTTCTTCACCCACTGGGTTCTGTTTCAGTTTATTATTCCCATACCCACTGCCTGGAAACTTTCTCTAGGAAGAAACCTAGAGGAAACTGTAGGGCTTACTTTGTGTTCTGTCTCTCAGAGATCAGTGTTTTCTGTTGCCTGGTGTCAAATATTTTAACACCTTTGTCTGCATTTTGTCTGTTTGCCCTTGGTTCAGGTAGGAGGATAAATTCAGTCTCTATTACTCTATCTTGCACAGAAGTGAGAACTTTCACACCAGATAGAAATAGATGACTATAAGGTTTAACTGACTGTTATTTTGGATTTTCTGTCATTTTTAGCCAAGTCTAATCCTAACAATTACAAGGCTGATCCCTACTTTAGAAGAGCTTTTAATTTTAATATAAAGAAACTAACATTTTAAAACAACCAGAGACTTGAAAAGTACCTGATTAAGGTCAAATACCTGTATGAAAATTGAAAGCTCTGTCATTTCCTGTGAGAAATATAGTGCTTAAGCAGCCAAATCAATTACAGCTGGTAGTGCCGTTTGACAAAATAAAGTATATTTTCTCTTAGTATGATTAATTTCTCATTCACAAAGATAGTAATTCTGTGTGGATAGAAATTATTCAGCAAACTTTTTGAGCATCAACTATAGCTTAGGAGATAGGCTATGTTCTAGGGATGCATGAACTGGGGTATAATCCAACAGTAGTTCACAGTTCTGATAAGGAAAATCTCATATAGATCAGGGCTTTTGTTATGTGAATAACTCATAAATTTGTCTGAAAGGCTTAGAGGTAGCTTATGTTTTAAAATAAAATTCTTCTAGTTTTTTCTTCTAATTAGTGAAAATGCCTTTGCAATCCATGGTTCTTCAGTGAACTGAGTAATTTATGCTTTAAGCATAAAGAAGCTTCTCCTGGAATGAGTCACACAATTTCAAAGCTTCACTGGTATCATTGCAATTCAGAAATATGTTGGATGCCACCCTTACCAAATGACTAAGTTTAACATTGTCAATAATGGGAAAATTATATCATATTCTACCTAACACAGGACACTGAGAAGTAAACAAAAAAGTTTAATCTCCATGTTTTTATGAGGGATAATTGGAGAAATCTAACTGAGAGATATCTGAAAAAATACTGCTCTTGCCTCTTCAAAAATGTCAATACCAAGCAAGATGTGGTAGTGTACCCCTGTAATCCCCGTACTCTGAGAGGTTCAGGAAGGGAGATTTCAAATTCAAACGCAGCATGAGCAAAGTAGCAAAACCCTGTTTCAAAGTTAAAGTGAAAATAAATAAATAAATAAATAGGCCTGGGGATGTAGCTCAGTGTAAAGGCCCTGGGTTCAATGTCCGGTACTAGGGAGAAAAGTCACAAAAGAAAACCAGTCGGGGGTTTGGGAATTCTGCTAGATTTGTGGAGATCAAAGAGACTGAAATCCAATGCATAATCCCTAGTTTTTTCATTTTATTTTATTTATTTATTTTGGTACCAGGGAATCTAACTGGAGAACTCTTGCATGTGAGGCAAAATCCTGGGCCAGATTTTTCATTTTAAAAAGTTATCAGAACATTATTGGCACTATTGGGAAATTGGGATAGACTTTATATTCATTTATTGTTACACTTCCTGGGTGTGATCACTGTATCATGTAAACATACAACACAGTGCTTTGTTCTTAGGAGATATGTGCAGCTAATATAAAAATATATTTGTATAGAATGCAAAAGTGGAAACAAACTAACAATTTGTGAATTCAGGCAAAAGATCTATGGATGCTCAGGCCAAGGGTATATGTATTATTTTTAAACTTTTCTAAATGTTTGAAATTGTTCAAAATAAAAATTTGGCAGGAAAACTTCTCTGATCCCTACTGTAGGCTCTAGCTTTGGTTTTCTTGAGAGGTTTCATTGGAGACCAGAACTGGACTTAGAGACAGCAATCAGAAGCTCCTCTAGGCTTTGGGATTTTCCCATAACATGGTCCACTTTCTGCAATAGTATAGCCAGTGGTCTGTACTCCCTTCTCCCTTCCCTTCGTATGTATTAAAACCAAGGACTTTGACGTTCACACTTTACTTTTTAAGGGAATTTATTTAAATTCAGGAAAGTAACAAAGTTAGAATTCTGCTTTCACTGTTGTTCTGAAACTGGGGTGGGCCGACATATACTGGCTTGCATAACAAGTTCTGAGCAGCCAAACTCATTGGTAGTGTGAAATTAGCCAAAGTAGAAATATTTGCAGCCCTTCAACTTCCCTGAACCAGTGGTTAAACATTCCCCAGAACAAAACTGATTTTAATCCTTATCCTATAAGGGGTGTTCTAAAGACCGCATAGTTGATTTTTAGCAGTTCTAAAGAATCTTGAAGTTCTCTAAAGATTGCTAACAAAATATCCCACAGACGGTTTTCTGGTGGCCTCTGTAGTCCAAGAGTAGGTTTTGATTGCACTGAAGTTATAGGTAGTGTTTCAGTCACTTTCCTCATTGCTGACACAAAATACCCAACACTCACACTTTACAGCAGGAGAGGTTTATTTTTGCTTACAGTACAAAAGTTTCAGTCTTGGAAGATTAAACACAAAAATAGCATGGCAGGAGGGCCTGGATGGAGAAAAGTTGCTCAAGGCATGTTGGCCAGGACGCACAGTAAAGAGAAGAACCAAGAAGTGAGGTATACCCTTCTTAGGTCATGCCCCCAGTGACCTGCCTTATCTGACCAGACGCTACCTCTTAACAGCAAGTCATCTATATTGCCCCATGATTCAATCACCTTTCAAAAGTTCTGCCTCTGAGCATATGAAACTCTTGGGGGACATTTTGATATAACAATAAAATTTCACCATTTCCCCCAAACACTGAGGTGCATGATCTTTATTCAAAATAAATTTAGTACATCTTTAAGTTTTGCCACTGTCCTAACAGTTCCAGCACTGCTGAAAAGTCCAAGTCCAAAGTCTCCTCTGAGACTCCAGGCAAACTCTTATCTGTCAGTCCCTGAAAAAATTAAAAAGAAAGCTAAATATTTCTAATACAATGGCACAGTGTAAATATTTCCATTCCAAAAGGAAGGAATAGGGGACCAAAGCAAGATGAAAACCCAGCAAGGAAAACATTAAGTCCTATAGTTCAATGTCCAGCATCTGTAGCAAGTTATGTGAACTCCAAAGGACGTGGGTAGCCCCACCCCTACAGTATTGCAGGCTGCAGCTCTTATGGCTTATTTTTTGGGGGTGGATTTGCTCATTGCTATGGGCCTTCCTCAGATGTTTATTTCGTAGGGTCTCCATTGTACTTTTGGCTTCACTTTCACAGCTTTATGCACTGTTCTTTCAGGGGTATACTGCCAGGCCTTGCAGGCTTTCTTCTGAAATCTGGGTGGAAGCCTCCCTTACCCCACAACCCTTGCATTTTCTGTGCTTGTAAAACCAGAGCCATGTGGATGGTGCCAAGATCCCTTATGAGTTTAAGCAGTCTCCAGGCCCTCTTAGAACTTGCTTATCACAGCCTCTAAGTGACATTTTTGGCTGAGTTCTTGGAAACTGTTTCTTAACTGGCCATGAATAAGCTAGGTTCCCTGAAGCTTTCTTCTCAAAACAGTTTTTCACTTTTACAATCTTTACTTATGAAGGGTGGGGTTATTATTGCTTCCTAAAATGCCCTCAAGGCATCCTTCCTATTGTTCTGATGCAAACTACGTTACTTCTTTTTAATGTTTTTTAGTAATAAGCTTTCTTTTGCTAAAACTTTATAGGTCCTTCATTCTTAGAAAAGCTGAAAACTTTTAAAATGTACTTTTTGCTCCTGAATTTCAGCATAAACCTGGCTAAGGCCCATAGGAGTACTCATTCCACAGCCTGAACATTGGGCTACCTTCAAATTTCCTTCAACAGTTAATTAATCTATTGCCCTTAATCTCACTCTCCTGCAGTCTTAGGATATGGGCAAAATGTAGACAAATTTTCTGCCAGGGTGTAACATACATGGCCTGGACTTCAACTGCCAGTGGATTATTTGTTTCCAAGTGAACCTTTCTGAACCTGATCTTTATAATCTGCATTTCTACAAGTATTCTGGTTTTCTGAGCACCAGAAAGTATCCCACATCAAGCTTATCTTCTAGCATTCTGGGGTTTCTCTATTTGGTACCTATGTACAAACCTTTCCAAACTCCTCTCATTAACCAGTTCTAAAAACTTCTGAAACACATGATCTGTTATATTCATAGTAATGACCCACTTCTCTGGTACCAAAATCTGTCTTGGTCACTTTCCTAGCCATTGGGACAAAATATTTGATATAACTTAAAGTAGAAAAGGTTTATGTTAGCTCATAGTTCAGAAGTTTTTGTCCATGTTTGTTAGGCATGGAAAAATAGCCTGGACAGAGGAAATCTGTTCATTGCATGGTAGCTAGGAAGCAAAGTAAAAGGAGCCAGGAAGGGAAATATATACCCTTCCAGGTGATACCCCCAGTGACTCATCTCTTATGACCAGAATCTACCTCCTAGCAGCAAATTAGGTGTATCGTTCCTATGATTCAAGAAATTTACAAAAAGCACATGAGGCTCCTGGGTAGTTATAGCTTTCATCTAGATGTCCCCCCAAAACCTCATGTGATCATAAGTGAGACTTTTCAGAGGTGGATGGATCTAGGGTGTGTGATGCTGGGATTAGGTAATATGATAACTAAATTGGCTCAGCATAGCTCTGAGGGTGAATAAAGGAAGCCCATCTAGGGTGTGCGCGGCACTACCTAAATGGTTTGTAGCCCATTTGAGATAAAAAGGTAGGCAGGTTGGCTGCTGTTCTTTGCTGCTCACTGCTTCCTGCCTACCCTTTCATGGTCTGCTTTTCCTCTGCAATTCCTCACTGCTATGCCACCCTGCCTTTTAGTCAGTGGACTATGGACTGAAAACCTCTACAAACTGGGAACTGAAAAAAACTTTTCCTCCTTTAGCTTGGAGATGTTGAGTATGTTGGTTCAGCAATGGCAAAAATAACTAAGACAGTTACTTATATATAAATCATATGAGGTAGGAAAATTTATTTATTGTGAAAAGAAAAATTGTCCACTGTGCTCTCTTTCCAAAAGGCTTTTGGCTGGGTGGAAACTTAATGAAGTAGAACAGAATATAGAACCAGGAGATGGATGGTCTTGTTACTTTCCTTCTAAACCTAAACAAGTCAGTCACTCTCTCTGAGCTACAATATTCTCATCTGTAAAATGGAAGCATTAATAGAATGCTATCTCATGGAGTTGATCCTAGGTGCTATGGGATCTTCACATCCTTATTTTCAAATTGAGACAAATAATCATGAGGCCTGATTTACTTGAAGATGAATGTTGTACTAATTTATTTAGAGATAGAATATGAAATAGAATTTATCCTAATTCTATAAATTTGGAACTACCAATATTCCCTTGATTTCAGAACTGCAGAACAATGTAGTATATGCCTAGTAAATATCTATTGTTATAGACAATCTATTGTATTTGTGAATAAAGGTTTAATTTAATCTGTACAATGACCTGGTAAACAAGCAAGGCATTTACATCCTTAACTAAGCTTCAATTAAATGTCCTGTTAATAAACAGCAGAGCAGGAGTATAACTAAGCCATTTGAGCTTTCAGTCCAAAGCTCTGCTACCTATATCACTTGGGTTATGATGTTATCTGATTCTCAGTTTCAGGGTTTTATTTGAAAAAGAAAAGAGGTGAACTTGAAGATAACAAAGCCCTTCCAGATCAAGTATGACTTGATTCTAAAGTGACAGATTCATTGCAGTTTGCCTAAGTATTTTCCAACTTTAGCACTTGAAGTTCCATATCTTGGAAAACTCCTTAGTCCTGGGAAAACCAGCATGATTGGTCAGTCTGAGTCTGCCCTTTTGTTCATGGAATAGATCCAGGCTTTTCCTCAAGAAGATATACCCAGTTCTATTATCCAGCTCCAGTTACTCCCCCGCAATTCTTGTTAATACCCAATTTACTTTCTCAGTCTGCTTTGTGGGCTTCTCTTCTTCTGCCTGTTCCATATTTTCTCCATAATTCTACCTCTTAATGATAACTACTGAAAACTTTTTAATACATGTCTATTCAATCTTTTAAAAATATTACTTGTGTATTATAATTATTATCATTTAAAAATGTGATCATACTGCATAAATACTTGTTTCCCATAATTCTCACTTAATATACCAGAAGCATTTTTCCAATTAATTAAACATTCTGCAAGGGAAAGTAGCTTCACATGACTGTGTAATAATCCACTGCAAGGAACATACCATACTTTTTAGTTTAACTATTCTCCTATTATAAGACATGGTTGTTTTCATTTTTTACTGTTACAAATAGAGTTCTGATTAATATCATCATTCATAATTCTTTCTGTACTGCTTTATTTCCTTCAATTAAATTCCCATATACTGTATTAAAGACAGAAAGTTTTTGAGGCTATTGATACATAGTGCCAAAATACAGAAAGAATTAACTGAGAAAGGAAATTTCCAGTATTAATTTTACAGACACATTTGGAAATAGCTTGAACAATATTTGTGTAATATGAACCCTCATTTTGTAAATGGATCTGTGGAAATAATTTGTTACCTTAGAAAACACTTTAAGAATTAATATCTAAGAAAGCAAACAATTTTTGTATTATTATTACTTTTATTGAAACAATCTTTGTATATCATTTGGGGGTACATTTTTATGAACATCTATTTAAATAGGTCTCTGTGCAATACAGATTTGCTACAAGTCTTCCAAATATATTCACCTTTTAAAATTTCCACCAACCTCTCATAAGTCTAAGCCTCATCTGGACAAATACAGCTATCAGGTGCTCCTTTGTGCTGGAAAGAGGACTTTATAAAAGCAAACAATTTTTTTTTTAGGGCTGGGGATTTAGCTCAGTGGTTCAGTGGCCTGCCTTGCAAGTGCAAGGACCCGAGTTCAATCCCCGGTGCCAAAAATAAATAAATAAATAAATAAATAATAAAAGCAAACAGTTTTTAATGAAATGTTCAGTCAGTATTGTAATTGTTTATTGTGGACAGCATTTTAGATATAGCTGCAAAGATGATGCAAGAGATGACCATTTTATGATCTTTAGGTAGAGTATAACTGTTTCCAATATATGACATATGACTTAGTCTTACTATTTAGAATTAATATAGTCCTATTGTAATTTACCTTAGCTAATATC
>NW_022900951.1:84639835-84641353 GCF_012274545.1 Fukomys damarensis
CCTGCCTTGCAAGTGCAAGGACCCGAGTTCAATCCCCGGTGCCAAAAATAAATAAATAAATAAATAAATAATAAAAGCAAACAGTTTTTAATGAAATGTTCAGTCAGTATTGTAATTGTTTATTGTGGACAGCATTTTAGATATAGCTGCAAAGATGATGCAAGAGATGACCATTTTATGATCTTTAGGTAGAGTATAACTGTTTCCAATATATGACATATGACTTAGTCTTACTATTTAGAATTAATATAGTCCTATTGTAATTTACCTTAGCTAATATCACATTAGAAACAACCAAATGACTTCAGCAACCTCAACAAAGAGGATATATGGATAAAATGAGCACATAAAAAGATTTTCAGTATTATTCATTATTGAGAAAATATATGTTTAAACCATGTTGAGATACAACACTTATAAATTGCTAAAATTTAAATATATTGCGCAACCAACTGCTAAAAAGGATGTGCAAGCAACTAGAACTCATATATATATTTGGTACTGGGAATCGAACTCAGGTCCTTGCACTTTCGAGGCAGGCTGTGAAACCACTGAGCTAAATCTCCAGCCCTGTTGGTCATATTTTTAATTTTTTTTATATGATGTCTTCAGCCTGAAACATAATTCCAATTATTGTGTTGTTCTTTTTTTTTCTCTCTCTCTCTCATTGAGTTTCTTGGTACAATTTAGGTATACAGTACAGTTACATTCATCATTGGGATCTTGTACCTTTACATGACAGGTCTTCATTCTCATTTTTTTGCCTTGTTCCTGCCCTCCCTTATTGTGTTGTTCTTAAAGAAGCCATGTTCTTTGGATGTTACTTGCAAGAATGTATTTAGAGTAATAAATGGATACTCTTATGGTTTATATCTAAAATGTCTCCTAAAGGCTCATGCACTTCTGGGTGGGACTTTTGGAAGTGACAGGATCATGGTTGTGCAATACTGGATTAGTCCACTGATTGGACTAGCATACTTCTAGCTGTGGCTGAAAGGATTTACTGAAGACAGAATACCTATCCGGATGTGAGTGGCACTAACCAATAGTCTTGTAGCCTGAATGTAATCAAAAGGGAAAAGGAAACTCATTGCTGCTGCTTTCTGCCTGCCCTTTCATGGACTGTTTTTTCTCTGCCAGGCTACTCTTCCTTGGAGCCAGCTGGCTGTAAATTCTACAAATGAGCTAAAATAAACCTTTTTCTTTTAACTTGTGGGTGTTGGATATTTTTTCCCAGCAGCAAGAAAGTTGCTAAGACAGATAATGCTTATACTACCATTTTTTCTTCCTCCTACTGACCACTAGAAGGGAGAAAGCATTCAGAGGCAGGTCACAGCACCACTATTAGTTTCCAGTAGGGCTGACCACCTACAGTAACAGTCTTCCTTCTTGCAGCTCTTTCCTACTGGGATTATTTCTGTACCTACCAAAATCTGTCCCATAAAATGGGGCCACATCTTAGAAGAAATGTCATTTGATTTACTAGGATACTTTTTTTTTTTTTTTTTTTTTTTTTTT
>NW_022900951.1:84641371-84645134 GCF_012274545.1 Fukomys damarensis
GGTACCGGGGTGAACTCGGGTCCTTGCACTTGCAAGGCAGGCCACCTAACCGCTGAGCTAAATCCCCGGCCCTTACTAGGAATTTATGGAGCTCTTTAAGACAGGAAGAGCCATCTCCTCCTGCTTGTTGCATTTTTTTTTATAGATCAAGAGAAGGAAATAAGAAATGTAAAGGTAGAGTGATAGAAGCTATGTGGCTACTGGAAATTAGAGTATATGAAGCAATCAAGACAAAATTTCCAGGACACATCTACTGATCAAACTAAATTTATGTGCAAGAGAACAAAATCTTGAAAAGGTCACTGCAGTTGTCTGCTTCAGTGCAACTCAGATTTTTTCTTAGTCCTCCTTCAAAATCTCAGCTACACCTCTGACTCCTGGCTTATTGCTACAATTTAGGACCATGCATGAACCTCACTTCAGTGATTGTCTGCTTAAGCTCTGAGTTAATTTTATTGCTGGACCATTTCATCCTTGTGCCCAAATATCCAAGTGAGTGACATTTAGTTATCAGCACCACCATCTTTTGGGAGAAACTATTACATTATTGTGCGCAAGGGTATGTCTGTGTGAACCAGTCAGCACTAGGATTATATCTTGACTTTCCGACTTTCCAACTATACAATCTTCAGTTTATTTTTAAAGTGAGAATAACAGTACTTATCCTCATAAGATTGATTGAATTAATACATAGTAAAGCCTTTAGAAAATTGTTTCACATATGATAATTACTTAATAGCAACTATCAATATTAGTCAAATTTGAGTGTCTGGCACTTGCAATTAGACTGCATAGGACCTCTACTAACTATGTACCATGCCCATGCTTGGATTGGGTGTTGGAATCTACTTAACCCTAAACTGATAACCTTGCTTGAAATATATTCCAGATTTTCTTCCTAACCTCCTAACAGGTGAATGGTTAAAGAAAATGTGGTATTTATAAACAATGAGTACTACTCTGTCAAAAAGAATAAACGAGTGATTTGTAGGAAAGTAGATTCACATTAAGACTTAATGCTAAGTGAAAAATTAGGCACACGGGCTTAAATACCACATGATTTGTCTTATATGAGAAACTCAAAATATAAATAAAAAGGAAAATAAAGGATTGATAATAGGAACTAGGGAGATAGGGAAGGAAATCAAGAGATAGAGGGGGGAGGAGAAGAGGGGAAAGGGATGATAAAAGAATTAAGATGCGTTATGTACATGTACCAACTCCCCACAAGGAATGTAATTATTATATACTGCAAACATGTGCTAACAGAAAAATTGGAAAAAATAGCCCCTGGGTAATATCTTTTAATCTCAACTATATTTGGGCATTTGGCCTTTATCCAAATACACAGTGTTGCTAGGGATTTGGGAGTATTTAAGCAGGTCAGACCTAACCTGACACTATGCAATTCCTGGTCAGGCTAAGTACCCTAAAGATCAAATGAAGTTTTGTTTTTGGATGTTAACAGGGAATCACTATAGATTCTTAAAAAGGGAAATGCTGTGACTACTGAGAGGAAAACAATCTAGATTTAATGCCTGAATGATCTTTATGCTTTTAGTTGATTAAACTGGTAAAGATTTGCAAGAACCATTTAACTTGCCTGTGTACTAATTAGCATGTACTTCCTTCCTTAATACTTGATTTTTTTAAATAAAAGTTTGCTTGAGGGAAGTCAGACTAGGGAGACTCTAGTCCATATAACTCGAGAACTTAATAAGTCCCCATTCTTTCCATCCCCTAATGCTACCAAAGTAACTACCACCATTTATTGAGTACGTATTTGGTTCAGGACCTTGAATCAAACATTTAGCATGTATATTCAATTTAGCCCTTATAGCAGTCACTGTTTTCACTCTTATTATCTGTAATTTTCACTTGAGGAAACTGAGGCTTACAGAAGTTAATTGCCCAGTGTTACACATTTAGCATGGAGCAACTTGACCAGAATTAAAGCTTGATGCCAACATTCTATTTTTATCACTATGATAAATAATGGCTTACTAGTAAATGAAAGTCAGCCTTAGAGGGTGTAGTGAATAAAATTATCAAAAGTGATTTTAGACCTTCAGTGCAAATGAATAACACCACCTGAGAGATTTTGTCAGGGGAACTGCATGCCGTGTTAAAGAAGTGGGAGTGGGATGGTGATGATTGCTAGGGATACTACAGTAGTCAATCTCTGTGGGACGATGAAGAGAAGAGTACACTCTTTGGTGAATCTATTAATGAAAATGATAATGAACCACAGTACAAATAAAGAACCACCAGGAAGGTAGAAACAGATAAATTGGTTTTGGGACCAGAGAGATCTGCCTTTGACTCTCAGCTCCACCACTTATTCGCTGTGGGAATTCGGCCAGCTATTTATCCTACTTAAATCTTATTTGCCTCATCCATAAAATGGGATTTAAAATAGGTAACTACTCTTCAGGGTTACTGTGAAAATTAAATGGGACAGAGTGATTAAATATTCTAGAATTAGAGAGTGGTGAAGGTTGTACAACCTTATAAATACATGATAACCATTGAATTGTACTCTTTCAAGGGATGAGTTTCATGGTATATTTATATTTAATCAGACATTATATGAAACAACTTATATAAAAATACATAGCACAATTTCTGACATAGATTAAATACTTTATATATAGTAACAACTATTACTAAATTATTGATATGTTAGTATTATGATTTTGATGATGATGAAAAAGATAAGTCTTATATATAATATCTCTGACAACAGTTCCTGTATCTTAGTGGGGAAAATCTCTCTTTACTCAAAAATAGGAGGTAAGCAGGCAATTTCTGAATACATTTAGATCACAGATGGGATTATTAGGCAAGAAACTTATTTGGCATTTACAGGAGGTTCAGAGGACACAGGCAGCTGGGTCACCCTTCCAGAATGAATTACAAACTTACCCCTCGGGGTCAATCAACAGTTATTTTAGGAAATTTGGTTTTCTGTAGGCCCAGATAGATAGTGGAGAACCTTTGACAAATGACAGAAGTGCTAAAATTCACCAATAACTCAGCTAGTTGAACAATTATGGTGGCCTTTGTGTCACTTGACTACTTAGTAAGCAACTACCAGAAGGCTTTAAAACAATATCTTTGTTTTAAAAGATGTAGAAAACTTAGAAGCTGAGATCATTTTTAGAAATTTGAGTTGACTGGAAAGTTCAGACTTAAGAACAGAAGAATTATTTGAAAATCACATTGACATAATTCCTTTTGAAGCCAGTGTTTTGAATTTTGTGAGTTAAATGTTTTTTTCTTTGGTTGTTTTTGTAAGGAAAGTTAAAATTTTCCTCTCTATTTAGCCAGCTCCCATCCAGCAATTCATAGATGGGCTGACCCATCTGTAAAGGAGGTTGTGTACTGCACGTAGGATATAATCAAGATGTAAGTAGGCTGTTTCCAAGTTTTATGTGGTTTTTCTATAAAATGGAATATTACTCAGCCATAAAGAATGAGAAAATAGATTCATTCATAGGAAAATGGATACATATTGAGGATATACTCCTAAGTGAAACAAATAAGGCACACATGTGTAAATACCGAATAGTTTCTCTGGTGTGAATAATCTGCAATAATACATAAGAACCGAATAAGATTACTGACATTGAGAAATGGGAAGAAAGGAGCTAAAGTTGTAGGGAAGGTGTGATGGGTAGGGGAAGGGTAAAAAGGGAAAAGAAAAAAATGTGAGATAATGAAAAGATGAAAATAAAGTGGTTGTAGATGGGGAGGGGAGGAG
>NW_022900951.1:84646714-84674679 GCF_012274545.1 Fukomys damarensis
GAAGGGAGGGCAGGGACAAGGGGAAAAAATGAGAACCAAGACTTGTCATGTAGAGGTACAAGATCCCAACAATGAATGTAACTGTACTGTATCCCTAAAATGTACCAATAAACTCAATTAAAGCTGAAAAAAAAGATGTAAGTAAGAGTGTAGGTTTTGAATTATCAGGGACAGGAAACATAGTGTTTTATTTATTAAACTTTCTAAGGCAGGGTCCAAGTCGAGGACATTTTATTGGTGTGGGTGATGAGGGAGAAATGAAGAGGCTAGTAGTCATTTAGGCCATAGTTGACAATAGTTAATAGCATGAATATTATAAAAACTAGACATTCTATTTTTAATGGAAAAAAGAAACTTGTTCAAAGATCCTATTTGGTTACTGCTTAATTTTCACTCAAAATGCTGTCAAATTATGTTATTAGCATGATCAGCAACACCTAATGGATGCTTTCAATGTTCAGAAACTTTTTAGTAGGGCCAGGGATTTAGCTCAGTAGTGCTGTCACATGCCTCGCAAACTCAAGCACCAGAGCTCAATTCCTGGTACCAAAAAACAAACAAACAAACAAACAAAAAAGCAAACAAACAAAAAAAAGCTTTTTAGAAAAAATTTAGGTTGTGTGCTTTTGTGATGGCTATCCCTACAGGACAGTCTAGAGGAAAAATAGTGGAAGGAACTGATAACTGTACAAATTTGCTCAAAGTTCAAGATGCTTTAGAATGAAATTGATCCAGTACCCTAACAAACTTAATATATGTTACTCACTCTGTAAACTTCATAGGTAAGCTTTGGTCCTGCTCACATTTGGCCACTGTCCTAATTCTTCCCCATACTTAGGGAAGGAAGTATTGGGATGATTAATAGGTAAAAACTGCTACTCCCTCTCTTTTATGGTCCCATCATTTATGAAAAGAGTAGTTGAAATGGCTATGGTGTGACTCCCTTCTGCCTGTCTATTCCCATGTATCTTTAGAACCACCCCCACTCTTAGTCAAGCTCTTCATAACCTGTTGCTCTTCTAAGGCCCTGCCTTTATCAGTTACTCTTTCCAGGAATAAATTGTTTTCTGGATATCTCCATATTCAAGACAGATATATACTCTTGTATAGAATTAAGCTTTGTATAAGAAGGATCAAGAGAAAGTAAGCATCAATCCCTATTTCCAGGGTCTCATAGCCAGTAAGGGGAAGAATACTAATAGAAATAACTTCAACAGTAATAGTGGTAGGGCAGTGGTTATGATAACAATTGAGTACTTAATGTGTATTAAGCAACTTCACACATGATCTCATTTAGCTATTACAAAAATTTAATTAATTTAACAAAACAAATTAGATCAAGTTTCTTTCTTCTTACAGAAAAGTACATGAAAACTTGATCCATAAAAGAAGGTGAAGAATCAAAGGAATGATATCCTGGAAGGAAAGAAAACAAAGTTGTGTGTGTGTGTGTGTGTGTGTGTGTGTGTGTGTGTGTGTGTATGTGATAAAAGGGAATTGGTCACATGCTTGTAATCCTTGTTACTTGGGAAACTGAGGTAAGAAGATTGCAAGTTCAAGGTCAGCCTATGTAAGATAGTGAGACCCTGTCTCAAAAATAAAAATAAAAATAAAAACAGTTAGAAATGTAACATAGTATGAAGAGCATGAAGGCCGCGAGTTCAACACCCAGCGCAGAAGAAAAAGCAAGGGAACGAAAATCCATTTCCAATGCTGATGGCAGGCCAGGTAAGATGAAGATGGAGGAATGATCATTAGAATTATGTCACTGGTGATATTTCCAAGAAAGGAGTGATAGCAGTGTCAACCTGATTAAAATGGGTTCAAGAGAGAGAGGGAAAAATGAATATTTTGAGTATAAATAGCTACTCCAAGGTGTAATGATGTGAGGAGAGCAGAGAAATGGGATGGTTAACAGAAGTCACAAGAGGATTTAATAATACTAGTATCTAATAACTTTAGAGTACTTACTTTGTACTTTATACAGGTTAGCCTATGTAATTATCAAAACACATTCAAGTATCTTCCCCAAGGAATTAAACACACCATACCACAGTGGTACATGCCTATCCATGTTTATAGTAGCACAACTCATAATAGCTAGAACTTGGAAGTGGTCTATATGTTTTTTGTGGCTTAGATTTAGATGTCCCTCCAAAGCCTCTTACGCTCATAGGTGAGGCTTTTGGGAGGTGAGTGGATCATGGTGCAATACTAGATTAGTATATTGATTAGTTTAGCATAGTTGTGGGTATGGATGATAGACTTACTAAAGAGGGGAGACTCACCCTGGGTGTGGGTGCACCAACGAAAAGGCTTGTAGCCTAAATGGAATAAAAGGGGGATGAAGAAAGTCTGCTCTGTTTCCTGCTTGCCATGCCATGGACTGTTTCTTCTTTGTGATGCACCTCCACCAAACTGCCTTGGAGCCAGCTGACTATGAAGTGAAACCTCTACAAACTGTGAACCAAAATAAACCTCGCCTCACTTTTTCTGGTACTGGGGATAGAACTTGGGACCCTGCACTTGTTAGGCAGGTGGCTAAACCTTTTCTTTAACTGCAAGTGTTGTGTATTTTATCTGAGCAACACAAAAGTAACTAAGACAATGTCCACCAACAGGTGAATGTATAAAGAAAATGTGGTATTTATACATAATGGAGTACTCCTCTGCCTTTAAGAAGGATATATTTGAGTTACTTGTAGGGAAATGGATGCATCTCCAGACCATCATGTTAAGTGAAATAATTAGACACATACCTTAAATATCATGTAACTTGGCTTACATGAGAAACACAATGTATAAATTATTTTTAGAAAAAAAAGACAGACAATACAAAACAGAGAGATTATTTGCAAAGGAGAAAGAGGCCAAGAGATCAAGGGAAGAGAGAAGATGGGGAAGGGAAAAAGAATTTAGACACATTAAGTACATGCACCTACTTCCTAAGATGAATGTAGACATGTACTGCAAAAATGAACTAATAAAAAATCCTGAGAGATAGATACTATTACTTCTAAGTTTCAAATGAAGAAAGTGAATTTCAGAATGGTTAAGCCATTTGACAAATGCAGTTTCTCAACATTAGTGTTACTGACAGGGTAGGATAATTCTACATACTGTGCATTGTAGAATGTTTAGCGACATCCCTGTACCCTACCCACTAGATGCCAGTAGCATCCTACTACTTGTGACAGCCAAAAGTGTTTCCAGACAGGGCCAAGTGTTCCCTGGAGGTGGGGAACGCAGTATTGTTTCTAGTTGAAAATTGCTAGGTAAAGATTGCACATGTAGCAAATGATAGAGCCAGGGCTTAAAAGATTGATCTATTTGACTCAAAAATCTATACTTTTAACCACTTCCCTCATTTGTGCTACACAGATGGCAAGCAAGTTTTTTATCCTGCTTTGGGTACTTGTGAGTCTCTGGGAAGTAGAAAAAATATCTGCAACTAGAGTGAGAAGTTACACTCAATATTTTTTACTCATCTTCGAATGTGCATTCATGCTCAGTTTTCTGGATCAAGCTTGCATATTGGATCAACTTTCCTCCTCCCGCTTCCGCTTCATTTCCTTCCTCTCTTCCTCTTCCTTTTCTCTCAATCTCTCTGTTTCCATAACTCCTTTCACATACACATCCACCTTCATAATCAAGGAAAGGAGATTTTAACACTCCTGAGAGTTTAAGTCTCTTCTCCATGGTGGGCCTTGGTTTTCCCATATGTAAGATGAAGGGGTTGGACTAGGTATTGTCTGAGGTGCACATAACTGATATCTGTTATGTGAGTCTACTCTCTTTTTTTTCATGAGGTAAACATAAATATGATGGTGGTAGGAAAGGTGCAAGGACATTTGAGGATTTCCAGGTTGGGCGTTAAGGCAAAGTTCCCAGGTTCTGTTTGTTTTGTGTCGTTTTGCTTCTTCCCAATTGACTTGTCCCCTAACCAAGGGCTGCTGTAGTTTCAGGGGCAGGTGGGCACTGGAGGGACAGAAGGTCTACAGACTCAGTGGTTCGTAGCTGTGCTAGGAGCCTGGGCTGGCACGGGAATACTGTTATTTCAGCTCAGCTTCACTGCCGGGACCCCTTACCTCAGCAGCATTGACATTGACCCTAAAAGGTCACCTGAAACCCTTGGAGGGCGGACAGGTAATCCTGCTGGGCCGGCTGTGTGGGGAATGGGTGCCATGTTCAGGGCTTCTTGGGAGCAGAAATTTCTTGAGGATGATGTTGAAGAGCCCATACTAATCCCACAATGGGATCCTCTCAAGAATCTGGGAAACTAATACAGGAAAAGGCTCTATGGGGAGTGATCAAACTGTGGGCCAGTGGTGAGGCTGCCATTAGACTACCTGAAGGAGGAAAGGCTTTGGTTCCTTATTTTATGAGGTGGGTAGGGGTGGAGACAGGTTTCCATTCTGCGTTCAGAGCTCAGGCTTGGTTTGGACTTGATTTAAAATGTAAAACCTGGGGGAAGTTAATTTTTTGTTTTCATACATTGATTGATACCAGTTATTGGAGCAAGAGGTTCTGAATTCTGTTAATGAATTATACCAGGTTACTAAACTCTCTGTAACATGCCTCAAAGCTTGTTCATCTTAGACACTATAGAACTCTGTCTTTCTTCTCCTGAGTCTCTCTCTGGTTATTATCTGTGATACCTGTGTGGTTTGAAGGGGGTGGTCAATATTGATATCTGTGTGGAAATACAGGTTTAGGTACAGCCTTTAGTTTGTGGAGTGTACAAGTGGATTTGAAGAATAACATGTTGCTCTATATATGTGTGGCTTTTCTATGTATGCTTGTTTTCTCAATTATATTGAAAAGCCACATTTAACCTCTGGCCCCTTTCTTTCCTTGAGCTTTGTGAAGTTTTGAGGCTCTATGCTAACAGAAAAAGGGGCCCTGTCTGGGGAGCCTGTTTAGACCTGTCTCTTCCTTTTGTTTGCTTTCTTTTTGTGGGGAAACCTGGCTCCTGAACCTTGGTTACTATTCAGGGCCCCACAGCATGTTTCTCCACAGCTCCCTCTCTTGCTCATAGCTTTATTGGCATTCCCCCAGCACACATGGGAACGGGGCAGCTATCACTGACTCGTGTCAACTATGCAACAAAGCCCAACTAAAGCAGCGGAATGCCAAGTCACTATGAATGCTTGAACTAGTGAAGACATGTACAGGGACAGAGATTATGATTTCCTTGATGTGGACAATAACCAAGCATGCATATTAATTTCCCTGAGGGCTGAAGGAACAAGCATTACTTTTCTATGCATTTTCAAAAATGAAAGAGTAAAACTAAGCTTATAAAGTAGGAGATAAAATGTGTAAAAGCTTCCAGTGCAAAGCCAAGTGCCTAGCTGAGTCCATAATATGAGCTTGTCATGGTAATATCTACTAATTCACAATAGATACACGATTCTAAGGTACTTGGCTGATTTTTTTCACTGAGCAAGTTTCAAATATTTACAAAACAACAACTTCTTTCCTGACTCTTAAACTCAATGTTTCACTCAAAACCCCCACAACAAAAGTTGTCAAGTGGGAAACAGATAATCTTTCAGAAACTATTGAGTTGATCTTTCTCCTTAAGCACTGTGGGAAATGCAGGAGCTCTTATTGTCACACTAAAGAAATCATCATACAGTCCTACTGCTGTAATTAAGACAGGGTCATATCCATGATGAGGATTCCACTTAGTTTTGGAATGGATTCTTCTCAAGTGGGATCAGTAGGGACAAACCAATGAAGACACTGGTTTACAAGGAGTTAAAAAAATGTGAGGGAAAAGAACTAGCTCCATCTTTCAGTGAATTTAAAAAAACAACTAAAATGAAGACAAGGCTTCATTATCAACTCCCCAGTTCATATGATTGTTTGTGTGTGCATTCCAAAATAGAATCACTTAGATAAATATAACATCTTAGCAGCAGAAAATGCCAATCTTCCATTTGGTTTTGCTAGGGGATTTTGGACCTAACCCTTAAAAATAGAGAGCCTAGTATCTGCCTATCATGTCTCTCATTTCATTTGATCCTGCATAATTCTGAAAAATTAACCTTCCTAAAAACATTTTTGTCATAATATTTAAGGACAGAGTTTGTTTAATCATTCCAGACCATACCAGTCTCTCCTTTGAGGTTTTGTACTCTATCATTCAGACTTTTAGTCAGATGCAATGTCAGGGAATTAGGCATTACTGTGTGGGTCTCCCAAAGAAGACATTTATGCTTGTAGTATGTTTGCCTTCTCCCCCAGTGCCTACACTGATACTTAGACCCATGAATGCTTTCTTAAATGTTTGTCTAGTGGGATTAAATCTACCACAACACACCGAGAAAACTAAAATACAGAACCTCCATAGATTTTCAAGTAGAGATTGTCATTAAATAATTGGCCATTTGCTACATTTTAAAAATAAAATGAACAGATATTTGAAAAGATAACAGTGAGGCAAACTTCTGCAAAGTGGTACACACTTTCCCATAGATTTCTAATAGTGCATAAGAGAGATGTCATGCAATTAATAAAATTCTTGGAAGACTTCCATTAATGCAAGTTTTCATTCAAGGTAGACATCAAATGGCTTCCATAACATATACATGGCAATTTCATCTCCACATTTTTCTAACTGCATTGCAGTGAACTTCCATATATATTGTGGATAGCCTACATAAAGAGACACACCTGCCTTAGAGCAGTAAAAATTGAAATGATTCCTCACAAATCTTATCATCACAGATGAACATTAGGCTCTCCTAAAAGTTTGGAGTTCATTTAGTTACTCTTTAAAAAGAGAAATATTAGAAAAAAACCAAACAATGATGTAAACAGTTGCTGTACATACAGTCAGGAATTGCTACTCATTGGTAGAGAGGAAGAAAGGAAATTGATTTGTTAATATTTGGTCTATTGCTTACCATATTTTCTCCACTCTGGGTCTTCCTCCATTCACAACAACCCAACTGGAGCGAGTAACTGAAGGAGCTGAGCTGACTGGGAGCAAAAGTTTAAGGAGCCGTCTGTCATGGTGGCAAGAACATCGATGGAACCGAGTGATGGAATACTTGTTCCAGATCCTCAGTTATTTCAATTACAAGGGATATTTCTTGTAAGCTTTTAAATTTTTAAAGTGAGGGAAAGCATTCACAGGCATGCTGTGAAGGTCTTTTGTGACCTATGTTGAGTCACTTGAAGGCTAGATCCAACTTCCCAGGTTTCTGACTCCATGACTTAAAAGTTTATTTTGCTGTCTGCTTCTTCCAATACCTGAGATCCTTACTGCTTTGTTTTATGTGAAACTGGCAGGGTGAGGACCTAGAAGTGGTTGCATGACTTTTCTGTGTGGAAAGAGCAAGAGACCTGGTGACAGCTACGTTTCTCTTACGTAGCATGATTTTGTCTTTATTTGCTCTACTCCATCTATTTTAACTGTGGTCTAGGTCTAGGTCTAGGTCTAGGTCTCAGTCTCCAATTCTTTTTTATTGCACACTTTTCTCAGTTAAAAAAGCAATTTTGGGCATTGGGTTGCAGCTCAGTGGTAGAGCACTTGACTGGCACATATAAAGCCCAGGGCTCAATCTCCAGCACTGTAAGAAACAAAACATTTTTGGCATGTTTCATCGATATATGTATATTTATACAATAGAGTATTAGCAATTATATAAATCATACATATATCCTACTCTTTATATGGGTGTGTGTATGTATATAGCAGCAAAGCACCATAGATAGAAAATAGGAAAGGATGTAATAAAGATGAAATAAAGAGTATGTTAAATATCTTGTTAATTGTGATGAATTTATTGTTTTTTAGCTAATGTATGAAGGCACAATATACTTATACAAGATCTTTCATTATTATTATTATTATTATTATTATTATTATTATTTAAATCTTTCATTACCGAAAATGGATATAAATTCATATTTCATATAGATTTCTTGATTGTTCTTGAATTACAGTTTACTGTTGTCCTGATGTCAGGTATAATTAGATTGTCATGATTTTTACTTCATGGTGAAGCTAATGAAAAAAAATTATCCTCAGTGGAAATGTGAGTTCTTTCGTTTTCATGCACTTAGATTATTAGAATTACTTTTAATACATGAGTCATCTTTAATAACATGGGTTATTTTCAGGAATCTTCTTAATCCACTTTCCCATTTTGTGATGATTAAAACAGGTAATATAATCTCTAAATCCACTTAACTAGGTCAAAAATAGTAATATCTCTGTTACATAAAAAAGTGTTATATAAAACAAAGTGAAGGCCCACGAGTCACCTCTTCCATCTTGGGGAGCCTCTACTCTTTCCTCAGGATTCTATACAGAATAAATGCAGTAGGAAAACCAAGGATAGACCTGGTGAGCTTGGCAGTGTTGATACATGTGTCACATATTTGCAAAACTTAGTAGTAGTAATAATAGCTAATACAATTTTAACATAGCACTGTATGAACCAAACATTTCACTTTATCTAAATTAAATATTTTAGAAAATCTTAGTTTCTTCCTAGTTTTTCTCAATAT
Organism: Fukomys damarensis; assembly: GCF_012274545.1. NCBI lineage: Eukaryota > Metazoa > Chordata > Mammalia > Rodentia > Bathyergidae > Fukomys > Fukomys damarensis. The sequence goes on from NW_022900951.1 coordinate 84,655,241, forward strand.
AAGTCCAAATAAGTTCAATATTTTTTCTACACCCAATGAATTGATTTGAATGCTGGAACCCACCCCTCAACTTTGGAGACAACTACTCCAAGTTCTGAGATTGGGAATCTCTGGATTAGTGAGATAGTTTTATAAAACATCACAGCAACTCTTTCCTAACACCCTGAGGCTGAAGTTTTCATGTTTGCTGATAGCTGACAATGGGGACTGTAGCCCAAGATGGGTGATCCAGGATGCAATCTCAAGCAACTGAATGCAGGAGACAGAAACTTGGTGAAGGAAAATGGGAATAAGGGACATAGGTACAGAAATGTTGGAGCAAGGAGGGAAGTCTAGAGGGAGAAAGGAGGCCATGAAGGACTAGGGATGATAGAGAGCAAGGAGAAAAAACAAAAAGAAGTAAACATCCTTTAAGGGAGAAAGACGGCAGACTCTAGGAGAGAATATGCTCACTCATGCCTTGATATCCACCATCTCTGGCCTATAGATTATCAGTGCCAGCAGAGGAAAAAATGAAAGATGTACTTTGTACATGCAACTCCTCCTACTTATGCAGGGTGAACCTTTCTCCTTTTATCACAGAGGGATATGTGATTTATTCAAGTAATACAAGGACAAAGCAGTTCTTAACCTAAAAAGTTAGTTTATAAGCTAAAATTATAAGCAGAATGACTGATTCCTAGGCACGGTGGGGAAGATGTGTGGGGTTTCAGTGAAGAGGAATCTCTTTGACTCTTTAAATCACACAACTTTCATGTCAGGAACCTCCAACAACATCAGCTGTAAAGAAGCCACAGCATATGAATTGTCTCAGGCAGCTGCCAAGGCACCATGCAGAGAGTAGGACCCTGTCAAACATTACCCTTTGTTTGTCATTACAACACTAGAAAGCATGGTAAGATACTCTAGAGGGAGGAAATCATCAAAGCACAGTAACATGGTGTCTGACTTAGATTTCAGAGCTGGAGGGTCATTTGAGATCACATAGTCCAAAGTCCTAATTTCACTTATGGGTAAAATGAGATGCTGAGAGGGGACAACACCAGTCTGAAGTAATCCAGATGGCAAAGCTCAAGCATGACACTTAGGTTCCTGGAGAGCTAAAACAGTGCTCTTAACTCTATACTTGTGCATTTAGGTCCCTCAGCTCCTTGGCTTTTCTTTAGCAGAAGTCTTCCTTGCTAGTTTGAAAAATATACTCCATGAATACTTTAATATTCTAGTATGACCAAAGAAATGTTTAAATCAACTATGAACATCTGCTGAGGTATGACTGCATTTGATTCAGTGCAGAGACACTAACTTATAATAGTATCATCCATTATTGTGGACCTAAATGATCACATTTAAATACACAGGACTTTTCATTTTCTACCTCTCTCTCTCCTACTGCCTGCCTAGAGATTACTTCCCTCCTTCTCCTACAAGGAAAAGGAATGATGGAAATGCAAGATGATCAACGGTTTTGCAAAATGTTTGGTGGAAAGGGGAACAGAACTATAAAAATGAAACTTAGGGGTTACTTTTGATTCATAGTTATTCATGAATGTCTTCATATTGGAGGAAGGCCACATTGTTGGTAGTAAAACAAAAGCCAAAATAAAATATTTTGCCAAATATCTTGTATTGGTTAATACAGTAAGAAGCAAATGGGAAAAAGAAGATGTTTGAGTAAAAACTCAGGGGAGTTAGGGAGAACAGAATCTCAAAAACAAACTATAGAGACTATAGTGTACAAGCTTTATAGCTCACGAGATCTAAAACCAGCAAGGAAATGGCTACTTTAGCTCTTTGCTCTCTTTTGACATCATTGAGCCCTTCCTAGACGAGACTTCAACTGACTTCACAAGGACCTAACAGTTAATGTGGAGAGCAGGGCTGGAACTACACCTAGGTAAGATGTCTGTCAGTTGGTCAGTCTTCCACAGAACAGTTTGTGGTGCTTAGTCTTGCCATTTAGTCATTCATAAAATAGTTGTGAGCAGACAAGTGAATAGTTCAATTTAGCATGAGAAGAATGACCATAGGAGTATGCAATCTCAGCTTTGCAGATCATGGAAATCTTCACAAAAAGGTGGAGTTTTCAGTTTTAAGCAAGTTAGCAAAGAAATGGTTGAACTAGTGGATAGACAGCATACACAGAGTGACAAACAGATATAAAACCTGCACCACATCAAATAACATAACAGGTTCCGAGAACTGTACATAGTTCAATGCATGTTCTTTTTAAAAAATCATGTCTTATTTTCTGAAGAGAAGCAGGGTTTCTAGTGATGAGAGATAATGTTGGAGAGGTAGTCAAGAGCCAGGTCATGGAGGATGGTATATACTTCCTAGAGTAAAGATTTCCCTGTAAAGTCTTTGGGGGAGCCAATGAAGGATTTTAAAGTTTCAGGATGATGTTTGAGTTTTGAAAGATTAGGGCAGGAGAGTGCGAAATAGATGGGAAAGAGACAGAGAGATTAGATGCTGGGAGACCAGCCTAGCAGCCATTGTTGTAATTCAGGCAAGAAATGATATAGGCTTTTTTTCTTTGAAGTGAGGATGGAGAAAAGTGGATGAATTTGAACTTCATTCACTAGATAGTGAGATGGAAGTGATAGTGAGTAAGGGAAATAAGACAAAAATGGCTCCAATTTTCTGGCTTAAGGAACTGAATGCTTGGTGTGGTGCCATTTTCTGCTGAGATGGAGAAAACATACGTAGGACTTGGGAATGAACCAGTTTGACAAGGTTTGGTGGTTGAGTTCTTTATGAGACATGTTTGTATGGTGGCAATAAAAAACAATCTAAGCAAAAATATCTTGCAAGAAATTGCCAATACTGTACTGAAGCAAGCTTGAGCTAGAGCTACAGATTTCATATTTATCAATGTGTAGGTAGTGGTTGAAATTCTTGCAGTATTTGAAACCACCCTGGGACAGGCCAATGCAAGAAGAGGGATGATGACAGAACTCTAGTGGGATCCCAATCACACTAGGAAAAGAACAGAAGAGAATAGTATTATGAAATCCAAGAGAACAGAGAGTTTTAGTACAAAAGGAAGTGTCTTATGCAGCAGGGATTTCAAAGAAGACTTGAGAATCAAAAGTGTTCATTGGATTTGGCAGCAAGCAGGTTAATAGTGCATAGTGTCAGCAGTGAGGCAAGCCCACAGAAAGCTCAGGAATAAGTGGGAAATGAAGGCAAAAATCCTATGTGCAAATCCTATGGAAGCAAAGGGAGGAGGGGGTGAAGGGAGGGCAGGGGTAAGGGGAAAAAATGAGAACCAAGACCTGTCATGCAAAGGTACAAGATCCCAAAGATGAATGTAGTTGTACTGTATACCTAAAGTGTACCAATAAACTCAATGCAAAAAACAAATAAAACAAAAAATCCTATGGGAGCAAAGACCCAGCTACCCAAACAAGTCATGCGCAATAGTAACATTCACTTTGGAAAGCAGACAATAAGGACCTTGGTGTGTGTGGAAGTGGTTGATCAAAGCAGGAGTATGTGTGTGTGTGTTGTGGGGGAGGGTGTGCAAGGAGGAAGGCAAGATTTACACAGCAATTGTCTAATTCAGGAGAAAGTGGAAAAGCCTATCGTTGGTAGCCATGGCACTAGTCAGCTCATAGAAGGAACATTAGCTGTTTGCAGAAGGAAGATAAAAATGCAGGAGTGGTGATTAATGCATCTGGGCTCTGGAATTCATGAGGGATACATTTTGTGGCAGAGAAGCATCAGGATGCAGGCAGAAGATAATTAATTAAAAAACCCTTGAGCTTGGTTTCATACGAAATTCTTGCCTCACAAATCTTCAGGTTAGGACCTGGTTTCCCAAGCCATAAAGTGGGACAAACAGCTCTTACCTATACAGGAATCCAAATATTCCCTGATATTTTTATTATAATACTGTTGGATTATATGTATTAATGATCCTTTATATTCCACATATAATGAGGAGCTCCCCACACTGTATATAAACAGTAGAACACTGTTAAAACAGAAAAATGAACTATTATTGAGGAATACTAGGCTCAGAACAAAATAAACAACTCCTCTCCTTTTATCTCTAACTCCAGAAAAACATACACTGATGGAGTGTAATGCAGAAATAGCTTTCAAATCCATGAGGCAAAAAGGGAAGAGATGGAAATGTCAACCTAAAATGTTTTGTTCCATCAAATGGCAGGAAAAAAATAGAGCAGATAAGAGAGCAACTCAGAAATGTTTTTTTTTCCAGATAAAACCTACCCCCAAGAAAGAAACTAAACATTAAATATTAAATCTTAATCTAAATATGGGAGGGGAAATTATTAATATTGAGAGGTATATTATCATTTAAGGCTGCTATTCTCTTAAAGTAGGTTCAATAAAATTAAACTCACAGGCTAATGACCTTGGGCAAGTCATTCGACAGTTTTTTTTTTTTTTTTGCATACAGACAGTAACAGCCACCCCCTACCCCAGAAAGGGTGCACTGTGATGCTTTGGAAATGGTAAAGTGGTGTACTAGGCAAGAGCTTTTGCCAGAGGGGTATACCTTGGAGAAATCAGCTTGCAGTAGCTTCAGCCAAAAAGGGTTGGATTTCAGCTTGCATGAGTGCTAGGTGTTGTGTAAATGTCCTAGTCAGTTCACAAAGCCTTGGCAAAGGAAAAGTACACACTGCCTAGCAAGATATGTGCTTGATGTCTTCCCAAGGCAGGAGGTGGGCCTGCCAAGGACTGCAACATTGCTCAGCAGTGATCCAACCTTCCATTCCTCTCCCAGCTAAAGAGGAACAGCTTGAACTCCAAAGAGGGCTCTCTGCTAGGCTAAGGAAAACAGTCTCAAATCTTTATGACGTCTGCACACTAGAGGTACAGAGGGACTGTCCTGCAGGATCAATAATGTGGGGCCAGTTAAACAATCCTGTTCAGCTCTGGGAACCTAGGAGGGAAGGGAGAATGACTAAACAGGACCTGGTGGCATAGGTGGCATCAAACATCCATGTTTAGTTTGTCCCATGAACACTGGCCTCCTTATCTATTTGGAAAACAGGACATTCTTGCTTTTGACTCATAAAATACAGCTAGCTAAAGGTCAATAGCCTTGAGAAATATTCTCAGAAATTTAAGACTTCAGAAATAATTTTTAGGAGTTTTTAATTCTGTATAGTCTGTGTCTTTTAAACACCGAGGAAAAATAATCTGTCTAGTGACATTCCAGTTTTTCCTCCATTCCCTACCCCATCAGTCACTCAGATGTTTTCAAAAGAGAAGCCAGACTTGGGCTCCAGATGTTTGGAACCCAAAATAGTACATTTACTGCCATCCACCTTAAAAAATAAAAAAAAATTCAGGCTGCATTTAAAAAATGGAGTTCAGCGTAGCATGTTTGTCTTGTGTAGGGTTGATTTCAGTTCAGATATATAAGATTTTCTACTTTTAAAGGCTCTCTAAGTCAACAAACAGAATAGAGCTTGTTTTCATTTCCCTGGTTGTTAGATCTGATTAGTTATTTCCCATCCCACACCCCAGGTGCCACCAGGAAATATTCTGTAGTGTCAAATCTTAAATCTCATGTTTGCACTTGAGCTTGCAGGGTTGAAGTCAATAAGAATCACCATATAGGGCCGGGGATTTAGTGCAGTGGTTCTGCCACTTGTATTGCAAGCACAAGGAGCTGACTTCAATCTCAGGTACAAAAAAAAAGAATCACCATATAGGAAAATGTTTAGAGGTTATGTCCAGGAAATTTGCATAAAATATAAATTTCCAGTGAATTTGCAAAAGATGCTTAAACTCATACAAATGCAGGAAATTATAATTTTCACTCACTGTATTAGTAAAAATATGAAGTGTTGCTGTTAAGGGGTTAGAATTATGGACACTCACATACAGTGCTGATGAGTTGAAAGACACTTTGTGGGGTAATTTGATGGTATCTTTGAAAAGTAAAAATGTCTATTTAATAATTCTAATTCTCAGTATCTCAGTAGAGAGATAAGCACAAGGAGGCCTATTCAAATATTTTCACTGTAGCATTGCCATTTTATAAAACAGCAAAAATTCAGCTGCAACCAAAGTGCTCATCAGAAGGGAAATAGTTGAATTCAACTATAGGGTAGAGAAATGATCTTAAGGACATATTAAGTGGAAAAGGGGGCCTACTTACGATTTTACTTAGAAAATAAATATAAAACTCAGAAACTTCAGGCTTTATACATAGACTTTAGACTTCACAAATAAAATCCTATAAAAAGGACTTTAGGGAATAAGTCCAGCATATAACGATATTTTTGTGCGTATGTGTATGTATTTCTGATTATGCATAGAAAAAGACAAGAAAGACAATAGTGGAACTGAGGCAGACTTTTGCTTTGTCAATACTCCTTGCATGTTATTTAAGAATACACCCCATGTTACTATAGACTTACTTTTTTCTACAATTTTTTCTGGTTGTAGATCAGAGGTAAAGGCATGGGCCTTGGTGGCTACAGTAAACACAGCTTCCCTGGGAAGCAGTGCGTAAGTATACTAAATAGATGAGAAATCAAAAATCAAAGGATTCAGGTAATAGCCAGGAGTATGTAATCAATTTACCATGTGACCCTAGCAAGTACTTTTCCTTTTGAGTCTGTTTTTTCTTTTTCTACAATCAGCAGACAAGATGAGAGCTCACTAAGATGCCTCCCCTTTCTGATATTTTATGATTAATTTCATGTCTTTAATATATAATTGTTATGATCCTTTTTAATGAAGAGATGGGCTTTTTATTCTTTTCCTTCAAGTTCTGGCATAGTTTGACATTTCACTTAACTGCAAATGGAACATAATGAAAGAGAAAGTGGAGCGGTCACTGTGTTCTCTGCTTGGCTATGTTTTTTAAAGGTTTAGTTGTCCTATTTATGCTACTACTTTCCTTTAACAGCATTAAGGCAGGCTTGTTTGAATGTGATGAGAGTGCAAACACAGTGCTAGAAACTGGAAGATGTGACTTATACCTACTGTCCATAAATTCTGGAAATATTATACACACACACACACATATATTCTTAAACTCCATTGAATACTTTTTCTAAGTTATAATAAAAGTGCAGGTTTATTTAGTGAAAATCAGAGATGCAACTCACTTGGGGGCTATGCAAATACAAGGATCGATGGAAATTCTATGGAAATGTACTGTGTTCATTGCAATTTACATAACAATTTGAACTGCGCCTTGTTAATAAGGGATTATATATTAAATATGTTACAGTGTTTTAAAACTTATCCTATATTTTTGTGTAGCACCTCTAAGCCATTTTTATGTGCAGATGTTGATATTTGTGGACTTTATGGATACATCATACTCTTGATTCTGTCTCTAACAAGCAGGGTAATTTTGGACAAACTACATCCCAGTCTGTAGATAATAATTTGACCACCTGTTTGTCAGAATGGTAAGTAAAAACCAAGTGATACAAATGAGCTATGAAAATTCTTACATATCTACAAACATAACAATCTGGTTCTGCAAAATCTAACTGGCTTTTGGAAGTACACCAATGAAACTCTAGAGAACCTTGGCATTACGTCAATGAAGGAAACCTCTTCTTCATCCCTCAGAGATTGCTTAATCAGTCTAGTTCTGCCTATCATTAGTTGGCAAAGCTCCTTCCATCTGGTCCTCATCATTTTTCTTGTTTCATGAGGTCATAAGAGTAGGTTCTAAGCAGTTCAATTCTAAAATAAAAACAGATAATGGCCCCTGTAACTGTCTTTGAATAATGAAATTAGCAACTTACTCTAGCTCCCTTTTCAGGCAAGCATTTACAGCCTTGACTGCAGTCTTGGCCTGCACATGGCTTTACATAAGATTCTTTTTCTCCCTGTTGAAAGAAACAGAGGAAAAGTTAGATTGTATGAACCATGAAACATCATTGCCCCAAGGAACCTTTAGTCACACTCCTCTTAACCAAGTAAATTTAAAGTGGATTAATGATTTCACCTGATGGTGTCACTATTCAAAATAATTGAAAACTCATCTTCAGATACTATCCTTGTAGGACAGGTGCATTCCTTACTAAATAGCCAGTTTGGTAGCTGGTTTTGGAACTATGGTATAGATACTGCCTTACTGGTAGAAATTTCAGTCAAACAATGCAAGAGAATTTCTTTGCATGAGGTTGGTGTGAAAGCAGGTGTTCAGTGACTTATGGATTTGCATTCATTGAGAAAGCAGTAGTACTAACAGAGAATCTGGGAGAAATACAAATGCTAGAACTGCAGTAACAGATGAAAATGAGCACTGTACTCTGCTCTCATCTCCGAAGGCTCCATTTCCAGTACATAATTCAAATTTTACAGTGACACCTCTATGCCCTATTTGTCAGATACAAATTCTTCAAGTGCCATGGTCACCAGACTCTCCAATTTCATTTTCACTTCCTGTTCTTTAGGAATAGGTATAATGATGAAGATTACTAGCTGAATTTCCCCAAGGCCCTCACGTGAGCTGATGTTGTCCTATCTCACTTCCTCACTTTCTCCTTGTCTTGCTCAGCTTAGTCCACGGGTGAGTGTTCATTTAAAAAAGCATAACAAGCCACAGGATCCCGGCTTGGCTGTTATTTCTTCCTGTAATGTTCTTCTCCTGGGTTTTTGTTTGTTCGTTTGTTTTATTGCTGGCCACTTTTCATCATTTAGGTCTCAGGTTTATTCTTCATACTCAGGTCATTCTTGACCACTCAGCCTAGGGTAGTCTTCAGTTACTTCATATCCTTTGTTATCTTTTTATCATTTTTGTCTTTCCCCACCTGAATACAATGTACACTTAAGTAGAGACTATTTATCTTGTTCAACATTATGTCCCAAATGCCTTAACAGTGAATTATACCCAAGTAACATTTGACCCAGATCTAACTCTAAAGTCTTGACCTTAAAACTTTTATGTCTTAGTGCTTTTTGAGACCTCTCTATACCAGAGCCTCACCATAAGAACTCCAAAATTGAGGGAAAAATTATTCGGACCATATCCACACTGGGAAAAAGCAAAACATAAATTACTACTAATATCTCTAAGAAGAACTTTATCTCTGGGGTGGATTTAGTATCATCCAATATTTTGTTTAATGCTGGCCTTTTTTTCAATAAGGAAGGCATATTTATAAGCCACCCACACAATCATTCTTGCCTCTGTGTACTGTGTGCCTTTTCCTAATTCCCAGAGAGCAATGTGAATTTTTCAGATAGTTCTTTTTCTCTTTAGACATTTCTATAATACTGTACCACCACAACACCTTGATAATAAGGTAGTGATGGCAGAGCTCTGACAAAATATTGCTATTTTAGATTCCAAACTCCTTCCAGATATGAGATATTTTATCTCTCTTATATGCTTTTGACATACTAAGTGCTATTGTCTACGTCCTAGTCTGCCCTCCATTTTGCAGTATATAGGACAGACAAGATTTTCATAAGGATGAAATAAAGAGGTGCACTGGGAGGAGAATGCTGCAAGCTGGCACAGAAGAGGCAACAGAGTGAGCAACATTGAATTTAACTTTCATCTTTGCAATTGCTTTGCCTTACTTTTGTCTAATGGGATTATGGATTGTTTATATTTTTATCTATACTTTTCTGTATTTTCTAAGCAGTCTTTAACAAGCATGTATAATTCATAAGAAGAAAACATAGTACACATTATTAAATGATAAAAGCCATACCCTTCATGTGAGAGGACTCAACTGGTGTTGCTGAAGTTAAATTAGTATTTATGTGTAACTATAGCTTACTTCCAAACAGTTTCTGCTTGGCTACTCTCTAAAACTGGTATATAAAAAAATAATAAATGGGATTACAGGAAAAGAAATTAGTACCATGGCCCAAAAGTTTCCAGAGCTTTAGTATGGAGCAAGGATGCTAGAGGCAAGGATGCTGGATAAGACAGGGGCACATTCAAATTACAGGAACTGAACAAAAACATAAGAAGCAGAAACTAAGGTTTCTTAGGAACTGTTCAGAACAAGGAGGCATATAACTTCCATCTAACAGACAGGAAGCTACCGCTGTCCTCTGTTACTGAGGAAAGTAACCAGAGAAGCTCTATTGGCCACAGGCAATTTCCTGTAATGCCAGTCCTGGCAATTTTCCCAGGAGTCTTCAATTACACAGAGGTAGACAGGGTAAAGTGGTTTTAAGGTAACATGACCACACCAAGACCTAAGAAAACCTATGCTCTATCCTGACTTGTCTGGGGACATTCTGACCCCTGCTCAACCAAACTGCTTTACTCGACTCATTCCCATCTTAGAATACTCCTTCTTCTAGAAATCTAGTCCTCCATACATACATAGAAAATTAAAACTGAGAAGGCCTTGGAAGAATCATTTAATTAGTAGTTTTTAATTCTGTCACACCAGTTTATGATTTTTATTATAATGATTATTCTCCTTGCCATCTTGAAAAGACATTTATAGAAATAAGATGTAATAAAGATGTAAGCAATATTATGCTCTAATTATAAAAAGGATAATCATTTATAATGAAATAATATATATTGAAATACGCAATATTTGAAAGCTTATCCATGACTATATTAGAAGATGCAGTTGCTAAGTTTCATGGTGCATGACTGTAATCTCAGCTACTCAAGAGACTGAGGCAAGTTCAAGCTCAAGCCCAGGCAACATAGTGAAACAGTCTCTAAATAAAATAAGTGGGAGACTTAGCTCAGTACTACCTGGGTTCAATCCCTAGTACCACCAAAATAATAAAAATATTGATTAAAAAGATGTAATGAAGTAATCAGAGAACAACAGGTCTACAAAGAATCATCATGAATGTGTCAGCCTTCTGGTGCAGAATGGTTACTACTGGATTGTGGTATTGGTGACTAAAGTATAAGAAATGCATATTAGTGCAATAATTCTCTGAATGACAGATAATATATGATAAAGTTCTAGGGGTAAAAATGTTCACTCTTCTTTTTTTCACTTTGTAGATTTCATCAGAAACAACAACAATAACAAAAACAGGAAAAAATCATTTCACTATGTAGAAGTGGTTATGTTATAGACTCAGATAATTACAAATGGAGCAGACTAGTGAGGAACACCTACGTGCATGGGGACCTCACCAGCACCTGAGACTTCATTGGAGCAGACCGGCCAGCTGCATGGGAAGCACGCTAGCACCCCAGCCTTCATTGAGCCCACCGGTGAGCACTGGCCAGCTGCACAGGTGCCTCTGGAGCATATCCCCCCTCACCAGCGTTCTTGGACCTCCTGGTTGTGCTAGTTCCTCAATGAACACTGCAGAGGCCCAGGTGGTCATAAAGGCCAATTTACTGAGCTCCAGAAGATAGAATGGAAGTGAACAACTGCAATAAAGGCACATCGGACCCCCATAGTTGGTAAGTTTAAGGGATCACCACCTTCCATCACAATTTGGATTATCTTCAGGGAAAGGACAGAGGGAGCCTGTAGCAGAACATTGCAGAGTTCAACCCTGCAGGAGGTCAGGGAGCTCAACATGGGCCTTGCAGCCAGAATTTAGCCTGAATCTCAGGGTTCTGCCATCAGCTAGCTGAGACTAATGGACTTAGTTCTTTACATTACTGCCCATGTTGTCTGTTGTGACAGGAGAAATATAAAGTGAGAGAGGCTCTTCAAATTTTTTTTCTTCTTTGTTTTCCTCATATTTTTAATTTTTAGTTTTAAGATTTTATTTTTTCACATTTGACAAATTGTTTCTTTTTCTTTTTAAATATTTTTCCCTCTCAGTCTCTTGCTGCCCCTCATTATTCTTCATTTCCCTTTTTTGTTCCTTTTCCTGCCCTAATTCAGATTTCTTTTTTTGCTTTCTTCTCTCTTTTTCCTTCACTCAACTGTCATTAGTTTCACGGAGAAGTGAGTCCCTACTACTGTTAAGTTGTTCTATGCTTGTCTTTTCTCTTGCACTCTTCTTTCCTTCTTGTATTCAACAGTTTCCTAGAGTTTGAGTGATCGTCCTGTGTCCTCTAGCTTTACTTGAAACCTTCTCCTATTCTTCTACCTATCTGTTCCTCTCCTCCTAACTTCTGCTAAGTCCCCATCCTGAAGGGTAAAGTTGCTATATTTAAGAGTTTATTCACTATAGACATATTTGGGCTGCTCCTTGATTCTGATTTAATTCATGTGGTTTAAAGGGGATAGATTAATAACTACAACAAATGGTCAATTTCTAAGCTGTGCTTGATGCTATTGTGTTGCTAAATGTATCAATTGGGATAAAGGATTGTGGTTGATTTAATGAGCTGTCCTTTCTGATATTATGAAAATGAGAGTGTCTATGAGTCATTAGAGACTCAAAAACTAAAGGGCAGCTATATCAGGAAGGTCAAAGTAATAACTCAGGAATTAAACAAAGGACAGCACCAACAACAAAAATAAAAATGAGAAAAAGCTTAAGGAAGGCACAAATACAGACTTCTAGTTCACTAACAGCAAATTCTAGGAGAAATGAGGTGGAAAAGTCTGACAATCAACCACCAGGACACCCTGAATTCATAGCACAGGAAGTAACAAAACAGATCAATAAGACTGTAGAAAAATTCAAAACAGAAATAATTTCCCAGATAATTACTGAGATGGTGAGCACAATGAAAGACATTATTAGAGACTTTACAACAGAAACTGACAAAAAAATAGATGAGCTCAAGACCATGATTGAAGCCATGAATGGCCAGAATAGGAAAGAAATGGAAATCATAAACGCCCAAAATAGGAAGTAAATGGAATCCATGAAACAGATTCAAACAGATATCCAGGATATTAAAAACTCTATAGAAAGGATTTGCAGCAGGATAAATGAATGTGAAGATAGAATTCCAGATATGGAAGATAGGATTGCAGGCAGTGACTGTGAAAAGAGATCTCTTAAAAACAGTAAGGGATCATGAGAAATTGATCCAACAAGTCCTACATGGTGCAAAGAAGAATAACATAAGACTGATAGGAATCCATGAAATACCAGGAAAAAATACAAATGAATTTTAAAAGCTGTTCACAGAATTAATGACAGAAATCTTCCCAAATGGAGGGGAATAATTTGACATACAGATAAGTGAGGCATATAGGTCTCCAACTAGCCATGATAAAAATATATACATCTAGATAAAGATTTTGGGTAGCTATATAATAGACAAGATCCCAAAAGCCCAACAGAATAACATAATTGTACAAGAAATTAGAGAAAAGAAACAAATCACAAGCAAAGGAAATCAGAATCACAGCAGACTTTTCAACACAAACCCTTAGGTCAAGGAGACCCTGGAGTGAGGTGTTTTAAGCCCTAAGAGAAAACAACCTCCACCCTAGACTGATGCATCCTGCAAAACTATCTTTCAAAATTGATGGAAAAAGAAGATACTTCCATGAGAAAGAATACCTGAGAAACTTCATGAATACCAAACCAGCAAAACAAACAATTCCAAACAATATGCTAGAAAAAGACAATGACGGTCACAAATCCATGAGGCCCAATAGAGCAAATCAATTAGGCAAGGCAAGAAACTAAAGGGAGAGGGGGAAAATTAGAAAGAGCCAATAACAGGACAATAACATGACAAGGAAAGTCAGTACATATCAGCTATAACCATCAATGTCAATGGCCTCAATTCACCAATCAAGAGAAATAGACTGACAGAATGGATTAAGAAGCAAAATCCAAAACTATGTTGTATACAAGAAACATTCCTGTTTTGAAGAGAAACTCATAGACTGAAAGCTGAAAGGATGGAAAATAGTTCTGTATGCAACAGGAGCCCAGAAAAAGACAGCAGTAGCTATATTATTTTCAGAAAAAGTAAATTTCAAGCCAAACCTGATTAAGAGAGACAAAGAAGATCATTACATCCTTGTAAAGGGAACAATCCAAGAGGAAGAGATGACAATCATAAATATATATGCACCAAATATGAATGCCCCATCTACATAAAGCAAACATTGAAGAACATGAAAAACCAAATAAGTACTAATACAATTGTAGCTGGGGACGTAAATATTCCACTGTCACAAATAGACAGTTCATCTAGACAAAAAATCAACAATGAAACACTAGAACTGAACCAAACTTTTGAACAAATGGACTTCAAAGACATCTATAGAATGTTCCACCTCACAAAATCAGAATATGCATACTTTTCAGATATATAAGGGTCATTCTCCAAAATACATTATATACTAGTTCACAGAACATGTTTAAATAAATGCAAATAAATTGAAGCTATCCCATTTATATTATCAGATCATAGTGCAATTAAGCTGGAGATCAGTAGCATAAGAAACCGTAAGAATTTCACAAATACATGGAAATTGAACGACACTCTCCAGAACAATCAATGGGTTACAGAGGAAATTAGTCAGTTTTTAAAATAAATGATAATGCCAATACAACATACAGAAATTGATCGGACACAATGAAAGCAGTTCTACGTGGTAAATTCATAGCAGTGAGTGCCCACAATAGGGAAACAGAAAGAGCTCAAATAAACAAGCTAATGATGAATCTTAGGCTCCTAGGAAAAGAAGAGCAAGAAAAACCCAAATCTTGTACAAGGGAGGAAATTATAAAGATCAAATTAGAAATCAATGCAGTGGAAACTAAGAGAATGATACAAAAAAATCAATGAATAGAGTAATTGGTTTTTCAAAAGAATAAATAAAATCAATAAGCCCTTAGCCAACCTTGTCCAAAAAAATGAAAGAAAAGACCAAGATCTATTCAGTTAGGAATGAAAAAGATGAAGTCACAACAGATCCAGCAGAAATCCAGAGGATCATCAATAACTACTTCTAGAACCTGTACTGTAATAAAATGGAAAACACAGAAGAAATGAACAAATTTGTAGATACTTATGAATTACCAAAATTGAACAAAGAAGAAAAAAAATTCTAAATAGCCCAATTAAAATCAGTGAAACTGAAAATGTAATTAAAAGTTTACCAATGAAGAAAAGCCCATGGCCTGATGGATTCCCTGCTGAATTTTACAAGAAATTTAGAGAAGAATTATTGCCACTACTCTTTCAATTTTTCAGTGAAATTGAAAGGGAAGCAATACTTCGTAATTCATTCCTGCAATCAAGTGTTACTTTGATTCCCAAACCAGGGAAAGACACAACCAAAAAAGAGAACTACAGGCCAGTCTCCTTAATGAACATAGATGCAAAAATCTTCAATAAGGTACTGGCAAATAGGGTCCAGAGGGTCATCAAAAAGATGCTACACCCTAAGTCAGATTTATTCCACGTGTGCAAGGATGGTTCAAAATACGTACATCAATAAATGTAATATACTACATTAACAGAGTCAAGGACAAAAAACATGATCATCTCAATAGATGCAGAAAAAGCATTTGACAAAATTCAGTACCCATTGATGATGAAAACTCTGAAGAAAATTGGAATAGATGGTCTTTATCTCAACTTGATAAAGGCCACATGTGTAAAACAGCCAACTTCATACTAAATGGTCAAAAAATAAAAACCATCACACTAAAACCAGGAAGAAGACAAGGATGTCCACTCTCAGAACTCCTGTGCAATATAGTTCTGGAAACATTAGTGACAGCAATTAGATAAGAGAAAGAAATAAAAGCAATTAAGATAGGAGAGGAGGAAGTGAAACTATCATTATTGCTGATGACATGATACACTACATAGAATATCCAAAAAAATTCTGCCAAAGACTTCTAGACTTAATACATTCAGTAGAGTAGTTGGATACAAAGTCAACACTCAAAAATCAATAGCCTTCTTTACACAAATAACAGACTTAATGACAGAGATACAAGGGAAAAAATTCCTTTCATAATAGCCTCCAAAAAATGAAGTATTTAAGAAAGGAAGCAAAAGTCCTCTACACTGACAACTACAACACTCTGAAAAAAGAGATCAAAGAGTATATAAGAAAATGGAAAGACATCCCTTTTTCCTGGGTAGGAAGAACCAAGATAGTGAAAATGGTCATACTTCCAAAACTGTTATACAGATTAAACGCAATCCCAAATGAAATTCCAACAGTATGTTTCAGAGAATTAGGGAAAACAATCCAAAAATTAATTTGGAATCAGAAGAGACCTTGAATAGCTAAAGCAATTCTAGGAAACAGAGACATGGATGGAGGGGGCGTATCACAATCCCCAACTTGAAACTATACTATATGTACAAAGCCACTGTGATGAAAACAGCATGGTATTAGAAAATAAACAGACCCGAGGATCAATGGAGTAGATTAGAAGATGCAGAAAGAACCCCAGACATACTCTGCTACCTCATCTTTGACAAAGGAACCAACCATCCTCAGTGGAGGAAAGTTAGCCTCTTTAATAAATGGAGTTGGAAAAAGTGGATTTCAACCTACCAAATATTAAAACTAGACCCTTATCTTTCACCACATACTAAACTAAAATCCAAGTGCATTAAACATCTGAATATTAAAACAGAAACTGTAAACTTGCTGGAAGATAAGAAGAACTCTTAAAGATATTGGCACAGGAAAAGACTTTATGAACACATCATCAGTAGTTCGGGAACTAGTGCAAATAATTAGCATCTTTTTAAAAATCTTCAGTACTGCAAGAGGAAGCACCAACAGAGCTAAGAGACAACTTACAATGTGGGAAATTTTTTTTTCCAGCTGTTCCTCAGACAAAGGTCTACTATCTATAATATACAAAGAACTAAAAAATATAAATCAGACCCTCCAATGAAGACCTGATTCAAAAATGGGCATCTGAAATGAACAGACATTTCTCAGACAAAGAAGTAAAAGTAGCAGCAAATAAACATATGAAAAAATGCTCAACAACACTCCTCATTTGAGATTTGCAGATAAAAACAACAGTGAGATTGCACCTCACTCCAGAAAGAATGGCTGCTATCAAGAAATCAACCAATAACAAATGCCGGTGGGGTTGTGGGAAGAAAGCAACCCTTCTTCGTTGCTTGTTGAAGTGCAGACTGGTGCAACCACTGTGGAAATCAATATGGTAATCCCTTAGAGAACTAGGTGCACATTACAGTTACATTCATCACTGGGAACTTGTCCTTTTACATGACAGATCTTGGTTCTCATTTTTCCTATATCTTGCCCTCCCTTCACTCCCTCCTCCTTTCCCTATTTACAAAAACTATATTTCCATTTTTTCATTTTCTCATATTTTTTTCTTTTCCCTTAGTTCCTTTGGATTCTTTTGTGTGAAAAATAAAAAAGTAAATAATGATCAAAATGTATATTTGATTTTTTGTAATAGGATGAAAATGTCTAAAGGAGAAGGTGAATAGGGAGAGATAGGGGAAAGGTAAAAAGGGAAAACAAAATATGAGAAAAAACATGGAAATAAAATCTTTGTATACAGGGAGTGGTAGAGGGGGTGAAGAGAAGGCAGGGGATGTGGAAAAAAATAAGAACCAAGGTATGTCACGTAAAGTTACAAGACCCAATGATGAATGTAACTATTGTATTCCTAAAATTTACCAATGAATTTAATAAAGAAAAGAATAGTGGATAAGGTAACCCTCCCAATATTACATAGCTGATAAACACTGAATTGGAGTTTACTCCCATATCGGTTATTATTCAGAACACATGCTCTTACCTATTAAACAGCATTGCTTCTTCTTGGATTAATGTCTATTTTATAAGAGAAGCACAGCAATTTTTGATTTTCAAGAACATTTTTCACTGGATTAATTCATGTGGATATTAAAATTGGAGGGTTCACGAAACAGGGTAGGTAATTATTTTTTCAAAATTCTGATGACTTCCTGAGCTCTGCAATGGCAGTGGGGCATGGATAATTAGCAAAATTGATAAGAGGGCTGTACCCCTACTTATCCATGACATTGATTGTGTACCACATTTTGCATGAAGTTTATGTGAGATATTCATACTAGCTTCCACGTGTCTAGTGTTTAGAGTGTACCAAGCACTGTACTATGTCTTCATATGCATTATGCTATGTAATCCCCCAAATAATTATTTTAGTAGATGAGAAAGCTGAGGCTTGAGAGGTTATACATACAACTTGTATAGCAGTGTTCATAGCTGCGCTATTCACAGTAGCCAAAAGGAGGAAATAAACCAACTTTGTAGAATAGATGAACAAATAAACACAATGTAGTTAAGCCAACAGAGAAACATTATTCAGTGATACAAAAGAATGAAATTGCGATATGTACCTTAACATGCATGGATCTTGAAAGCATAATGCTAAATTCCAGGTGTGAAACACAAAAAGTCACATATTCTATGCTTCCATCTATATGAAATATTCAGAATAGAAAAATCCATAAAGACAAAAGATTAGCGTTTGCGGGGCTGGGGAGAGGATGGAAGGGGAAATAACTTCTTAATGGATTTCCATTTGGGTGGCAGAAAAAGTTCTGGGATTAGATAATGATGATGGCTACACAATATTGTGAATTTACTTAATGCTACTGAATTATACTCTTTAAAACAGTTTAAATGGGAAATTTTATGTTATGTGTACTTTACCATGAGAAGAATCAATCAAGCAAACAATAAATCAATCAATCCACTGTTGCCTAATTTTCCCCATGCTAAACTATGGGTTTTGGTCCTTAAATTATTACACGCAAATATTCTGGGTTTATTTCACTCTCTGCTTAACTCGTACTATCCCTTATGATATGATTTAGATCTAAAATGGCCCCCAAAGCCTCATGTGCTTGGAAGATGATTGGATTATTGGGGTCTTGCAGCAGACTTGCTGTTAGGTGGGGTTTAGTAGGAAGAGGTCAGTCACTGGGGCCTGGCCTGGAAGGGTCTATCTCCCTACCCAGCTCCTTCCTTCATTCTCTCTGCTTTCTGGCTATCATAATGTGAGGAGTTAGTTATTAATCTGCCATGTCCCTTACCCTGCCACCATGCTTTGGAGATAGCTGAGCATGCAAGGACTGAGACTGAAATGTGAGACAATATAAACCTTTCCTCCTTTATATGCAGGTGTCTGGTATTATGTCTCAGCAACAAGAAAATAATTAAGATACCTTCCTTATTCCTTCTTGGATGGAAAGTCGCCTGTCCCTTGCTCAGCAATTTAGATTTTGCCCACTTTTCATATTCCAGCTCATTTTTCCCTGATTATTTATTCTTTTCTGCCGCTAATCAAGAAATCCAGAATAATGGCCTAGATATTACCACTCTAGGTTATCTTTCCCAAAAAGGTAAAGACATCATAGTACAGTGATACATGCATATCCATTTTTTATTGATTTTATTGGTACATTTTAGGTATACAATTTAATGACATTCATCATTGAAGATTTGTACCTTTACATAATATACACACATATCCATTTTTATAGCAGCACAATGCATAATATTTAAATCCTGGAAGTGGCCTATATGTCCATCAACAATTGAATGGATAAAGAAAATGTGATACATATATATATATATATACATACATATATGCATATATCCATA
>NW_022900951.1:84674854-84695805 GCF_012274545.1 Fukomys damarensis
GAAGGATAAATTTGAGTCATTTGTAGGAAGATGGATGCACTTTGAGACCATAATGCTAAGTGAATGAAATCCAACACCAAAAGCTAAATTTACAGAAATTTAAAGACCAAAATTAGAGACAGATAAGAAACAGAGAAGTTAACATTTTTGCAAGTAGTAAGGGGATCTAGAGATGAAGGGAGAGGGGGTAGAGGGGAGGGGAAGGCAAAGAAAAACCATTAATATGTGATATGCATATGTGCCAACTCCCCATTATGAATGTATTCATTATGTACAGTGAAGATGTACTGATTTAAAAAAAGAAAGCAAGAATGACCTAAGTAGGCCCAGTATTTTTAAATGAAAATTGAATTGTTTTACTGTCTCCAAAACAAAGCTTTTTGGTTTTCATGCCAGTGTCCTTCATATTCATACCTTGCTGTCTGTTTCCCACAACACTTGTTATAGGAGTTGGTGTATTATTTTATGTGCATATGTACATATCGTCTTGCAGACTATATGTTATTTAGGCTTATTTCTCTGGCAGTACACCTTTTCAGTGGTAAAACCTGCTTCTTTTTGTTGGTTTGTTTGTTTGTTTTTGGTACCGGGGATTGAACTCAGGTCCTTGTGCTTGCAAGGCAGGCCACTGAAACCACTGAGCTAAATCCCCGGCCCTCTACTTCTTACACTTCTTTGAATCACTCTCCTTGTGCTGGTACATAATACATACCCAATAAATACTTATGATAAATGATCAAATTTCAACAGTGGGCCTTAAAATTATTGCTGACATGTAAAATAAAACAGGATAATCCATCACGTAAAAAGGAAACATCTTTTTATTCTACTGTATTTTTGGTTTCTAACAAATTAAAATCAGATGAGCTCTCGCTAGTGAGGCAAGGAGCAGACAGACACCTTCCAAGAAAAAGGCAAAAGCATATGTTCTGAATCAAAACATACATGAAAGTAAATGCTCAGTCATTATTTTACTAGCTGTGTAATCTTGGACAAATTACATCATTTCACTGAGCTCAGTTTCCTCACCTGAGACATGGGAATATGAATAACACTACCTACCCTCTTTGCTTTGTTATGATTAAATAAAATAGCACAAACATTGGTGCTGGGCATATAACAAGGATTCGATATATGTTAGTATTTTTTATCATGAATTATTTTCCCAAACCTATCTTAAATAGTTTATTCATCTATCTAGGAATATTGTCTCTAACAGTCTATTCACAGAATGATAGGTCTAACTATTGGCTTCTAAGTGATGCTATTAGGACCTAAAGATGTACATTATGAGGCTCAATAACCAGTTTTAGGAATATGCAGGTTGATGTTGCCATACTGCAATTATGATCTTTCATGCCCAATTAGTTGTATCAGCTAGATTTCTTTTGAGAAAATTGCAGCATTCCTAACCCTGAGGACAAAAGTGAGACTTCAAAGAGGGCTAATTTGCATTCTGGTAGGAGGACAAGGGATCTGTTGGTTGCTTTCCAGCTGATAATAGAAAAATCAGTGGACAGGAATGAGATGGCATTCCCAGTGTTTAACCATAAGAATAAGCCTTTTCATTTCCTAAGCCTTGTGGATCCTTGGACACATGGTTATTCATCAATTTCCTTCAAACATTTGATTGCCCGTGCATGCCAAGACACCTGCCCACATTTTAGTAAGCTGGCTTATGCCTGGGCACAGGGATTTGAGGTGGAAGAGTCAAGTTACATGAGGTGGAAAGAACTAGGGGAGTCAGAGCAAGAAATGGCCTTGGGAATAAAGAGCTGTGTTCTTTGTAAAAATTAGCAATGCACACATAAATTGTTTTCAGACTGATCTTGTTCAAGACTCTAATCCTCAGTACCTTTGAAGGGGAATGAAAAGCATTGGGAGAGATTTCTCAGATTGCAAACTCACTGTTGGTAAATAGTTTATTACTCTCCCATAACACACAGTTTCCACTTGTAGGATAACTTTCCTATGCTGTGATAGAATGTTTTTGGCCTTTTTGGGCAACCTGTCTCTAGTCCTTCTGTCATATACTGTAACCTCAAAAACCATGGTGAAAAACAAAATTGCACTACTTTAAGCAAGTACATGAGCAGGTCTATTTGCTCTGGCCATAGAATTAGATATACATTTATTTGTTTCAAAAGTAGGCATTAATCTGATTACTGAATTTTAGGATAACAATTGAAAGTTTAAATGAGCTGTGTTATCTATAATAGGTAAACAGAAAGGGGTGGGTGGGTAGTAGAGTTAAGATTTATATTGTCTAGCTGTCATTCACACTGCATGACAAGATGACATAAAGATTGCCTGTTTGATTAACATATTTATGTCTTTCTGCTCATATTCAATTGCCTCTCTGACCACAAACATGACCCCTGCCCGTGAAAAATTTTGGAAAAATGATTTTTGAATCAATAGTTTTGACTCTTAGAGAAGACATGGACAGCGTTCGAGGAAAATCAGGAGTGGACAATCATGACAGCTCAGAAAACTGGGTAGAAGCCCAGGGCTAGATTTCTATGTGCTTTCTGACTAAAACAGACCAATAATTTCTGAGCCCCACACCACAATCCTGCTTTTTAAAAAATCTTTCAAAAGAACTCTACAATTACTCTAACAGAAAACCAACATTAAGACCTCTTGCAAAGTTCTTCTCATTGTATCCTATATTTGGCTGACCTCTGCCCTTTTCATTCCCCGTTCCTTTTTGATCTGCTTTTCTTTTTTAAGACTTGTTCCCCCCCTTGTCTCCTATCCCCAGAGTAATTACACTTAGAAATTCAGTTCTTAGCAGCTCAGTTCAAGTCCCACTTTCATCCTTCCAAAATTTTCATAGCTATTTG
Organism: Fukomys damarensis; assembly: GCF_012274545.1. NCBI lineage: Eukaryota > Metazoa > Chordata > Mammalia > Rodentia > Bathyergidae > Fukomys > Fukomys damarensis. The sequence continues at coordinate 84,677,701 of NW_022900951.1, forward strand.
TAGTAGGAGTCAAATTCTGTTCTTTCACCTAAGATATTCCCCCCAAATAAGACCTAAAAAGAAAAGCCCCAACATGATTTCTCAGGATGCTTATAAGTCTTAACCCCCAAATAAACCCCAGTTATAATCTTAGCCAGATGGATGCATTTAGTACATCTGTTTCAATGCATGACAGATATATTGAATTGTAAACTAGCAATATTAATATATAATTACATATAAATAAATATATTATTGACAATAACACTTAGGTGATAATTTAAATTATAATTAAGCAATTATAAATGCATAACTGGGTGCCTTTGTATGAGAAGTAAATCCCTCTTAAACAGATGAGCTAGAGACTTACTGAAGAATCACCAATTGGAGTACAAACACAAAACACAAATAAAGTGCACACTAAATAACAGATGGATGAGATTGTGTCGAATATGAATCTTCATAATTCACTATATTGTGTGTAGTAACAGATATACTTAATGCACTTTTATGAAATAAACGTTTTCTGAATTTTGGTGCCTTCAATTATTTGTCACTTTTGTGTGAACCATCATTCTAAACTGTCATCATTTTTGTTGCCACTGCTGTCTCACAAGTCCTTGATTAACACTTAATTTAATAGAAACTTTGTGAATCGTAGCTTGTAAGAGGTAGTGACTTAGTTGAAGAATTCATGGGATAAAATCACCAACAGCTGTGTTGCCAGTGCATCATGGACAGGCTGCATGGACAAGAAGTGCTCATTAAAGGAGAGCTCTGTTGCTGGACATGAGAGATTGGGGCAAATGGCTCTACTGGAAATGGAGTTGCAAGAAATTTAGGCCAGAATTTGGGGTTTGGAGAGTTATGATGGCATTCCAGAAGATGACATGATAGTACTTGAATAAATGCAAATTTTTGGATATGAATAAATGTTTATTGTTGTACATGGATAAATATAGATTTTGAATGTGAAACAATAAGACATCCCCTGAAAATAAGCCCTATTGTGTCTTTTGAAGCAAAAATTAATGTAAGACCTGGTCTTATTTTCAGGGATATATGGTACTACAGTAACTCTCTCTTAGCCATAGATTCTAATATAAATAAGTAGTCTTCCTTCTTGTTCAGTGATGGCAATAAGGAAATGAACAACAAGATTTTGATCTTAAGAATGAAAGTTTACCCAACCCTCAAAGCCCAGAAGACAGACTTCTGTTACCTTCGTGTTGTTCACAGCCTCTGTCCTGACCTGCTCTCTCTGACCTGGCTTGCACTCTATCTGTTGGTTTCCTTTTAATATTTTTGGCATTCAACATCATGACTCAGTTTCTCCTAGTAACAGTCTTGTCTTGGATCTGATTCTTGCTACAGCTTCTCTGCTTCTGAGCTATCTGATTTACTCCACAATAATGATTGCAACTCTTTCTTTTACTAAATTGCAGTTGAATGTCCTGAATCTGTACCTTATTCAGTTTTCCTCCAAAGTCATATAAACTATCCTGACACTGTTCAAATCATTTCTTCTAAACTACTAGAGTTATTATTCCTGGAACTCACGTAACACTATGCAAAATCATACAATGCAATGCCTTCTCATTCATTCATCCAATAGATAGTGAATGCTTTTTATGTTCATAGTATACTGGGAACCGCCAACTTTGGTGGCACATGCTTGTAATTCCAGCATTTTTGGAGTCTGGAGAAGGAGGATAAGAAGTTTGAGCCCAGCGTGGTCAACTTATCAACTTATTAAGATGCTGTCTCAAAAAGAAAAATGAAAAAAGGGCTGGGCATGCAGGTTGATGTAATGGCCACGTGTTCAATCCCAATGCTCAAAAAAATCCAGTATATGGGGAACACACAAAGTTATATTTTTAGGGTAGCATAGAAGTATCTGTAATGATGGAAATGATCTTTATAAATGCCATTCAGTTTGGTAACCACTAGCTACTGTGCCTATTAGACATGGGAAATGTGGCTAGCTCAACCGAGAAACTGGAATTTAAATTTTAACTAATTAAAATATAAGTGGCCACATGTGGTTAATGACTACTATATTGAACAGTGCAGATATAGTATTTATATCAGGAATAAACTTGCTTCATTTAAGACCATGTGGATTTCTAACTCTCTAAATACTATCAAATGTTTTCCACAATGTTATGTATGTTACAAGCAAACATAGAAACAAAGTCTCTGTAAATAGGGAAGGGTGGAGGGGGTGAAGGGAGGGCAGGGGAATGGGGAAAAAACAAGAACCAAGACACATCATGCAAAGGTACAAGATCCTAGTGATGAATGTATACCTAAAATGTACCAATAAACTTGTTGGTAAAACAACTTAACTATTTAACAAGAGAAGACAAATCATGATTATGGGCATAAAATGGAATACTACATAACAGCTAAAATGAAGGAAGTACAGGTGTAAACATAGATGAACTTTAAAACGATGACAATAATAAACAGCATAGTGATGTATAGCAGACTGAATATGTAGCTCAGTGGTAGAGCACTTGCCTAGTGTGTGAGACCCTGAGTTTCATTCCCAGCATTGTAAAACAAAATAAAACAAATCTGGGGCTGCGGATTTAGCTCAGTGGTGCCGCCACCTGCCTTGCAAGTGCAAGGTCCCAAATTCGATTCTGGTACAAAAAAAAAAAAAAAAAAAAAAAAAAAAAAAAAAAAAAAAGGAAAGAAAATCAAAACAAAACAAAACATAGCATTTATATAAGGTTTAAAAATGTGTAAAATGGTACTTTATATTTTGAGGAATATAATAAAAGTGTAATGATATTCATAGAAGGGGCAAATATCTCAGATTGTTCATTGAAAAATAATTTTTTCTGTTCCAGGAACTTTGTGTCTACTCAAAGGGGAGGATAGGAATGCAGGCCAAACTCACATATTCATATGATACTTTATAAAGGCCATGTGAAGGAAAACTTTTAGAAGCTTATAGAAGAAAGACTCATATTTGTGTGTAAAATATTTAGAAGAGGTTTTGGTAATTTAGAATTGAGGCTTAACTTGTGTGCAGTGTTTCAGATAGGATGGAAAATACTTGTTGTGTCCTAGGGTTTTGAAGTCTGACCGAATCACACAACAAAAGATGTATCTGAGCCCGCTGTCATTTGACCTAAATTCCCACAGGACTGTGCTTAACTCACTATAATCTGAAACAGTGCATTACAAGTACCCAACAACATTTATACAAGTTATTCCCTTTACTTAAACATCACTATATTCTCCATCCTACCTCTAAAACTTCTAAACTGAGGTTGAACTCCAATGTCATCCCAAAAGCCTTTTCTAATGCCTAAAAACAAAATTAATCACTCCTACCATTAAATAATTTTTCTTCCACCTGAAAAAAAGGTCAGAATCTTGAGTCAGAAAGGCACTTTGCTCTTTCACTTTAGAGTTGTACTACATTATATAAAGAATCCCAGAGGACCCAACAATGCACCCATCAATCTCTGAAAATTTGACAAATAAAATTAAAACACAGTAGATAAGACCTGTGGTGCAAAGTCACCTTAAAAGAGACAGAAAAGGTTCCAAGGTTACAGCCAGTCCAGAATGAGAGTCATGGGGAGAAAGAAAGTTAGTTGGTAATACTGAAAATTAGGATTTTCATATAATTACTTGCTGCTTTTACTTCTTTGTCTGAGAAATGTCCATTCATTTCAGATGCCCATTTTGTAATTGGGTCTTTATATTTTGGGGGGGGTGATTTTCTTTTAGTTCTTTATGTATTCTAGATAATAGTTCTTTGTTTGAGGAGCAGCTGGTAAAATTTTTTTCCTACATTGTAGGCTGTCTCTTAGTTTTGTTGATGATTTCTTTTGCAGTGCAGAATTTCACTGGTCATTCAAGAGATGCAGATGAAAACAACACTGTGATTCCACCTCACCCCAAAAAGAATGGGTGCTATCAAGAAATCAAGCAATAACAAATGTTGGCTAGGTTGTGGGGAGAAAGGAACCCTTCTCCATTGTTGGTGGGAGTGCAGACTGGTGCAACCACTATGGAAATCAATATGGAGATATCTCAAAGAGCTGGGACTAGAGGTTCCATTTGACCCAGCCATCCCTCTTCTGGGTATCTTTCCAAAATAACTAAACGAATCATATCACAGTGATATATGCACACCTGTGTTTATAGTGGCACAGTTTGTAATAGCTGAAACTTGGAAGCAGACCATTTGCCCATCAGTTGGAAACTGGATAAAGAAGATGTGGTTTTTCTATGAAATGGAATATTACTCAGCCATAAAGAATGAGAAGTTAGATTCATTCATAGGAAAGTGACACATGTGTAAATAACGAATACTTTCTCTGGTGTGAATAAACTGTAATAGTACATAACATCCTAATGAGATAACTAACATTGTGATATGGGAAGAAAAGGGCTAAAGGTGTAGGGAAACTGGGATGGGTAGGTGAAGAGTAATAAGGGAAAAGAAAAAAATGTGAGAAAATGAAAAAATGGAAAGTGTTTGTAAATGGGGAGGGAAGGAGGGGGTAAAGGGAGGGAAGGGACAAGGGGAAAAAATGAGAACCAAGACCTGTCATGTAGAGTACAAGATCCCAACAATGAATGTGATGGTACTGTATACCTAAAATGTACCAATAAACTCAAATAAAAAAAAAAGAAATTTAGGATTTTCAAAAGGAAATCCTTGAAAATACAGTACTGTCAAGGCCAAGAAGAACACTTGGCTTGAGAAACCTACTTTTCATTCTTTGACATCAACACATTCCCATCCTGCACATTGATGGATCAGCCCCTTACAGTCGGCTGCCAGCAAATGTTAGTGTTACATTATGCAACCAGCTCTCTTGGCAGTGTTATTATACACACCAACAAATCTTGCTATTTTCTGGCTTCCCAAATGGATTTTCCTAGAAGTAGGTTTCTTCATTTGACCATCTGGTTTTCAGCGGTTGTTTCTTCTACTAATTCAATAAATTAGTATTCCAGCCCATTGTGGCTAGAGTGTGCCTGTCTTTAGCAAATGATGTACTCCCTACTTCTGCTGGGATGACAAAGTTTTTCAGGAATCAAAGTTTAGGGCCAGACCCCAAAATGTGGGAGACTAAGGTGACATACAGAGGGCCACATAACCTCCTCCTAAGAATTCTTCTAAGCTATCATGCCTTTTGAAACAAAAAACAAAAAACCAAACCAAACCAACAAACAAAAAAACAAACAAAAAACTCACTGTGTTCAGTGAGGGGAAATAGCCATAGAACATTCTATAGATGATTTTAGTAGGAATTTTGCTGCACAGTTTATATTTTCCATACCTATTTAGAAACAAAGTTTGTAAGAACAGGCATGTTTTGCTAATTTGGGGGACTTTGTAATAGAGAAGAGCACAGTGCTTGGTGAGGTAAGTACTCAATTGACATATACTGCATGAAACTGTGACTCTACATATACTTTAATGATAAAATTAGAAAGCCACAAGGCTTGTTTAATGGTAAGAGACTTTGTTCATTTATTCAAACGTGTGTTAGAGTGTTTGATATATGTCAGATCTTACATTACACACTGACAGACACTAGAAATCATGAAAGCACATAGAGCTCTTGCTCTAACAGAACTTAAATAACTCAGTTATTCCAAGAATCCAGTGTATATGTAGATAGGCAGTTAGGTTTCTACCTATATAAAAATGTAGATGTTGTATTAAATATTAAGAAGGAAAATAAAGTAGCACTATAAGGAAGATTAATGAGAAAGTCGTAATTAGATGAACACTCAAGGATTGTCAGCTTCCCTCAGTAAAGTCCTTTAAGACCTGAAGTAGTATTATCCATATAAACAAATGGAAAGGACTACATCTCAGACAAAGAATAAGTAATAAGTAGACCCTGAGCTGGTAAAAGGTTTGGTGCAGTCAAGGAAATGAGTCTAATTATAATGTAATAAGCAAGGGAAGGGATTGGCTGAGTTGAAGCTGGAAGTAAAAGTAGAGCCAGGTCATACATGGGTTAGCTTTCTGTTGCTAGGACAAAATATCTTATGTAAACAGCTTAAATCAGAAAATATTTATTTTGGCAAATTGTTTTCAGAGGTCTCACAGTGGGCTTAGGTGGCGCCATTGCTTTTAGGCCTATGTAAGACAAAAACATCAACGTGGAATGGCATGGTTAAGAAAAGCTCATGGAAGTCGTGGAAGTAATGGAAGACAGAAGAAGGGACTGGGGACCAGATCCAGTGCCTAGTGTCACACCCTCATGACTTTCTCCCCTCACCTAGGTGCCTTCTCCTATTTTGATCATCTTTTAACAATGCCATCAGAATATAACTACATCAGTGGGTGAATCCACTTAATAACATTGGAATCCTCATGATCAATCACTTTCTAAAAGCCCATCAGCTGGGCTTTAGGGAACATTTTAGATCCAGACCATAATGATACAGAATATTGTTCCCATCTCATTCCTCACAGGAGACAGTCGAAGGGTTTTAAGTACTGGAAGACTTGAGAAGATTTGCATTTGTAAAGATCATTTCAATTGTCGAATGTGGCATAAACTAGAGCAGGACAGTGGATAAAGAGACCTTTAGGAGGCCACTCTAATAATTAAAGTTAGATATGATGTTGGTCTGAAGAATCAGTAGAGATAGAGATAAAGACAGGTTAGTGAAGGGTATTATTAAATTTAAAAAAGATTTGGCGACCGGGGATTTAGCTCAGTGGTTCAACCGCCTGCCTCGCAAGCACAAGGACCGGAGTTCAATCCCTGGCACAAAAAAAAAAAAAAAAAAAAAAAAAAAAAATTGGTGAACAATTAGGTATGAGGGGTGAGAGAAAGTAAGGAAACAAAGATAACGTGCAGGTTTCTGTCTGATAGATGGGTGGATGGTAGCATCATTCACGGAGATAGAGAACAATGCAAGAGGATCAAGTTTGTGAGGAAGGGAAAGGGGGATGTCCTTTGTTGAGTTTGGTAAACCTTTGAGCCATACCTATATCCAGAGGATATTTGTAGACAGCTTAATTACAATAATCTTTTGATTGGTGTCTCTCTCTCTCTCTCTCTCTCTCTCTCTCTCTCTCTCACCCTCCTTCTGCAGCCAATCATCTTTTAAAATATGTTTTTCCTATGTCCTAAATGCTCCAATAACTCCCTATTTTACTCTGAGTAAAAGCTAAAACCTCTGCAATGGCCTCTGAGTCTCTTTTCACTCATCCTTTTAACTTTCTAACCTAATCTAGAAATCTACTTCTCACTCACTTCTTTTTGGTCACATTAATCTTCTTGTTAAAATATGAAATTTTTACTGTGAACCTGTGTACTACTTGTTCTGTCTGCTTGGGATATTGATCCCCTAACTCATATGTCACAAGTACACAAGTTTATATACAAAGGTGTACTCAAGTCAAGATCATTCTTTCACTCCTATTTTATTTCAGTACAATCTCACTAGGATTTCACATTGTAGCCATAAGCTAGAAGGTAGATTGATTCAGTTTAACAAACATCTGCTTTATATATCACTAAAATATAGCTTTTTTTGCTTTTTTCTCTATTTCCACTTTTCTTCAACTTTCTTTAAAATCGAACTTTCCTACTTTCTCTTTCTATCTCTTGTTCCCCTTCTCATTTGAAAAAGATCCCCCTACTTACCATTGTGATAGCCAACTTGACTCCATTTGTGTAAAGTTTTTTTTTTCCCTTTGTGCCATTAAATTAGGGGAAAAACTCTACGGCAAGATCTAGGCTGCATAGTTAGCAATCTAAAGCACCCTAAAAATTAGACTCTCAAGGTCAATTTTTGGTTGGATGTAATGTCCAATTACAGAATGAAAAGTTACTGCTTATAAAACTCTCTCTTTCAAGAAAAAACATAACAACAAAAAATTACCAAATAAGAATAAATATGCCTAGCTATAGATATATTCAGGTTTAGGATTAAATATTAATAGGATTTTAAGATTGGAAGGGATCTTAAGTTTGAAATTTGGTTGAAGTGTAAAATCGAATGCTGTATACATTACTCACTCAAGAAATGTTCAGAGTGACCGAGGGACCAGAAAGATTGCACTAAAATTTTAGTTTTTACGCTTCTACTCCAAATTAGGATAAAAATGAATAAAATTTGCCAACTATTTTTGTTTCCAAGACAAAAAGCCAAAATAGTCAAAGGGAAGGGAAAGGGGAGGGAGGGTTGGAGGGAGTTAAATTGCTTGCCATTTAAACACATATAGCTATTATCCAAAGGTGGCCCAATCAAGTGGCATAGAAGAGCAACAATAGTGAAATTTATTAGACAATCTTAGCTGTCCATTATCAAACACAGGGATAAAATACAAATTCTTTCCTTTTGTTATTTTCTTTTTAATGAGTGTTCTATTTATAAAGATCCACTTGGCTGATTGTAGTAAATACTGTTTCTATTTTATCAAATCCTGAGGATAAAATCAACTCCATTGTAGATGAATGCTTCTTGCAGCCTCAGCCCTGCATTAAAACTTCCAGGATAGGACTCCATGCCTAAAATTAGCCCCTACAAACACCCAAAATATGATTCCACTGAGAATGTACTTAAAGGCAGAAATTGCATTTGCCTATTGTTTCAAGGAAGCAGAGTAAAGCTTTCAAAAACTCTTCACGTGGCAAAGTAGTGATCCCAATGAAAGAACAAAGCAACCCAGGACCTCTCTCCTGGCCACCAAGAATAACAAGAAAGAAGGAACAGATTTATAAACAAAATAAAACCTAACTGTCATCTTCTGCTTTAGCCATCTTACTTGGCAGAATCTCAGAGTTTTGAGGAAGATTTTTAAACATAAAGGATTTGTGCTTAAGATAAAACTTGAATTTTGCTGAGGCTCAGCACTTAAAGCCCTTCCAGAAGGCATTTTTTTTGATGTTTCAAAAAAATACTTTTAACTTGTCTTGAGGAATGTGTCACACATTAAAAGCTATATTGCCAATAATGCATTTGCAATGAATTATTTTGAGAAGAGTGCTTTAAATTAATACAATATTGTATGATCAACCATCATTTGTGTTTAAATCAAGATCCCTTGGTTTTAAACTGGCAAGTTTACTTGCATCTAGTTTTTGTGGGTTCAGATAGCTGCTTTGTAAATCATGTCCTAATTTAAAAAAAACCCATTTCCTCCCTCAAAAGCAGTGATAACTTTACAGGAAAGACTCCAGCACAAATGCATGTATTTAAGTAAATATAATTTCTATTTCCATTTTACATAGAAATCAACTACACACTTAGTCTGTTACCTAGAAAAAGACTAATCCTAGATGGTGAGGGATAATGTACCTATTACTAATATAGGCCCTAGATTGAATTAAATGTCTAAAATAAGCTAGGAAACATTGTAGGGTGGAGACCTGTTCCAACTGCTGTTCTCTCAATGTAGGGTTTAGTTACCTTGCTTTGAGCCTTCTAAGCAAACAAAAGTTGCTCCACTTACTTTTAATCTATACTTACTATGATCTCAAATACTATATTCCTTCCCCCATCTCCTCCATCCTACATAACTTCATTAACCAAACAAATCTGTTTTCAGATGATTTTTAGTGTATAACAATGAAGAAAGGATTTTACCACTTAAACACAAATGGACCAAAGTTACCAAAACAGTTGAAAGTCTGTATAATTATAGTTTATCTAAATAAAACACATGTAGTCATCTTCTGGCTGTGGCAAAAGTGCATGAGTTATTGAACCATTTGGAACTGACGATAAGGCAGATACATGTTGAAGCCTACAATAACAAAAGAGGAACAATAGCTAATAGCCCAAGTTTAGGAGATAAGCATTAATCAGATTAACTCTTAGGCCACCCTGCACAATTACTCAACTGAATACAAGGTCAGGTATGAGATTTGCACCCTCAACGTTATGCAAGTTGAACATACTAAATGGAAAGGGGTACAGCATGGTTGAGTTGACATTTGTCAAACACAGGTAGGGCCAATGCAAATTTGGTGGATTGATGTTTATTGCCCTAGGTCAAAGAGATTTGGAAAGAATCCATGATTAAGGCTGCAGGGGCACTGTGCCTCTTTCAATAGTGTGCTGTTAATTTTCATCATCTTTGCCATAGATGTACAGCATCTGTCACAAATCAGGATGTTCTCAACTGTGGTTGCACATTAGGGTTACTTGGGGAAGTTTTGAAAAATCCCATTGCTCAGGCCCCATTCCAGATGAATGAAATCAGAGAGGCTCTGGAGGTAAGGCTCAGGCATGCACATTTTGAAAGCCCCCCCATGTAATTACAATGTACAGTAAACGTTGAGGATCATAGGTCTAAATGTAATTCATAAGGATTCAAAGCAACACCAATAGGAAAAAATGGGGACCCTCTTGGGCACCAACATTTAATTGGAAGGTCAGGTGGCTTTGCTGCCTAGAGATCACCACCTTAGAACAGGAGGCCATGTGGAAACTGCCTTTCCCATAAGAAAATTGTCAACATTTCATGAGCATTGCTTTTACTGAAGACGAAAAAGAGGCTTTTGGTCCTTCTCTCTGGAGGGAGCCTACTAGTCTACCCTTACCACAAAATAAGGACTTTAACAAAACATCAGCATGAATCCACCAAATCTCTCTCTCTCTCTCTCTCTCTCTCTCTCTCTCTCTCTCTCACACACACACACACACACACATTATGCAGTTTACCACAACTTTGAGCAACTCCTGAAAGTTGCATGAGTTGCGTTTCTCAAAAACATTTTGTAGCTATCAGCTTTGGCCTTCAAGCAAGGAATTGAATTCGAGAAAATTGTCAGAAGAGACTCAAGAAAATGCACATTTGAGGCTAACAGCCAAAAGTGAAGATTCCGAGAGTGGCCAATTGCTTTACCTTACTTTTGAGTAAATCTTAATGGCCATTATTACCCAGGTTAATGAGTGTCTACTTCAAAAAAAAACATTAATTTCCCAGAGTCAGCCACTTGGAATTATGACTGGTGATTTTTTTCTAGGGTATTGTTTCACTAAAATCACGACTGAGTCGATTTGAGTCGAGGGAATGAACAAATTCCATTTCCACCAGTGCCCTGCTGGGCATATGTGAAAAGGGTAAATGGCCTCAGGACACCAGATTAGACCTTATACTGTGAGCTGCAGTGAGGCAATCCCAAGCAGGGAGGGCAGAAGAAAACTCATTAAAGCTGCTCTGGAGCCCCACTTCAAATAGTGGGGCACAGCCACAGACAACAGGAAACAAGCAGCAAGCCAGGCTGGCTACAGCAATAAGGAGTGCAAAAGGAGGTTGTTTCCTGAGCTTCAGGATAACCTCATGTTTCAGAGGCAGAGTCGCAATCAACCAGAACATCGGCACAGCTGTAACCATAACTCAAAAACAGTCCTTGTGTGTACAGTGGTCTACAGAGTGAAAAGGGCTTGAGACTGTCACCCTGGTCTTTTTAGTCCCATCTGTACTCAGAGATAACAATCCCCATTAGTAGAATTATCCTCAAATGTGTGTAAAACATCAGCATTAATATAGATAACATACCATTTCCATGAATACAAATAGTGTGGCAGGATCTGTAGAGAGAGGATAACAATCTGTGATAGCTTTTCATTTTGTAAATGGATTTCCTTCACAGACAGCTATTTTTCAAAATAAATTCTATCTGCATATAGGAAAAATATTAACAGCATAGTATATAGTATGTTAACCATGTTTACCACTGGATCTTAGAAACAGGTGTCTTTAAAAGTTATTTTCTTTTGTTTGTTTGGATTCTATAAATTTCCTAAAATAAATAAGTATTTGTTGGGTCATTTTGTAAGTTTTAGAAGAATTTTTTTGAAAGTTAAAAAATAAAAGCCAACACAAAAACAACTTCTCTTAAGTGTTTTAATCTATCCTCAATATCAAAGATAGCATTTGAAACAAGGGATAAGCATTTCTAAAGATAGATTATAACAAAATATATTCATGTATCCTTTGGGGAAAAAGGCTCTCTAAATAAGCCATGAGAGGCACTTGGCAGGGGCTCAGTTTCACTAATAGAACCAGTCGTAAACTCTAAAAAAGGAATTGGCCAGAATACCAATTCTGCTGAAATTCAGAATCTTGGCATATACAGAACACTCATTTTTTTCCTTGACTGTCAGAATCTTACCATGGAATAATACTCAGTGTTTAGTTTGTTATTCTCTACAAAAAAATGGGAATGTTATGCTAGAGTCAGCTCACACTGACTGGAGGCAATGAATTACGTGCATCTCTTCCCAGCTCAGCTCTAGTGCTGTTGTATGGAGAGCTCAAAGTCAGCCCTGGTTGAGTGTATTTATGTTACCAATATTGGCAGCAAATAAGGCTTTCCTCTTCTCCATCTGACAGCTGGAATATTTAATTTCCCCCTCCTATTCAGCAGAGGATTGTTTTTCTTAGGCCTGAATAAGGGAGTGAAAACTTCTATTTACACCAAAGCAAAACTACATTGCTGTAAAACCCACAGAGATTAAAGCCCAACTAAGTTTTGAACTTGGCTCTATTAGTGAGTTAGGCTAGGGTATCTCACTCCTCTCCTGAACTTTAGTTGTTTCACCTCTACTACAGGGGGATTGGACTCATAAGGTCACCTCCAGACAGGGACAGCTTATGATTCTGAGCTGCAGAGGCAGTGTTTACAGGAGCTCAAAATTTGAAGAAAAGGTAACCCTTGATTTAAGTCCTGGCTTTTCATTTATTAACATCTGTGTGACCTCAGGCCAGTTACCTAACTTCTCTGAGACTCCATAAAGTAATAATAAAAATACCTTCATTACACAGCTGTACTTAGGATTAGATGAGATCATTTTTGGTAATCATAGGAGCAGGCATCCATAAATGTTTGCTATAATTATTAAACCTGTTCCCACTTGTCCCTGACACACACACAAAAGCCTTAGAACCTCAGGGAAAACTTAACTTGGGAAGATATCTATGAGACATTGCCTAGGCTCGATTAAATAGATAATATGTCCTATTATAGATTGCACCCTTTGCAACATAAATACCATAATAAAATGGGGATGGGCTTAATGTCTACGGTCTCTTATACTAGGCATTTTATATAATCCTTATTTTGTTTACGGCTCATATTTCCTGGGAGAGCCTGGTGTTTTTTTGTTTGTTTCCATTTTTGTCCTTACAGATTGGACGCTGGAGTTCAGAGTTGTTAGATAACTTGCTCGAGAATCTACAGCTAAAAATTGGCAGAGCCAATAATCCTTTCCAACGGAGACCAGACCATTAAGGTATTGGGAGACTATATTTTTTCAGAAAAACTAACATAGGAGAATTTTTGCTGATTTAATGGCAGAAGGCTAGATCAAAGGGAATTATGGGAAAAAATACCATCATAGAGCCAGGCATGCTATTGCATGCCTGTAATCCCAGCACTTGGTAGTTCAAGCCCAACCCAGCTACGCAGTAAGACTATCTCAAAACAAAACAAAACAAAACAACAACAATAACAACAACAGAAAGATATCATAGATTTAAAAATAAAATCTGTTAAAGGGAAAGTGGTGGGTTGGTGGTACTAAATCTGATAAATTTCTATAAAAATTAGCCTAAATCAAGAATACTTTTTGGAAAATTCAGTTTCATCTTTTTCCTCAACATCTTTGGATGCCCAGAATCTGATCCCCAAACCAACATCATCATCTCCACTTAGGAATTTGTGAGAAATGTAAATCCTCAGGCCCCTACCCTAGACCTACTAAGTTGGAAAATGGGAGCAGCATTCTCACTACCAAGCCTTACAAGTGCTTCTGAGGCATGCTACCATTTGAGAACCAGAGTTGTAGGGATAGATGAAAAGAAAAAAAAGTCAACTCTGAGAGAAATCCATATATTTGGCATGCTCATGGGTGGCAACAATATAAGTAAATATTTAAAAAGTACTTCAGGAAATATTTCTCATTTTTCTCTCTCCATAAGTAACAACTAAATCTTGCTAAGCACTGATCTAAATCTTGCCAACACTGATCTTCATGTCTTTCTACCACATATCCCATTCTCCCAAACAGTACCCTATAATTGATGTATTTAAAAGAATGCTTTCTGAAAAATAAATGATGTTCATAGGACCTTAATATGTAGCACTGACACCATTTCTGGTTAAGGGCAGTGAAGTTTTTTGAGCATACCTTGTGGACTGTTGGAATCCAATTGTTTCCCTCTCATAAGCCAATACTTAAGGTTTTACCCAGCAATAAGCAGGCAAAGTTTTTCTTACAGTATTGAGGCTGGGCAAGGACTGTCAATCCCTTGGAAATGGCTTCTAGTCTGGTATTTAGTTCTCTGTTCTCTCCATAATGAATTCTGATGAAGCCAAGCTTTGCCCCAGGGGTTCCAGTCAGCTTTCAGGTGTGCATGCTAGCACCCTGGCTTTTCTTCATTTCAAGTCACAATGCTATCATCCTCTGAAGAATTGTGGCCCATTGACAGTTTTCTTTTCTTTACTAAGGTGAAATCAAATAAATCTGTGTTCTACGAAAATATAATTGTCACTGTTATAAAGTTGACAGTGGTTCTTTCTGGGATGGGATGATCTTACTTACCCCTTCTTTATATTTATCTGCATGTTGTGATTTTAAATTGAATTATTTTAGCAGTGGTTGCAATTTAATTTTTAATTTTTAAAATTTGGGTTTTAAATATAAAAATAATTAGCATTTTAAAAAGTAGATGATTCTGTCTGTAAATCTGTGTTTGTGACTGTATATACATGAAAGGGTAGCTGGTGAGAATTTCCCAGCCATACCTTGAGCAAATAAAACCATGGTGCTGTGATCCATTGCAAAGGCACATTGGCTGAATGGCTCTGTGATGGGATCACAGATGATAATACCCTGACTAACACTGTACTTTACTTTTAAAGTCAGATGCTTCAAAATTCAACAGGAAGCCTTGCTTGTTTAACGGCACAAAGAAGGGAGAAAACCAAGCACAACAACAGTTGTTTCCAATGGAGGACTAACAGTGATGTTGTGTGCAAAGAAAAAAAACACTTAAATTCTACCTTTTCAGGCATCAAGAAATATAAATTAGACACACTTAGACGTTCTTGCATACATTCACACACGTGCAGATGCAAGATAGTGCAGCATCTATCCACATATTTATTCACAGAGTGAGGCTTGTGACCAGGGATCATTTCTTCCAGAACGCATACTGTCAGGTAAAATACACTTTGCAAATTGCCTGGGTAATTGCTATCTTAATACAAAAATTCTTCCCCATCTATGTGGCAAGGTCTTTGGGACACAGGAATTTTGGTCAGAATGTTCCTACTTGCAGCTCTTGCTTTTGGAATTCAGAAAGCCCAGGCTTTCAGAAGAGAATTTGTGTGGATATTGTGAGGTGCATATGTTTATGTGTAAGTGCTACTTACCAGGATATTGCCTCCATTTCATTTTCTTCATCTACAAATAGAAAGGGAGGGAGGGACACACTTGATGTGCAAGAAGTAAAGCCTAAACCTGTATTTAATTTGAATACAGCCTAACATTTTTCTCTATAATGTGTGAACAGCAATGTGCTCTCAAAAATGAGCATTTACTTTGCCAGGAAGGAAAAAGTCAAGGTCCTTTGCATACATGCTTTACAGAATCATTGTGACAAACCTTTGAAGAAGATACTAGTCTCATTAATTGATGAAGAGGAATTATCCACGAATGACTCACCCATAAGGAGCACTTATTGCGTTTCTGGCATTGGGTTACATGCTTTCTAAGTATTTTCTCATTTAATCATTACCTCCCCAAGGCCAAGTTAGAGAATACTATTGGGATATGTAGTTGTATTCCAGGTGGTTCTTGAAGGCCACAGCATAAACCTGTCCCCTTCTTTTAATCGTCAACTTTAGCATACAACACTACTCTAGATACTCTAACAAACCCAAATGCAGTGGACCCATGAGTTACAACTGGCCTGACATATAAACAACTTGGATTACTACCAGAATTTTAGTTTTAACTTACAACCAAATATTGAGTTATGACCTGAACTCAGCCACCTCTTTTCCAGATGGTCTCAGATACAAATAGAGTTAAAGAGTTTTGGAAGGAGCATTACAACATCCTCTCCTGTGTGGGGTTAACTGAGAAATCCTGGGCCAATGTCTCTCTCAGAACACTTAGATCTGCCTGCATACAGCAGAGAGACTTTGAAGGATGTGTACAGGAGCCTGAGACTTCAGTTGACTAAATTGAGTTATAACTCACCCTCTGGAAAGAATTGAGTTCATAAGTCAAGGGACCACTGTACATTTTGGAGAAGATTAACAGGAGCCTAGAAAATAGGTCTGAATTTGAAAGACAAAACATGGAAATTGAACTTACAGTGAGTGTTTTGGGCCATAATGCCAAAGTCCCTAAAAAGATTATATATTTACTGTCCAGTCTATAGGATTAAGGTATGTCATGCATCCTTTCCTAACTACTAACCAGGCCAAACCCAGCTTAGTTCTAAAGATCGAACAAGATTGGGCAAGATTAGTGTGGTATCTATCATCTTATGAGATTTGCTAAAACTTTGAGGCTCCTTTCACAGGGTTATGTTGTTTGTTTATTTGGTTTTTGCAATGCTGTGAATGGAACAAGTAAATACTAGGCAAGTATTCTACCACTGAGCTACACTTCAGTAAAGAAAGTCTTTTTTTTTCTTTAAGTTTATTGGTACTTTTAAAGTAAACAGCACAGTTACATTCAACATTGGGTGCTTGAACCTTTACATGACAGACCTTGGTTCTCATTTTTTCCCCATACCCCTGCCCTTCCTTCACCACATCACCCTCCCCTACTTACAGACATGTTTCCCTTTTTCCTTTTCCCATATTTTTTCTTTTCTCTTATTTCCTTTCCCCTACCCTTACCACTTCCCTTACACTTTTAGCCCTTTCCTTCCTATTTCACATTGTCAGTTATATAATTTCGATCCTATTTATACTTTTAGTTTTTCACACCAGAGAAACTATTTGGTATTTACACATGTGTGTTGTATTTATTTCACTTAAGAGTATGGCCTAATATGCATCCATTTTCCTATGAATGACTCTAGTTTCTCTTTTTTTATGGCAGAGTAGTATTCCATTTTATAGAAAAACCACATCTTCTTCCTCTAGTCTCCAACTGATGGGCAATTGGGCTGTTTCCAAGTTTTAGCTATTACAAACTGTGCTGCTATAAACATGGGTGCTCATATATCACTGTGGTATGATTCTTTTAATTCTTTTGGAAAGACACCCAGCAGAGGGATAGCTGGATCAAAGGAAACTCTAATCCTAGTCTTTGAGGTATCTCCATATTGATTTCCACAGTGGTTGTACCAGTCTGTACTCCCACCAACAATGGAGAAGGGTTCCTTTCTCCCCACAGCCCTGCCAAGATTTGTTATTGATTGATTTCTTGATATCAGCCATTCTTTCTGGTGTGAGGAGGAAACTCTGTGTTGTTTTCATCTGCATCTCTTGAAAGACCAGTAATTATGAACATTTTTTTTGTAAATGTATTTGCTGCTTTTACTTCTTTGTCTGAGAAATATCTGTTCATTTCAGATGTCTATTATTTAATTGGGTCTTAATATTTGGGGGGCCTGATTTTTTTAGTTCTTTATATATATTCTAGATAATAGTCCTTTATCTGAGAAACAGCTGATAAAATTTTTTCCCACATTGTAAGTTGTCTTTTAGTTCTGTTGATGGTTTCTTTTTCAGTGCAGGAGCTTTTTAATAAAAAGAGATCACAGTTGTTGATTCTTTGTGCTAGTTCCCATGCTACCGAGGATTTGTTCATAAAGTCTTCCTATGCAAATGTCAAGGGTTCTACCTAATTTAACTTCCAGCAAGTTTAGTGCTTCTGTTTTAATATTTAGATATTTAATCCACTTGGATTTTAGTTTCATGCATGGTGAAAGATAAGGGTCTAGTTTTAATCTTTGGCAGGTTGAAATCCAGTTTTTCCAACACAATTTATTAAAGAGGCTATCTTTCCTCCACTGAGGATGGTTGGTTCCCCTGTCAAAAATGAGGTAGCTGAGTTGTTTTTGTGTCTTCCAATCTATTTCACTGATCCTCAGGTCTTTTTCTTTGCCTGCACCATGCTTTTTTTTTTTTTTTTTTTTTT
>NW_022900951.1:84695836-84752932 GCF_012274545.1 Fukomys damarensis
TTTTTTTTTTTTTTTTTTTTTTTTTTTTTTTTTTTTTTTTTTACCACAGTGGCTCTGTAATGTAGTTTGAAGTTGGGGAGTGTGATACTCCCTCCCATGTCTCTATTTCCTAGAAATGCTTTTGCTATTCTAGGTGTATTCTGGTTCCAAAAGAATTTTTGGATTATTTTTTTCTAGTTCTGTGAAATATACTGTTGAAATTTCAGTCAGAATTGCATTGAATATGTATAGCCTTTTTGGTAGTACAGCCATTTTCACTATGTTGATTCTTTCTACCAAGTAGCAGGGGATATCTTTCCATTTTCTTATATCCTCTTTGATCACTTTTTTCAGAGTGCTGTAGATTTCAGTGTAGAAATCTTTTGCTTCCTTCATTAGACTGATTCCTAGACACTTCATTTTATTGCATGCTATTGTGAAAGCAATTATTTCCCTAATTTCTCTCTCAGAGAGTCTGTTATTTTTAAACAAGAAGGCTACTGATTTTTGAATGTTGACCTTGTATCCTGCTACTCTGCTGAAAATGTCATTTAAGTCTAGCAGTCTTTTAGCAGAGTTTTTTGGATCTTCTGTGTAGAGTATCATATCATCAGCAAATAATAACAGTTTAACTTCTTCCTTTCTTATCTTTATTGCTTTAATTTCTTTTGCATGTCAAATTCCTGTGGCTAACGTTTCCAGAACTATGTTGAATAGGAGTGGTGACAGTGGACATCCTTGTCTTCTTCCTGATTTTAACGTGAAGGTTTTCTGTTTTTGGCCATTTAATATGATATTGGCTGTTGGTTTTTCATAGATAGCCTTTATTAAGTTGAGATATAGACCATCTATTCCAATTTTCTGCAGGGTTTTACCCTGAATGTGGGTATTGAATTTTGTCAAATGTTTTTTCTGCATCTATTGAGATGATGATATGGTTTTTTATCCTTGACTCTGTTAATATAGTGTATTACATTCATTGATTTACATATGTCAAAGCACCCTTGCATCCCTGGAATAAATCCAACTTGCTCAAGGTGTTTGATCTTCTTGTTTACCCTCTGTATTCTGTTTGCCAACATCTTATTAAGTATTTTTGTATCTATGTTTATGAAGGAGATAGGCCTGTAGTTCTATTTTTTGGTTGGGTCTTTCCCTGGTTTGGGAATCAGAGCAACACTTGCTTCCAGGAATGAATTTGGAAATATTGCTTTTCTTTCAATTTCATTGAAAAATTTAAAGAGTAGTGGAAGTAGTTCTTCTCCAAATGTCTTGTAGAATTCAGGACCTGGCTTTTCTTCATTGGTAAACTTTTAATTATATTTTCTGTTTCACTGATTGTAATTGGGGTGTTTACAATTTTTTTTTATCTTCTTCTTTCAACTTTGGTAATTCATAAGGATCTACAAGCCTGTCCATTTCTTCTGTATTTTCCATCTTATTAGAGTACAGGCTCTCAAAGTAGGTATTCAGGATCCTTTAGATTTCTACAGGATGTGTTGTGTCTTCACTTTTTTTGTTCATAATTGTGTGGAACTGGGCCTTTTCTTTCCTTTTTTGCACAAGGTTGGCTTAGGCTTTATCAGTTTCATTTATTCTTTTAATAAGCCAACTCTTCGTTTCACTGATGTTTTTGTATTATTCTCTTAGCTTCCATTGCATTGATTTCGGCTCTGATCTTTATAATTTACTCCCTTGTATGAACTTTGGGTTTTTCGTGCTCTTCTTTTTCTAGGAGCCTAGATTCATCATTAGGTTGTGTATTTGAGCTCGCTCTGTTTTCCTAGTGTCGGCATTCATGGCTATTAATTTTGCACGTAGAACTGCTTTCATTGTGTTCCATCCATTCCTCTATGTTGTATTGGTATTATCATTTATTTTAAGAACTGAATAATTTCCTCTGTAACCCATTGATTGTTTTGGAGAGTGTTGTTCAATTTCCATGTGTTTCTGAAGTTCTTATGGCTTTTTTATGCTATTTCTCTCCAGTTTATTTGCACTATGGTCTGATAGCTTATTTGGGATAACTTCAATTTCTTTACATTTATTTAAACCTGTTCTATGAGCTAATAAGTGGTCTATTTTGGAGAATGACACATGTGCACCTGAAAAGTATGTATATTCTAATTTTGTGGGGTGGAACACTCCGTAGACATCTATTAAGTACATTTTGTCAAAAGTTTGGCTCACTTCTGTTATTTTGTTGTTGTTTTTTTGTCTAGATGACCTGTCTATTTGAGACAGTGGGGTATTTAGGTCCCCCAGCTACAATTGTATTAGTGCTCATTTGGTTTTTCATGTCCCTTAATATTTGTTTTATATAATTTGGGGAATTAATATTTGGTGCACATATATTTAGGATTGTTATCTCTTCCTCTTAGATTGTTCTCTTTACAAGGATGTAATGGCCTTCTTTGTCTCTCTTAATCAGGTTTGGTTTTAAATTTACTTTTTCTGCAAATAATATAGCTACTGCTGCCTTTCTCTGGGCTCCTGTCACATGGAGAACTGTTTTTCATCCTTTTATTTTCAGTCTTTGAGTTTCTTTTTGAACTAGGTGAGTTTCTTGTATACAACATATTGTTGGATTTTGCTTCTTAATCCATTCTGCCAGTCTGTTTCTCTTGATTGGTGAATTGAGGGCATCGACATTGATGGTTATAACTGATATGTATTGACTTATCATTGTCAAGTTTTTGTCCTGTTTTTGGCTCTTTAATTTTCCCCCTTTTCCTTAATTTCTTGCCTTGCCTAATAGATTTGCTCTGTTGGGTGTGATGGTGTTGTGACCTTCATTATTTTTTCTAGGATATTGTTTAGAAATATGTTGAATGCTGGTTTGTTATTCATGACATTTCTCAGATGTTCTTTGTCATGGAAATATCTTATTTCCCCATCGATTTTGAAAGAGAGCTTTGTGGGATACATCAATCTAGTTTGGAGGTTGTTTTCTCTTAGGGCTTGAAATACCTCACTCCAGGCTCTCCTTGACCTGAGGGTTTTGTTGAAAATTCTGCTGTGATTTTGATGAGCTTTCCTTTGCATGTGATTTGTTTCTTTTCTCTAACTCCTTTTAGTATTTAATTCTTCTGTTGGGTTTCCAGTATCTTGACTATTATATGTTTAGATGTAGATTTTTTTGATCATGGCTAATTGGAGTCTTATATGCCTCACTTATCTGTATATCCAATTCTTGCCCTTTGTTTGTGAAGTTTTCTGTCATTAATTCAGTGAGCAATTTTTTAAGTCATTTATACTTTCTCCTGATAATTCATGGATTCCCATCTGTCTTGTTATTCTTCTTTGCATCATCTAGGAATTATTGGATATATTTCTCATGATCCCTTACAATTTTTAAGAGATCTCCATTTTTGTGGTCACTGACTGCAATCCTATCTTTTATATCTGAAACTGTACCTCCACATTTGTTCATTCTGCTGTGAATGCTTTCAATAGAGTTTTTTTTTCCTGATTGAGTTTATTGGTACATTTTAGGTATACAGTACAGTTACATTCATCATTGGGATCTTGTACCTTTACATGACAGGTCTTGGTTCTCATTGTTTCCCCTTGTCCCTGCCCTTCCTTCATCCCCTCCTCCCTCCCTTTTTACACACACTTTATTTCCATTTTTTCATTTTCTCCTATTTTTTCTTTTCCCTTATTACCTTTCCCCTACCTTTCCCACTTTCCCTACACCTTTAGCCCTTTTCTTCCTATTTGACATTGTCAATTATCTCATAGAGTTTTAAATCTCCTGGATATGTTTCAACCTGTTTCGTGGATTCCATTTGTTTCCCATGTTGGGCATTCATATTTTCCATTTTTTTTCTATGCTGGGCCTTCATGGCTTCTATCATGATCCTGAACTCATCTATTTTTTTTCATCAGTTTCTATTCTAGAGTCTTCAATGATGTCTTTCATTGTGCTCACCATCTCAGTAGTTATCTGGGAAATTATTTCTGTTTTGAATTACTCTAGAGCCAGATTGATCTTTTTTGTTACTTCCTGTGCTATGAGTTCAGGGTGTCCTGGTGGTTGATTGTCAGACTTTTCCATCTCATTTCTCCTACAATTTTCTGTTGGTGAACTGGAAGTCTGTATTTGTGCCTTGCTTAAGTGTTTTCTTATTTTTTATTTATTTATTTTTTGTTGTTCGTGCTGTCCTTGGTTTAATTCCTGAGTTAGTACCTTCATCTTCCTTATATAGCTACTCTTTAGATTTTGAGTCTCTAATGACTCATAGTCTCATTTTTATAATATCAAAAAGGACAACTCATTAAATCAATCACAATCCTTTAGCCCAAGTGATACGTTCAGCAACACAATAGCATCAAGCACAGCTTAGAAATTTACCTTTCATGGTAGGTATTAATTTGTCAACCTTCACCATTGTAATTAAATTGAAATCAAGAACCAGCCCAAAATATGTTTATAGTTAATAAACTCTTCAGTATAGCAACTTTACCCTTCAGGATGGGGACTTAGAAGGAGTTGAGAGGAGAGAAATAAATAGGTAGAAGAGTAGGTGAAGGTTTCAAGTGAAGCCAGAGGACACAGAATGATCACTCAAACTCTAGGAAACTGTTGATGACAAGAGGGAAAGACAGAGTGTAAGAACAAAGACAAAAATAGAACAACTTAACCTTAATGCAGAAACTATAAATTGGACTCACTTTCCTTTGAAACTAATGACAGTCGAGTGAAGGAAAAAAGAGAGATGAAAAAAAGAAAGAAGAAATACAAATCAAGGCAGGAACAAGAACAAAAAGGGAGATGAAGAATAACATGGGAGAACAAGAAACTGATTGGGAAAAACAAGAAAGTAAAAAGGAAGAATTTGCAGAATTGGAAAAAAATAAATTTTAAAAATTAAAAATTATAAATATGAGGAAAAGAAAGAAAAAACTTTGAAGAGCCTCTTTCAGGGTATCTCTGCTGTCACAATAGACAATATGGGCAGCAATATGCAGAACTAAGTCAATTAGTCTCAGCTAGCCAATTGCAGACTCCTGAGATTCAGGCTGAATTCTGGCTGCAAGGCTCAATTTGAGCTCCCTGACCTCCTGCAGGGTTGAACTCTTCAAAGTTCTACTATAGGTTACTGTTGCCCTTCCCCTGAAGATAGTCCAAGTTTGATGGAAGGTGATCCTCCAACATACAAATTACAGAGGTCTAATGTGTCTTTATTACAGTTGTTCACTTTTGTTCTATCTTCTGGAGCTCAGTAAAATGACCTTTGTGACCACCTAGGCCTCTGCAGTGTGGTTCCAGGTATGGTCACAACAAGGAGGATTGAGAGCATGGGTAGGGGGGATGCTTCAGAGGTGCCTGACTTGTTGGGTTTCTCTCACTGTTCTGCCCAAGATGAAGGCCTGGTGTGTTGGAGATGGGGGAGTGGTGAGCTCCCAGCACAGCTGTTTGTTCCTCACCACTCTGCTCCAGTGAAGGCCCAGGGCACTGCAGGTGGGGGAGCTGGGGGCTCCTGGTGCAGCTGGGCTAGAAAGTCTTAATTAAAGGAACATATATTGGCTTTTCTTTCCTCCTGTTAATTCTTCACCAGTGGAATCCTACCATATACATTCCATCGTATGAGAGCAATAGGTAACACATTGGAGAGGTGATAGTGAAGAAATTTTCTGACAGGGTACCAGTGGCAACCCCCCTCAAACAAAACCCAATAAACATTGTTTCAAGGTTCCAGTGTTTTGTCCCCTAAAGCCTGAGTTCTAGTCCTCAGAGCAGTAATAAGCCAACTGTCTTCAAAAGTTTTCTTAAGTTGAACCAAGTGAGACTCCTTCTCTTTGCCTGATTACTTTCTCCAAAACAAACTCCAAATTCATCTTTTTATCATGGAAGACAATGAGAAAATAGGTTCAGTATATGGACTGCCTTTTGCCCAACCTTGCAAGGCTGTCATCCCTGCTTCTGGGCCCTATTCATATGTGTGAACAAACAAATAAACAGTTAATTTATGACTTTTTTGAAGTATCTGAATACCTGTATGGAGGGTTCATGTTAAGCCTGAGGAGGATGAAAAGAAGATTTTAAAAAGGCTAAAAGAATTCACAACACTAAAAAATTACTTCCCACTGAGGTGGAAAATAAGTTTTAAAGGACAGGCATAATTTCATTAGCTAGAGATTCTAGGGTGAAGGAGAGGCATTCCAGGAAGAAGGAGCAGTATAAGCAAACACAGTGGAGTAGGAAGTGATAGAAAGAGATAACAATAAAAAAGCATGGGGCACACACAGGAAATGAAAGATAAGTAATCCAGGATAGGTGAGATTGAAATATATTATGAAAGTGGTGGCAAAGTAAACTAGAAACATAGATTTTTGAAAAGGTTTTAATGTAAAGCTTAATGGTTTGATTTTATTCAATTTGCAGGATGCTCCACTAAGTATCTGGAGAGAAAGTAATATTATCAGAGAAGTGTTCTAGAAAGATTAATGCAAGGGAGCAGAAAAAAGAGAGGGACCTTGCACATGAGAGATTAAGGTACTACACAGTACACAAAGGGAATGGTAAAATGTGGTCCCTTCCCTCAAGAAGCAAATGCTCAGATAAGCTAAAACTAAGACTAATCATCATCATGAAACATTTCCATGTCTCTCAGTCTAGGTCTGTATATGCTTTATTATACAACTCTGACTTTTGCACTTTTGAACACAGATTTTCCACACAGGTGCTATTTTCCATAGCAACAACCATTACAGATGCATTGTGATTCTGAATTTTCAACTCTTTCACCTGAAGCCTTTTCTCCTTTCCTTGTATTATGCCTCCTTATTCATAGGAGGGGAAAAGAAAGGAATTAAAAAAAATAGCATTTTTGAATGATCTTGAAATTCCCTTCCTTGCTTCATTTAGCATTCCAGGACTTTATAAAGCAAGGCTCAAAGCTGCCATGATCAACCCCTTCCCACTCCCCAAAACCCCTGTGCTAATTTGTTGAACAGACTTCTGAGATTTCAAGTAAATATCATTTAAGAAGAAATACATGCCATCTCTATGGCAACCTGAAAGTCTGATGGAAAGCTCACCCTGAAATCACCAAACAATGGTTTCTTTGAGAAGTCTCTAAGGCCTGGGCTAGACAATCTCTTATTAGGAGGTTGGCTGTTTTTAGTGTATCTACTTTTCAAACCCACAAATACAAGCCATAACTCTTGACATTTCTTTGCAGGTGGGTCACTTTTCTTTCTGTGCTTCTTTGAAAAAGAAAATTGTGATACTAAGAAATAGACAAAGTTCATTTATAGAGTGGACACTCACTAACCACCCACTGTGCATAAATCACTGTGTTAAGTGCTCTTAGGGACACAGCAAGAAAAATGATCAAGTTCTATCCCTTAAGATGCCAAAACTCACCCATTAAGACCCCTGCAGACAGGGTAGAGTGTGAACAACATTATCAGGTACTCATTTTGCAATGACCACAGTAGGAGATACTAGCATTGAAGATTATATACTTTGGTTTTCCAAACCAGTTCTGATGACATTTTTTGCCTATTCCCACCTAAACTACCAAGAAATGTCCAAGAAATTGCAATACTTTAGGATTCAAAGGATATTTGCCAACTATTCTATACTTCAAAGGATATAAAGATTCTTTGGTTCAGAAAACAGAATCATTTATATTTTTTTATTCTTCTAACCCATATTAATTGAACACTTTACACATGTTATATGGATACTGTGGTGAACAAAGCCTCCAGTCTCATGGTGCTTATGGTCTTGTGAGAATAATCAGACATTTAATAAATAGAGAAACCAGATGATTACCTACAGTAGATACAAAAATGAAAGAAATCACAGGGTGATGTGACAGATCATGGCAGAAGTGGACCTACTTTAGATTTGGTGGTCAGGGAAGTTCCCCCTGAGGGATGATATTTAAGTGGACCCCTGCCTGGTGATAAAGTCTTCCATGTAGAACCTAGGCAAGAAAGTTTTAGAGTGTTTCAGATGCTGATGATAATATTGACTATGGGACAGATGCTGTACAAATGCTTTACATATTAAAGTTATATATTTAATTCTTATCACAATCTCACAGTAGATGATAATCTCATTTTTCAGGGGAGGAAACTGAGCAAAAGAAGCTTTAAGACTCACCTAAGGTCAATATCTAGTAAATAGCTGGTAAAGGACTGAAATCTAAGCAATCTTGCTCCAAAGTCTACATATTAACCACATGGGAGAAGAAGTGTCTGAACAATGTAAGAATCTGCCTTACAAGTTGGAATTTGCATAACACAAACTGAAAAGTCTTATAAAATGGCTTAGGAACTTACAGAGTTAACCTGGTAGCCAGCCTGCTAGGAAGTAAGTATATCTGAGCAGTGAAAGAGCCCATTTCATGTTGAATCAGCCTTGAAATATAGAATTTTTATGTACAGTTATGTCTGAATCTCCACACTTAAACTTTTTTTAATAACATTCACAAGTGCCAGAAAAAAAGTGAACGAAATAACCAAAGTGTAGGAATATTATACCTTGTCAGAAATAACAATCATAAATCCAAGTATATATCACCTACCCAAAGAACTCTCCAGGAAAAAAAATCCTGTTAAATACGATAAGTGTGAAAAAGCTGGCACCATTACAGACAGTTCATTTGGGGATGAATGATCATTCTTCATTGTCCCAGAGTTCTCATCTGCGATATTTATCCATTAGCATAATAACAGCAAAAGAAGCACATTTCATCAGAAAAAACTCAACATTCCTGTAAACATAAACTCATTGTCCTCATGATATAACAATGAAGAGTAGAAAATTCATTTCTATTCCTTTTTAAATTTTATTATTACATGTGTCCAGCACAAATATATTATGAATATATTCATTGTGGGCAGTTAGTACATGTACATGACACTTCTTATTTCTTTTGATATTCCTTTCGCCTCCTCCCTTGCCCTCACTCTATCTCTTGGTCCACTTCCCATTTTCTAAAGATCTGTTGACTTATTTTTGTTTTTTATTTTACTCTTTGACTTATCTATATTTGAGTTCTCAAATAAGAGAAACAGTATAACTTTTCAGTTTGTGTATCTAATTTATTTCACTTTTTAAGAAAAAAATGTGTTTTTAAGTGTAAAAATTTTTATTCACACCACCTCATTCTGGGTCATCTTCCATTCTTTTTCAGCTGTTTTTCTGTTTTAGTATAATCTGCTCAACACATACACATATACACAAATTAACAAATAAAAATAATTCATGTAATGACTGCTTATAATGACGGGTAGAGAGCTTGAAAATACACAAGAGTAGGAAAAGAGAGAACAGAATGCTAGAGCTAGAAGACATCTAGTAGAGATTTGTTATTATACATACACATCTATAATCCCAGCTACTCAGGAGGCTGAGGTAGGAGGATTGCAAGTTTGAGGTAAAACTGGACAATTTTTCAAAATATTTATTGAGTTCATTGGTACATTTTAGGTATACCTCATGATCACATTCATCATTGGGAATTTTGTACCTGTACATGATATATCTTTGTTCTTATTTTTTCCCATCTCCTGACCTCCCTTCATCCCCTCTACTCCTCCCAATATACATAAGATTTGTTTCTGTTTTTTCCTTCTTTTCTTCAATCCCCCCTCCAGTTCCCCTTTCCTTTTGAACACTTTCTTCCTATTTCACAATATCTATTGTAGATTTTAGTCCTTATTTACACTTTCACTTTCTCACACCAGAGAAATAATTTTGTATTTACATGCGAATTTGATTTATCTCACTTCAGAATATGTCCTCAAGGTACATCCATTTTTCTATAAATGTCTCAATTTTATCTTTCTTTGTGGCTGAGTAGTACTCCATTTTATATTTTAAAAAACCCACATCGTCTTTATGCAATCACTAGATAATGGACATTCGGGTTGTTTCCAAGATTTAGCTATTATAAACTGTTCCACTATAAACATGAGTATGCATATATCTCTGTGGTATGATGCTTTTAATTTTGGGGGGACTATACCCAGTGGGGGAATACCTGGATCAAATGAGACCTCTAAACTTGGTTTTTTGAATCTCCACATTGATTTCCACAGTGGTTGCACCACAGACAGGACAATTTAATAAGACCCTGTTTCTGAAAAAAAAAAGTCTGGGGATTTTGGTCATTGGTAGAGCACTTGCCTAGTATGTGTGAGGCCTGGATTTATCCCCAGTGCCACCATAAAAAGTAAATATATAAATAAATTATTTGAATGCACCTCATCCTCCACTTAAAATTTGTTCCAACCTGGAATTAAGAAAAATTCCATTTACACTTCTGGATTCAGTTTCTATCCCCAAAAACCACTGGAGTAGGAAAGAGATAAAAACACAGATAGTCAATCACATAAAATTGCTTTTGTAATTTTTTATTACCTTCTAGGAAGTCCAATCCCTTTTCACAGAATAGAAGATATTCTCTTGGCCCTTTCTCCAAATTTCACTCCTTGCCTTCTTTTTGTATACACATGTGACTTACTTCTTCCCTGTTATTTCTTATTTGTATTTATTTTTGTAGAATTTTATTTTTATTAGTCCATATTTGCAGTACATAATGATTATATGCATTGTCAGGAATTGATACATGTACATAACATATCTCAATTCTTTTTTTCCTTCTCCTCCCCACTCCCCTTTTAAAATTTTTCTAGGGCTGGGGATTTAGCTCACTGGCACCTCTCCTTTCTGGCAAGTGCAGAGTCCTGAGTTCAATCCATGGTTCCAAAAAAAAATTTTTTGTAGCATCACAATCACTTATCTTGTATATCCTTATCAAGTTGATTATCATAAGTACAGACTAACAGCCAGACTATTTGACCAAAAAAGTAAAAAATGAAAAACCACATCAGACATAAATAAAATCAAGGAAAATTTTTAGATGTATTGTCTATGCAGAATTACAACATATTTTTCTCTCTTCCTTTTCTATTGTCTGTATTTTATTTTGCACTTACGTATTGGGTTCTCATATAAAAGAATGAGTTATTTCATTTAATATTGTGGTCTCAAGGTGCATCCATTTTCCTACAATTGACATGAATTTATACTTCTTTGTGCAGAGTAATACTTGATTGTATATAAGTATCACATTATCTTCATCCATTAATCTGTTGAGGGACATGTAGACTGCTTCCAAGATTTAGCTATTGTGAATTGCACTGCTATAAACATGGGTATGCATCTAAAGTGAAATAAATAAATCACACCTGTGTAAATACTGAAGAGGTTCTCTGGTGTGAAAAACTATAATTGTAAATAGGATCTTAATGGTATAATTGACAATGTGAAAAAGGAAGACAAGGGTGTAGAGGAATTTGGAAGGGTAGGAGAAAGGAAATAGGGAAAAAATCTGAGAAAATGAAAAAATGGAAATAAAGTTTTTGTAAATGGGGAGGGGAGGAGGGGGTGAAGGGAGGGCAGGGACGAGGGAAAAAATGAGAACCAAGACCTGTCATGTAAAGGTACAAGATCCCAATGATCAATGAAACTGTACTGTATACCTAAAAGGTATCAATAAACTCAATGAGAAAAAAAAATGGGTATGCATAACTCACTATGATCTGATATCTTTAACTCATTTGGGAAGATACCAAGAAGGAGTATAGCCGAGTTAAATAGAATTTCTATCTTTTGGTTTTTTTGAGGAATCTTCACACTGATTTTCATAGTTGTACAAGTTTACACTCCTACCAACAATGATGATGGGTTCCTTTTTCCTGCAGCCTTTGCAGCATTTGTTATTGTTTGATTTCTTAATGATAGCCTTTCTCTCAAGAGTGAGATGGAATCTCAGTGTTCTTTTAATTTAAATTTATTTAATATCCAGAAATGTTGAACTTGTTTTCATGTACTTATTGCCTATTTGTACTTTTTCATCTCAGAAATGTCTATTCCTTTCAGATGCCCATTTTTTGACTGGGTCTTTATATTTGGGAGTTCCAATTTTTTTGAATTTTTTATGTATTCTAGATATTAGTCCTTTGAGGTATATCTTGAAAAAATATTTCCAATTCTGTAGGTTTAACTGCACTTTGGTGGTGATTTACTTTGTAGTGCAGAAGCTGTTAAATGTGATGTAATTCCACTTGTTGATTCTTGGTATTGATTCTTTTTTTTTCTTTTTATTGAGTTTCTTGGTACAATCTAGGTATACAATACAGTTACATTCATAATTGGGATCTGCTAGCTTTACATGATAGGTCTTGATTCTCATTTTTTCCACTTGTCCCTGCCCTCCCTTCACTCCCTCCTCCCCTCCCCTTTTACAAACACTTTATTTTCATTTTTTCATTTTCTCATATTTTTTTCCTCTCCCTTAATACCTTTCCCCCACCCTTCCCACTTTCCCTACACCATACAGTTACATTCATAATTGGGATCTGCTAGCTTTACATGATAGGTCTTGATTCTCATTTTTTCCACTTGTCCCTGCCCTCCCTTCACTCCCTCCTCCCCT
Organism: Fukomys damarensis; assembly: GCF_012274545.1. Classification (NCBI taxonomy): domain Eukaryota; kingdom Metazoa; phylum Chordata; class Mammalia; order Rodentia; family Bathyergidae; genus Fukomys; species Fukomys damarensis. The sequence goes on from NW_022900951.1 coordinate 84,708,283, forward strand.
CCCCTTTTACAAACACTTTATTTTCATTTTTTCATTTTCTCATATTTTTTTCCTCTCCCTTAATACCTTTCCCCCACCCTTCCCACTTTCCCTACACCCTTTGCCCTTTACTTCCTATTTCACATTATCAATGATCTCATTAGGATCCTGTGTACTATTATAGTGTTTCACACCAGAGAAACTATTCAGTATTTCAGTTAAAGAAATCTCTGTATGAACATTAAAAATAGGGAATCCTAAAATAAAACTAAAATGGAAAGTAAATGAGAAAAGGCAATGATGTAACATTAAAATATTAATTCTGAAAATGAAAATGGTCCCTGAATGTATTTAAATTGCTTCTTGCTCTTGTAGTCTTATCTTATTCTTTTTTTATTATTTAGAGAATACTTTATTAGTTTCTATAATCAAACCCACGTAGATATGACCTTACATATTTAATACAGTGTGTTACCCCTGTACAAGTGGAAAACAAATTAACATTTCGAGACCAATATGGCTGTCAATTTCTGTACAATGCTGACTCAACACAGTAAATTGGGATAACTTTTTCCAAAGTTGACAGCACAGTTAAAGTTTCCAAAAATTCAAATTATGTATATGTATATATATATATGTATATATTTATATTTATATAAAAAGACCAATAATAGCAATATGTTATGCATCAATAGTAGCAACAGCTTCTCCAGGTTCTGCAGTCATCTGAACAAAATTATAGACATTCAGCACATTCCATTAAAAAAACAAACAAAAAAAAACAAAGAAAAGAATAATGCAACTGTGTTTCTATTCAGAAAATATTTACCTGTAACCATGCCTTCAAGAATTTTACCTATTTTGTTTCAGCAGATTTTTTCTGCTTTTATATGTTTGATCCATTTTTATTTTAGTTCAGTGCATGATGAGAGATACAGGTCTAATTGAATCTTTGGTCAGTTTTTCCAACACCATTTGTTAAAGAGTCTATCTTTGCTCCAGTGAAAGCATTTAGCCCCTTTGTAAAAGATAAAGCAGCTGCATGTGCCTGGAGTTGTTTCTGCATCCTCTATTCCATTCCATTGATCCACAAATCTGTTTTTCTTTTGGCAATACCATGCTGTTTTTATCACTGTAGCTTTGTAATATAATTTCAAGTCTGGGATTATGATGCCCCTGCCTTGCCCTCATGAACCAGAATTGCTTTTGCTAATCTAGGTCCCTTCTGGTTCTGTATGAATTTTAGGGTTGTTTTCTACAGTTCTGTGAGAAATGCTATTGGTATTTAGATTGGCATTGCATTAAAACTATACAACAGTATAGTAAGTTTGGCCATTTTGACTATGCTGGTTGTTCCTACACAAGAACAGGGAATATTTTTCCATTTTCTAGTGTCTTCTTCAATCTACTTTTTTAGAGAACTATAGTTTTCATTTTATAGATTTTTTACTTCCTTGCTTAGGTCAACTTCTGGTCATGATATATGCTAATTTTGAAGATTGGCTGCATTTTGTTTGACAGTATCTTATTGAGGATAAGATATGGTTTTTAAAGAGATTGGCTTGAAATTCTTATTTTTGCTTGAGTCCTTTTCAGGTTTTGAAATCAGAGTAATGCTTGCTTTCAAGAATAACTTTGGGAGTACTGCTTCCCTTTCAATTTCATTGAAGAGTTTGAGGGACATTGGCATTAGATATTTAAAGTTGTTGTAGAATTTGGCAGTGAATCAGTCAGAATCTGGGTTTTTCTTAAAAGATTTTAAAAGCATTTCTTTAATTTCATTGACTGATATTGTTTCATTCATGATTTTTATATTTTCTTGTTTCATATTTAGTAGTTCATATCTATCTAGGAATCTGTCCATTTCTTCTGAATTTTCTATTGTAGTGCAGGATCTCAAAGTAGTTACCAGTGATATTCTGGATTTTGGCAGAATTCATTGTGATTTTTCTGTTTTCTTTTTTTTTTCTTTTTTGGTACCAGGGATTGAACTTGGGTCCTTGTGCTTGTGAGGCAGGTGGCGGAAACACTGAGCTAAATCCCCAGTCTGACCTTTTCATGGATTTGGGTTTTTTCTTTTCCTTATTTTGGTATGATTAGCTAAAAATGTGTCTATTTTGTTCATTCAAAGAACCAACTTTTCAATTTATTGATCCTTTGTTTTTCATTCTTTGATTTTATATTGCTGTTTTACTCTTCATTTCATTAATTTCTTCTCTGAGCTTTATAGGATATTTCTTGTATCTTTCTACTTCACAATATCAAGTATACATTTTGATCCTTATTTACACTTTCACTTTTTCACACCAGAGAAACTGTTCAGTATTTACATGTTTGTCTTATTTATTTCACTTAAGAGTATGGCCTCAATTTGCAACCACTTAGATATAGGAGTAGGGGAAGTGGGAGGGGTAGGGGAAAGTAAAGAAGGGAAAGGAAAAATATGAGAAAAGGAAAACATGGAAACAAAGTCTTTGTAAATAGGGAAGGGTGGAGGGGGTGAGGGGAGGGCAGGGGAATGGGGAAAAATAAGAACAAAGATGCATCATGTAAAGGTACAAGATCCTAATGATGAATGTAACTGCATTGTATACCTAAAATGTACCAATAAACTTAATGGGAAAAAAAAGATTTAGATTGTTTTTGTTTCTCTAGGGCATTAAGGAGCATGATGAAGTTATTACAGCTCACTCGGTTTTTCTGGTGGAGGAATTTATTGCTATATACTTCTCTCTTAGGACTGCCTTTATTGTGTCCCATAGGTTCCAGTATATTCTAGAGGCATTCTTATTCTATTTTAGAAACTGTCAAATTTCTTCTTTAATTTAATGTATGACCCATTGATTATTCAAGAGTATGTGTTTAATTTTCACATTTGCCTAGTTTCTGTGCTTTTTTTGCCATCGATTTGCAGTTTCACTGATTGTGATCTGATAATAATATGCATGAGATAATTTTAATTGTTTTTCATAAAGTATGCTTTATGGTCTAGTATGTGGTCCATTTTGGAGAAAGTCTCATATCCTTCTGAGAAAACTGTGCATTCTGTTGTTGGATGGAACATTCTGTAGATATCTATTGAGTCAATTTGTTTGAAGATTTTGTTCCACTCTGACATTTCCTTTTTGATATTTTGTCTGGTCAAGGTGTCCATTTGTGATACTGAGGTATTTAGCTATGTTTTTACAGTTGTATTGGTGTTTATCTGATTTCTTATGTCCATTTGTGCTTGTTTCATGAACTTGTGTGTACTAGTATTTTGTGTGCTCATATTTATAATTGCTATCTATTCCTATTAAATTGTTCCCTTCACCAATATGCAGCAACCTTCTTTGTTTCTTCTGATCAGGCTTGGCTTGACAACTACTTGGAGTAAAATTTGGATATCTACTCCTGCCTTTCTTCAGGTTCTCATTGAATATAATATTGTTTTTCATTCTTTGATTTTCAATGTATGAATTTCTTTTAAAATTAACTGTATTTCTTATATACCGCATAGTGCTGAATTTTGCTTTTGATCCATTCTGCCAATCTGTATCTTTTGGAGAATTGAGACCACTCACATTGAGAATTATTACTTGAGAGGTATTGAGTTATGCCTGTCAATAATATTGCTGATATCCATACATATATATATATATATTTTTTTTTTTTTTTTTTTTTATCAGGTGTGTTTATTGTTTTTACTTACTGGCGATGTTAGCTTCATTGTCTCTTTCTAGAATATCCTTGAAAAATTTTTGTAATGCTGATTTGGTGGCCATGAATTTATTGAGATGCTCTTTGTCATGGAAACACATTATTTCTCCATCAGTTTTGAAGATAAGTCTTACAGATTACATAAGTCAAGTTTGGAAGTTGTTATATCTTAGAGCTTGAACCACTTCATTCCAAACCCTTCTGGCCAATTAGGTTCTTGTAAAAAATTCTGCTTTGATACTAAAGGGTTTAACTTTGTACATGATTCCTTGCTTTTAATGGCTTTTAAGATATTCCCGTGGTGGACTTCTGGGTATCTTTCCAAAGGAACTAAACGAATCATACCACAGTGATATATGCACACCTAAATTTATAGTGGCACAGTTTGTAATAGTTAAAACTTGGAAACAACCCATTTGCCCATCAGTTGGAAACTGGATAAAGAAGATGTGGTTTTTCTATGAAATGGAATATTACTCAGCCATAAAGAATGAGAAGTTAGATTCATTCATAGGAAAATGGATACATATTGAGGATGTACTCCTAAGTGAAATAAATAAGTCACACATGTGTAAATACCAAATAGTTTCCCTGGTGTGAATAAACTGAATAGTACATAAGATACTAATGAGATAACTGACATTGTGAAATGGGAAAACAGGGGCTAAAGGTGTAGGGAAGGTGGGATGGGTAGGGGAAGGGTAATAAAGGAAAAGAAAAAATGTGAGAAAATGAAAAGATGGAAATAAAGTGTTTGTAAATGGAGAGGGGGGGAGGGGGTGAAGGGAGGGCAGGGACAAGGGGAAAAAATGAGAATCAAGACCTGTCATGTAGAGGTACAAGGTCCCCACAATGAATGTAACTGTACTGTATTTTTTAAATGTACCAATAAACTTAATTAAAAAAAAAAGAATGAGAAACTAGTGTCATTCATAGGAAAATGGATGCATATTGAGGCCATACCCTTAAGTGAAATAAATAGGACACACATGTGTAAATACAGAATAGTTTCTGTGGCGTAAATAAGGTAAATAAATGTAAATAAGGATCAAAATGTATAATAGGTTGTCCACTATACCATTTGGATCTTATTGTCCATTATACATTTAATTATCTTCCATGTATCAAGAGATTCATAATTATGTTTATCACTACACATTTCTTCTTAAAATTAAACACAGATGGTTTAGCATTTAGGCTCTATTTACCAGAGCTTTAACTGAATCAGCCACACCTAAAAAAACCTTACTAAGTCTCCACTAGGTGCCCATTTTGCGCTTCAGGGTTCAATATCAATTCATGGCTTAAAGTGGGAGCAGTGTATAAAAACAGAATGCGTGAGTGTGGAGCAGGTGAGCAAATGAATGCTATTAATTTTAAATGGTCATATGTACAGGAATGTTAAGGGGGAGGGGCACCATCATTTGCATTTGTGGAGTAAAGGATTCAAGGAAATACCACCTGCATGATATATTTTTAGTTAAGGAAATAAACAATTCCTATATACACATCTTCCTCATGTAGAGTCAGTGGATATGATACAGAACTGCTATATTCAAAGTAACTGTTAGGGCACAGCTGGGCAAAAGTCATTGATTTCAAGTGAGTATTTCTGTACTTACCAACAGCAGCGTCAACAATATTTGGAAGCAACCAGATACTGTGGACCTGCATGTTAGCTAGTATTGAATGTCACTACTAAACTGCTAAATAATTCCAAGCCCTGAAGATCTATCCAGTTTTGTTTTTTTCATTCTAATTGCTAAGGTCCCCACAGGCTTTTATTCGTGTCACTATCCAACCATGAAACTCACTTTTCCATTCTGTTCAACTATGTCTCTACTCAAATGTGAAGTTAGCAACCAAACACTCAAATATATACCATGAAAATGTTGCTTCTGTGAACATGAAGACATATCATATAAGGCAGCACTTGGTTCTATGTCTCAGGTGCTTGCAAACTTCTAAGAGACAATAACGCATCAGACAAGATTACTAGAATGTACTGCCCTAACAAGTGATATGCCTAATGAGAATGCACACAAGCATATAGGATTGCAGAAGAGGGATCAGAGAGATTGATGTTTGGTGGGGTATTAGAGTCAGGGCAATATTATGTAGGAGTTGTCACTTGAACTCTTAAAGGACCAGACGTTTGTCATTTAAGAAGGATGGAGGATACTGTATAAGCAAGGAGCAATTAGAATTATTTCATGGAGAGACAAGGATGAATCTGGAAAATATATCCGGAGCTAGATTAGAAAGGACTTATGTTCTCAGTAAAGAGTCTGTCATCTATGGAAAGTATAAAATTGATAAGATGACAGTCTACAGGATGTTACAAACATTCATTAACCATTTTTAATTTTGTGGAGACTAGTCCCCATTATTCCACTCATGCAATATTTAGTTTTTCTTCTGCTATAATTTTAAATTCTATTTTCAAGGATTTTTTCCCTTTGGTTGATTAAAACAATGCATTTATAGTATGAACCAGTCAGCTCTAAGGCCTTTATTCCTTAGCACTCACAACCTGGAAAGTTACTAATGCCTATCACACTGTACTCAGTTTAATTAATTGCACAAACACAGTCATTGTTTCTGTAACACAAAAATTATCTGGAGAGAGAAATGAAAGGGTAGGGAGGGAATCTATGAGAAGCAGAAGCCAGATGACAAATTTATCTCACTCAGGAAATCATACTGGCTATCACAACAATAACAAATATTTATAGAGAGCTTTCATCCAGAAATATCCCAGAGCCCCAGAGCAATGAACACTTGCTGTAAATATATTAAAGGAGCTACTCAGCCATCCAATAGAGAAAACCCTTTCTCTTCAGCCCAGTGCAATAAGTCATTCCTGGGACAACATTTGATTTTAGCCAAGGGATTTTATAGGAAGCTAGATGGAAGTTCCAAGTCATAAAACTTGGACAGCAGTCAAAAAGAGCATCCTAGAGTCTTTTCACAGGAGAAATTCTGAGAGTAACAGACATGCTTGTAATAATCTTAAATCCCTTGCATTACTATCGCAGCAGCTTCAGAAACCAGTGAAACCTCACTGATTTCAGATTAAAGAAGTTATATCATCATATACTCTTTTATATATTGAAGGATTATCTTACTAACAAACACTTCTAAATCAAATCAGTAAGTATTTAGTAAATATATTAGAAAAGAAGGACTTGAAATTTCTTCAGAAATTGAAGGCATGCCATTAATAATGAAACATTTTCTACTTACGTTTTTTGGTATAATATTAAGTACCAGTATGATTTTGGAGAAGTCATTTGGCATCTCTGAATCTCAATTTTACCAAACAATGGAGGGGGGAAGGGAGGGAGGGAGAGAGAAAGAGGGGGGAGAGAGAGAGAGAGATTATGAGTATACTAACTGTATTCATATGGCTTGTATCTAGATGTGCACCAAAGCCTCATGTGCCCATGGGGCTTTTCAGAGTGACTTCATATTATGGGTGCATAATAATGAATCATGGGTGTGTGCTACTGGGTTAGCCCATTGGTGGGTTTAGCATGTTTCTGTGTAGGGAACAGGGAAAGGGGACATTACCAGAACTCCTGCAGTGGGTCTAGTATCCTGTGAGCCATGAACCCACAACACAAATTAAAGAATAAAGACAGTGGACTGGGGATTTATCTCAGTGGTTCTGCCGCCTGCCTCACAAGCACAATGTCCCAAGTTCGATCCCCAGAACAACAGAACAACAACAACAAAATATTTACAAGAATAAAGGCAGGAAGTGAGGTTTAGAGAAGAAGCTGGGTTCTGGGTCTGGTCAATGCTGCTCTGAGCAGCAAAAACGAAGGCACCCCAAGCTTTCCACTATTAATTGGGTTTATGGGGAGTAACACATGACTCAGAGGGTGGCAGTAATCCTAAATAGACAAGGATCTAATCCTGAAGTGGAGCTCAAGGTGATGAGGGGTTTATGTTGATTAAGATGGCAAGATGAGCAAAGATGTTCTTACAACAGTGGGAGGGATGAGTTAAGCTGATAAGGAATTTGTTCCTCCCCAGGTGAAACCTTTCTTTTATTACTGGGTTCTCATGGAACCAGGGTGTCTTCAGCTGCTTTAATCTTGTCCTTGAGTGTCAAAGTAGCACAGGTCCATTGAGGTCTCAGCTATGACCTGAGGCAAAAATGAAGTTATGTTTCAGCCTGTCATAGCTGGTCTATAGGCAAAAAGATTGAGCCTAATCATAATTTAACTGTGAAATGATTTTTCCCTAAAATTTTGTAGAATGGCCCCTGACAGTTCTGGGTTTCAATGATGGGTTTACTAAAGATAGAAGATCCACCCTGGGTATGTATCCTGGATGGAATAAAAAAGAAAGCAGAAGGAAGGCTTCTGCCTCCTCCGTACCATCCCATGGACTGTTTCTCTTCTGTCATGCTGTCCTGCTTTGGAGCCAGCCAGCCATTGACTGAAACGTATGCAAACTGTGAAGTAAAAATAAACTTTTGTCCTTTAACTTGCAGGTGTTGTGTATTCTTCCCAGCAAAAAGAAAGTAGCTAAGAAATGCACTAGAAAGCTAGTAACTCTTTTCTGATGATAGCAGTGGTCACAGGTCATTTAGCTAAAGATTTCATTTTGAAACCTAAGTAATACAATCTACTAAATACCTTGAAGCTCTCCTTTAAACAATAAGTTTAATAAAACATTAGAAAAGATACTCCTAAGTGAAATAAATAAGTCACACATGTGTAAATACCGAATAGTTTCCCTGGTGTGAATAATCTGCAACAATGCATAAGATTCTAATAAGATTACTGACATTTAGAAATGGGAAGAAAGGAGCTAAAGGTGTAGGGAAGGTGGGATGGGTAGGGGAAGAGTAAAAAGGAAAAGAAAAAAATGTGAGATAATGAAAAGATGAAAATAAAGTGTTTGTAGATGGTGAGGGGAGGAGGGGGTGAAGGGAGGGCAGAGGTAAGGGGAAAAAAATGAGAATCAAGACTTGTCATGTAGAGGTACAAGATCCCAACAATGAATGTAACTGTACTGTATCCCTAAAATGTACCAATAAACTCAATTAAAGCTAAAAGAAAAAAAAAAAGAAAAGAAAAGATGAGCAGATTGCAGGAAGCCAGAACTTGAACAAGTGGTTGGTCATATGGTAAAATATGATCAAAGGCATGCTGGTGAAAAATCATGGGTATGAACCTGATGGTAGAGGTCACCTAGTTTAGTGGTTTTCTTTTTTCTTTCTTTTTTTTGTGGGGGGTGGGTACCGGGGATTGAACTCAGGTCCTTGTGCTTGCAAGGCAGGCGGCGGAACCGCTGAGCTAAATCTCCAGCCCATTTGGTGGTTTTCAAATGATACCACGGAGTGTCAAGGTTTCTTGGGAGGATCTGAGGGTTCACAGAAGTGTCCTAGAGTGCTGGGCTTCTAACCTAACCATAAAATATCCTCCACAATATCTTTACTTTGATAAAAGAGACATTCAGCCTCTGTTGGAATAACTGCAGTTATTTGGAACTCCTTTCCTCTCAAGGTGTCCTACTTATGGCTCCTTTAGAGAATTTAGACAGTTAGACAGCTTTTCTTCATATTGAGCTGAAATTTATTTCCTGTAGCTTCAATGTATCGATCCTAGATTCAGTACTGTAGAACAAGGTTAATTAATCCCTTTCCCCATGACAGCCTTTCAAGTATTTAAGGACAGATAAGCTTTGGCAAAGTCTCCTCTTCAGTTGCAACATCCCCACTTCCTTCACCTGCCCTTGCATTCTAAAAACCACTTTCTTCTGAATAAAAATTACATCGTGACCCTGAAATACCCTTAAACCTTGAGGTATGATCTAAGAAATCTAATCTCAAGTACTAAAGAGTTCAGGACAATCAAACATTTTGATTTAGTGATTATGCTGTACTATATTTACTTGTATTTCTACAATGTGAGATTACAGTAGCTCAAAACAGGATGAATTTCTTAAAATTCAGAGCAGCTGAAAAGAGCTACACTAGCATAGGATAGAGCGGACTATATATAGCTGGAGGAGACGTGTGCATACTTAAAGGCCATGAATATAAAGCATTTATATAAATGAGTATAAAGCATGTTAGAGATGACATAGATGGAGGTCCCCACAGTAAATGATATTTTCTCCAGTGTCTTTGAGTCTCCATAGTTCATGATTCCATTAATGAACCTACACTTTAAAATCACTAATAAGTCTGCATCTAGAGTGATGAAAACCTCTTTAGAGGTTCCTGGAAAGTGAAGTTAGCAAAGCAAGCTCCCTCAAAAATCCAGTGAGCATTTAGAAGTGTAACATCATAACTTCCCTGGTGATTTCACTTAAAATCCAAAGAGGAAATGGGTGATAAAAATTGCTAGCAAATGTGTTTCTTGCAGTCTCCTAATGCAGGTATATCTTGGCTCCAAAGCAACCACCAAGAAGGTGAAGAGTGAGTCTTGGAAGCTTGGCTGTCAAGCCCTAAAAGCGCAAGTGTTTACATTCATACCTGTAAGCTTTTATCAGAATCAGGCAAATATATACTTGCACCTTAAATTTCCAGACACCTACATGCCTGATATTTATAAAAGGATTTTCATGGGTTATTCAGTAACATCTGATATTCTGTTTAGGTTTATTTACTTGCATGTTATTCTGATGAATTTGTTTAAAGACTTTAAAGTGGTTCTTTGATTTTGACATTCTTATAGGGAGGTCTCTACAGTCAGGGATGTTTCCTTCCTCCATCACAGAAGCATCTTGACAATTCTAATCAAGACTGTGAAATCCAGAACAAATTAAAGGACACTTTGCCCACACTCTTAAGAGGCCCTTTTCTTTTCTTCCACAGTTAATTCAAGGCAGTTTTCCTGAGCACATTCCATGAGATAATATATTTGAAAATCTCTAAGAACTCCCCACTTCTAATTAAAGAAAGGGGAAAATCTTAAGTTCTTGTGTGGTACATGTTTTTATAGGATCTCTGTAATGTGACTTTCAGCCTAAATTGGAGTCCTGATTACTCTTGCCCTAGTATGCACACATACACTGTGACAAAGTCATACCTGATGATTTGCCATTCCCTAAACAATACAGTATATTTATGTGTGTATGCTCATGTTAAATCTCTGTCGGGGCGACCTCTGTCTGCCTGAGAGTTCATCTCAGCCTTCAAATTCAATTGTAATTTCTTTCAGTAGACTTTTCTTTCTCTGAACATTCCAAATTAGGTAATCACTTGATTGCACTCCAAAGGCAATGCTATTACAGCATTAGCAAATGTTTATTAATTTGTTTATGGTCATATGTATTTCCACTAGACTCAAAAGCAGAGGTTTTATTTCTCCTGTCCTCATCTTCCCAACAACTGGTGCAGTATCTAGAGCAGAGTAATGTTTGGAAAATAATGAAAGATGGATAGAAGGAAGAAAGCAAACAAACAAGCAATCTCTCCTTTGTACTAGACCTGGAATCCCTACAGGGTAGGTACTATGTCTTGCTCATTTTTGTTACTCACAGTAACTGATACACAAGAGAACCATAATAAACCCCTGTGGAATTGAAAGCAAGCTAAAAAAATTGACTCTTAAACACAAATCATTAAATGTATTACTGCCTTTACATAGCTACAGTTTCAAAGTTGAAGAGAATAACTAAATCAGGAATCTATTCAATCACAAAGCAGGCAGCCCCAAATGGTCACATTCAGAGAAGGAAAAAGAGAGCATAGGCTGGGGCTATGTAGGACAGTGCTTCTAAAATGTAATGTGCAAAGGAATCACTTAGAGACTTTCTTGAAATACAGAAGCTGATTCACTAGGTCTGGGAGATGTCTGAAAAGCTGCCTTTTGAATAGACTTCTAGGTAATGCTTATCTAACTGGTGTGAGCACCAAAGTTTGGGTAGCAATGAGAGTGTAAAAAGCCTTCTAGGAGAAATTATTTAAGCTAGGTACATTTCATAGCTGCTTTTAGTTAGGTGAAAAAGGCAAGGTAATCAGTAAAGACAACATAAGCAAAATGGAGCAGAAGGATCTGGAAAAGACATCATGATTGTGCTAGAGAGGTCAGATAAAGTCAAATTAGCAGCTGCATCATTCTTCTGAGGTGCTTGGAATTTCCACTGGAAATTCCTACTTCTACTACAGAACTTGATTATCAACTTCATACCTTATATTCTTGTAGAAATGTTCAGTTTCTAAAACATTTTTACTGGGCATTATTGCCATATGATACTCATCACAAACCTGAGTCAGATAAGATGTCTTGTTTTCATTCTCATTTTACAGGATGAAGAAACTGAGGTGCACAGAAGTAGTTACTTTCCTCAAGCTTACTGTAACTTAGATTAGAGGCAGTAACAATACCAATTTTTTTATTCCTAGTACAAAGTGATTTTTCATTATACCAAACTGCAGATTGCCACTTTAAGCCAGAGATACTAAAAGGGGCACTTGTGAAATTATCTTCACATTACTCTAATCTTCTCTTTAACTGCAGCTCATCTGACTAAGGAAAATCTGCCTTCAGAATTATAATTTTCTGACCTAAAATAATATTAATTTCCTTCTAGTCATTGAGTAGGTCTTCCCTGCCCCCTCCTGTTCTCAGTATATCTGAAAGAAGAATGAAACTACCCAGAGTAAGCATGTGGGGAAGGGGGAAAATGGCAGAGTAGAGACAAACAGCAAAGTATAGCCTTTCTAGGGCTGGGAATCAAGACACTTGGAAAGCAAACTGTCAAAGAAAAAAAATCAGATCTCTGGGAATTGGGAGCAAACTAACAGCAAAACTAGAAACTAAAGAGAAGCTGGAATAAAAAAGCCATGCAAAGAAAAGAATGAAGCAGTCTGGAAAGCTGACCAAAGGTCCTGGGGAGGCATAGCCTACAAAACAAGGTAAGGGTCTGAGGAGGGTCACTGCACCAGAAACAATGGATCTGGCTGGCAGCATTAACCACACACACACACACACACACACACACACACACACACACACACACACACTAAAAAAGCCCAAGGCTATAGTGAACTACAAATTCAGCATGGGGTTTTACTCAAAAGTGACTCCTTCTCCAAGGCAGGCTAGAGTTGGAGAATAAATACATTGCAGCCTCTGCCATAATTGAGAGGGTTTAATCAGCAGCCATTTTGGAAACTGTTTTAGAATGAGCCACAGACCAATTACAAATCTAGTATACTTCAGTTTCTGGTGTCACCCTACAATAGTGACTGGATAGGAAATGGCCATAAGGGGCAATTGTAGAGAGGGTGCAGTCTAGAAATAAAACCCCCTGAGTTTCAGTTCAGGCCAGGAAGGACACAGGGGTCTCATTTCCTGTGCTGATAAATGAAGCCACTCATATGTGACTTTTGGAGGCAACTGGTTCTGAAAGTGCTAGCATTGTGTCCAGAGGTTTGCATGAATCCCTAATGCACTGCCTACGTCTAGGTCAGAACTCGCTGTCTGCTTGTCTTCTGCATCTACCAACATGAGCAAGGATATATTTCAATTTGGATGGTTGCCACAGTCTGAAGCAGAAAGGCTTCTAGAGCATGGGGGCCCCTCAGAAACCCGCAAGCCAAAAATCTAGGTGGAGGAGGCCATGATTTGGGGCAAATAGAAGGATGCAGAATGTAGGAATTCAGAGTGACTATAGCCTTGGGCTAAACATCTTTGACCTCCTTTGCCCAGCAAGAAAAGAACAGGATTCAGTACAGCCATCCAAAAACATGAGTATGGAAACAAAATAAAACATAGTAATGACTCCCTATTCCTCCCCGGTATCTAGTGGATTCCAATTCTGCAGATCCTGGAAAGAAAACCACTTATTTAATAATATGGAGCCATTACTTTGGACTCTTTCTTTTGCTCTTTTCTTCCGGGATTTGAGGGGGGGTGTAGGTTTTTCTTTATTTATTTTTCTTTAATTTTTTCATTTGTTTTGATTTGCTCGCTGCCTTTTCCTCTTTTTAATTTGTTCTTTTCAGTTACTTTTATGTAATTCTATTAATTTTCTTTTACTACTTAACAGGATACTTCATCTTACTTATTTCTTCCTCCTAATATTTCTTTTCTTTGTTTTTAAATTTTCTTTCATTCTTCCACTACCCACTGCCTCTATTGTTACTCGAATGAACACTGTTTTATTAACCTTTAGATATTTTGTAAATGCTGTGCTATTACTGTTGAATCCTAATTATAAATTGGTCATTTAGTTGTTATTTACTGTATGCAAACATTTGGTTTGTCTTTGTGGATTTACTATAATTATAGTTATTTATTGGTAGGAGTGGTACAGTAGTAGCCTTTATTGGTTCTTATGGTATGACAATATCCAGTTTGCGTTTGACTTTGTATTATTTCTAATTTTGTTACTATTGCAGAGTGGCACAGTTGTTCTATTATTTATTTCTGTATATCAGTGTCAGTTTGTCTTTGTGTAATCCACAATACTGCAGTACAGTTATGGAGAAATGGGTGTTGGGCCAATCACACTGCACTCACCCCTTCCAAGCAAATGGAGGTGGTTGGATCTGCTGACAGAGAAAAAGCCTTGTAGTTAGCCACACTGAAGGACATTAATGAAAAGACACTAAAAAGATTATACTAGCAACAAAGACTTTTTACTACAATAAACACACAAACTTCAGTACAAAAAAAGAGAATATAAACATTAAAAGACAAGGCAACAAAATGTCTACAAAGCCTCCCAACTCCCTGAAAGCTGATCCATGAGGCATTGATAGGAACAAATCAAAAGCCACACAGCTGAATTATTCAAAATGATAACAGAGGAGATAATAAAGACAAATCAATCTGCCACCGGACTCACAAGTGTAAGGTTCTGAGTTTGATCCCGTGTACCAAAATCAAAACAAAACAACAAACAAAACAGATCAATAAGGTGCTTAGTGAGCTCAAAGAAGAAATAACTAAACAGATCATGGACATAAACAAAACAATCAGTGAGTTTACAGAAGACATAAATAAAAAGCTATCTGAGCTAAACAAAATGATATAAAGCATGAATGTCCAGTTTAGCAAATAGAGTCCATGAAAAGTACCAAATAGAAATCCAGCCAATTTAAAATTCTGTTGAAAGTATGACCAGCAGAAATGACCAATATGAGGACAGAATTCAGAGTTAGAAGAGAGGGTTGATGCCAGTGACCATATACTTAGAGATACACTAAAAACAGTATGAGAAGGGGCCGGGGATTTAGCTCAGTGGCACCATGCCTGCTTTGCAAGCACAAGGTCCTGAGTTCAATACGTGGTATCATATATAAATAAATAAATAAAATACAGTATGAGAACATGAAAATAGATGCAACACCTGTTAGATGATGCAAAGAAGATTAACTGAAGATTAATTGGTATTAGTAAAAATTCAGAGAACGGCACTCAAATCATCAAAAATCTTTTTACAGAAATAATAGAAAAACCTTTCCAAATGTGGGGAAAGAATTTAACATACAGGTAAATGAGGCATGTGCAACCCCGAATATCCAAAATCAGAAAAGAATTTCTCCACAACACATCATATTCATAATCCCAGCAGTCCAACAAAAGAGCTAAGTCTTAAAAGTTGTTAGAGAAAATCAACGCATCATTTATGAAAGTAAATCCACTAAAATCAGAGCAGACAAAGTTTAAAGGTCATGAAAACCTGAAGAGAAGTGTCGCAAGCCCTAAAAGTAAACAACTTACAACCCAGATTATCCTACAAAATTCTCTTTCAAAATTGACAGAGACATAAAGTCTTTCCATGACTAGGAGAACCTTAAAAAACTTTTGACTCCCACACCCACACTCCAAAACATTCTCAAGGTTAGCCTAGAAAGATAAAATGAAGAAGCAATGCCAAAAAGTCTAGTGGAAAAATATATCAGGTGGGGTGAACATTTAAATAGAAGAGGAAAAAAGAAAGCAACAGCAACAAAAAATACAATAACAAGAATAATTTACTAATTCTCAGTAATAACTCAGTGTGAATGGTCTCAATTACCCAATCAAGAAAGAGATTGGCAGATTGGCAAAAAATACACAAAAGCCAATGGTATACTATATACAAGAAACATATTTAAACCAAAAAGAAATTCATAGACTAAAAATCAAAGGGTAGAAATCACTATTCCATGCAACAGAAGCCCCGAAACAAGGAGGAATTTCTGTCTTATGTTCAGACAAAGTACACATCAAGGCAAAACTGGTCAGAAAAGGAAAAGACAATCACTACATGCTAGTAAATAGAAAAATTCACAGAAAGCAATAATAATTACAAGCATATATGCAGCAAACATCAGTACATCTAACTTCATAAAACGACCGTACTGGACATAAAGAATAAACATCAAAACAAACACACTGGGAAATCTCAATACCACAATGATCCAAATAGATAGATCAACTAAACCAAAAACTCAACAAAGAAATATCAGATTTAGGGCCGGGGATTTAGCTCAGCTGTTCGGTGGCCTGCCTTGCAAGCGCAAGGACCTGAGTTCACATCTAACTTCATAAAACGACCGTACTGGACATAAAGAATAAACATCAAAACAAACACACTGGGAAATCTCAATACCACAATGATCCAAATAGATAGATCAACTAAACCAAAAACTCAACAAAGAAATATCAGATTTAGGGCCGGGGATTTAGCTCAGCTGTTCGGTGGCCTGCCTTGCAAGCGCAAGGACCTGAGTTCACTAAACAAATATGTACAGAGTGCTCAATCCAAAAATAAAAGAAAACACATTCTGCTTAGCAGCACGTGGATATTTCTCCAAAATAGACCACATGGTAGGTCATAAAGCATGTTTAAATAAATGCAAAAAAATAGAAATTATACCCTTTATATTATTAAGTCATCGAATAATGAAACTAGAAATTAATCACAAAAGAAATCACATAAATTAGGCAAACAGATGGAAAACAAAAATGCTCTCTTGAATGATCAATGGATCACAAAAGAAATCATGGAAGAAATTAACCAGATTTTAAAATCAAATGGTAATACCAATACAATGTTCCAGAACCTATGGAACACAAGGAAAGCAGTCCTAAGTGAGAAATTTATTGAATACTCACAGGAGAAAAACTGTGAATGCTAATAACCTAATGACGCATCTCAAGGTCCTAAAAAAACAAGAACAATCCAAATTAAAAGTTAGTATAAGGAAGGAAAATATAAAATCAGTGAAATTGAGACTAAAACAAGCGTGCAAATAACCAATGAATTGAAGAGCTGGCTCTTCAAAAGTATATAGAAAATAGACAAATCATTAGTCAGTCTTACCAAAACAGTAAAGAAAATGTCCAAATAAAAAAAAGGTGTAATCAAAGTAAACACTGCAGACATCAAGATTATTAGTAACTACCTCTACTTCACTCTATAACAAATTAAGGGTAGATGTAATGCCAATACATCTCAATCTTTAATAGAATCAAAGTGAAGCAGTACTTCCAGACACATTCTTAAAAGGTAGCATTATTCTGATTTTAAAAAAATACCAGACAAGAACCCAATTAAAAAAAACAACTACAGGGCCAATCTCTTTATTGAATAAGAAGAAAAAATTCTTGAACAAAATACTGGTAAATACACTGCAATCGGTTATCAAAAAAGATCATACATAATGAAGAAATAAGCTTCATTCCAGAGACAGGAATGGTTTAATATATATAAATAAATGTAGTATACCACATAGACAAAAGCTAGGGCCAAAATCACTTGATTATCTCAGTAGATGCAGAAAAAGCCTGACAAACCCCAACATTTACTGATGATAAAAACCCTAAAGAAAATGCATATAGAAAGACTATTAACTCAATTTTATAAAAGTCATGTATGACAGTTATACAATTAGGATCTTATTTACACTTTTAATATTTCACAACAGAGAAACTATTTGGTATTTTCACATATGTGTCTTATTTATTTCACTTAAGAGTATTTCCTCAATATGCATCCATTTTCCTGTGAATGACTCTGGTTATTAATTCTTTATGGCTGAGTAGTACTTCATTTTACAGAAAAACCAAATTGTATAACTGACAATGTGAAATAGGAAGAAAAGGACTAAAGGTGTAGGGGAAGTAGGAAGGATAGGGGAAAGGAAATAAGGGAAAAAATATGACAAAAAGGAAAAAGTGGAAACAAAGTCTTTGTAAATAGGGGAGGGTGGAGAGGGTGAAGGGGGGTCAGGAGTATGGGGAAAAAATGAGAACCAAGATCTGTCATGTAAAGGTACAAGATCCCAATGATAAATATAACTGTACTATATACTTTTAAAGTACCAATAAAACAAGGGAGAGTATTTTGAAAAAAGTTTAAAATAGAAGGAGAAATCTGGCACAATAAAAAAGCCATTTATGACAAATTTAAACCAACATCAAAAATGTAACTACTATATACTTTTAAAGTACCAATAAAACAAGGGAGAGTATTTTGAAAAAAGTTTAAAATAGAAGGAGAAATCTGGCACAATAAAAAAGCCATTTATGACAAATTTAAACCAACATCATAGTAAACAGAGAAAAGCTGAATGATTTTCCTTTAAAATCAGGAACAAAACAAGGATGCCCACCATCAACCACTACTTTTCAATGTATTACTGAAATATTACCCAGAGCAATCAGGCAAGAAAAAGAAATAAAAGGCATATAGATAAAGGAAGTGTCAAATTATTGTTTGCAGATACCATGATCCTTTACACAGAAGATCCAAGAAAATCTACCAAAAGACTTCTAGAATTAATAAACAAATTCAGCAATGAAGCAGGAAGATAATCAGTATAGAAAAAAATGTTCCTGTACTCTAATAACCCACTGAGAAAGAAATTAAGAAAAAAATGCTTTTCACAACTGCATCAAGAATAAATATTTAGAAATTAACCTAATGAGGGAAGTAAAACATATATGCCATGAATACTACAGTTTTCTGAAAAAGGAGATCTAAGAAAACAGCAGAAAATAGAAAAACATCTTCTGTTCCTGGATATGCAGAAGCAACATAGTCAAAATGGCCCTACTTCTAAAGTGATATACAGATTCAACGTAATCACATTCAAAATTCCAATAGAATCCCTCACTGAATTGCAGAAAAAAAAATTTTGTGGAACAGAAGAGACACAGGATAAGTAAAGCAATTCTGGGTGATAAGACAAAGCCAGCAGCATCACAATTCTAGATTTCAAATTATATGACAAAGCTACAGTGATAAAAACAATAGCATGGTAGTGATGCAAAAACAGACAGATGGATCAATAGAACAGAACAGAGGAAGCAGAAACAACTCCAAATACATAGTGCTATCTGATCTTTGACAAAGGAGACAAAAACATATGCCGGAAAAAAGATGGCCTCTTTAGTGTATCGTTCTGGGAAAACCTTTTGTACACATGCAGAAGACTGAAACTGGACTCATATCTCTCATCATGAACTTAACTAAAATTAAAATGGTTCAAATATCTAAATATTAACACAATTAATTAACCTGATGGAGCATAAAATAGGTAAAATTCTTGAAGTCCTACTCATAAACAAAGACTTTCTGAACAGACCCCATTTACACAAAAAATAACATAAGAAATCAACAAATGGAATTACATGAATTTAAAAATGTTCTTCATAGAAAAGGATGCAATTAATAGGGTACAATGTACTGAATGGAAAAAAAAAAACTTGCCAACTACTAACATCTAGAATACATAAAGAACTCCAAAAACTCGATTCCCAGAATAAGAGATGCAATCATAAATTCAGCAGCTGAAATGAGTAGACACTTCTCAGAAGTACAAATGGTCAGTAAATATATGAAGAAATGCTCACAATAACTAGCCATTATAGAAATGTAAATTAAAATAATGCTGAGATTCTATCTTACTCCAGAAAGAAGGGCATTCATCAACAAATTAAGTAACAATAAATGTTACTGGTGAATGCTTCAGGGAAAAAGTAGCTCTTCTATCTTGTTGGTGGGATTGTAACTAATACAACCATTATGGAAATCATTATGGTGATTCCTCAAACAGCTAAAAATATAAATTCCATGCAACCTAGCTATTCCCCTTATAAGTATCTCACCAAAAAGTTGAAGGCATCATATTACAGTGTTACATGAATGCCTATTCTTATAGCAATACAGCTCATAATAGCTAAATCTTGGAAGCAGAATATGTGTCCATTAAGAGATGAATGGATAAGGAAAATGTCGTATTTAAAAATTTTGGAATACAACTTTGCTATGAAGAAGCAAATTTGATTATTTTTTAGGTAAATGGATGGACATTTAGACCATAAGTTAATAAAAATAATTCAGACACCCAAGCTCAGATATTGCATGGATTCTCTGATATGAGAACCATGAAATATAAAATAATTAAAGAGCAAAATAAAATATAGATAATAGGAAACAGTGAAATAGACTTTTTGAAAGTGCAAAGGGGGCCAATAAATAGAGGTGGCAGATGGGAAGAGGGAAAGGTGATGTAAAAAGAAACAAAATGTATCATGTACATGAAACTAACTACTCACAAAGAATACAATCAATATTTACTTCAGACATGTACTAATATGTTGGCTCTTTCTCTTCTTTTGGGACCAGGGTAATGCTAGTTTCTAGGAATAAATGTGGGAGTGCTCCTTCCCTTTCAGTTACATTAAAGAGTTTGTAAAGTATTGGCCTTATATTCTTCCTGAAGGTCTTGTAGAATTCAGTGGTGAATCCTTTAGGTCCCAGACTTTTCTTAGTTGGCAGGGTTTTTTTATTACTGCTTCAATTTATTATCAGATTGTTGGAGTTTATTTGTTTTCCATTTTCAGTTTTGTTAATTTATAGGTGTTTATGCATTTTTCCATTTCCCCAAGATTCTCCAGTTTGTTGGAATACAATTTTTCATAGTAGTTATTAGTGATCTGGATTCCTTCAGTGACTGTTGCCATTTTGCCTTTTTCATTTCTAATTGCATGGATGTGAGTCTCCTCTTCTCTTTTGGTAAGATTCACTAAAGACTAGTCTACTTTGTTCTCTCAAAGAACCAGCTGTTTGATTCTCTGATTCTTTATATGTTTTTTATTTTCAATTCCATTAATTTTCACTCTGATTTTCATGATTTCCTTCTTGTATGAGGTTTGGTTTTGTATTGTTGTTATTTTCCCGGTATATTGAAGTCCTTTGTTAGTTATTTTTTCTTTCTTTCTTTCTTTTTTTATTTTTTGTGAGCTCCCTCTGGTTTTCTCATGTGGGCTCAAACTTTCCTTTTATTTATTTATTTTATTTTTTGAGTAATAAACTCAATAAGGTACCAATAAGGTACTTCTTAGGTATACAGTGCAGTTACATTCATCATTGGGATCTTGTACCTTTACATGACAGGTCTTGGTTCTCATTTTTTCCCCTTGTCCCTGCCCCCCTTTACCCCCTCCTCCCTTCCCTATTTACAAACACTTTATTTCTATTTTTTCATTTTCTCAGGTTTTTTCTTTTCCCTTATTTCCTTTCCCCTTCCCTTCCACTTCCCCTACACCTTTAGCCCTTTTCTTCCTATTACACATTGTCAATTATACCATTTAGATCTTATTTACAATTATAGTTTTTCACACCAGAGAAACTATTCGGTATTTACACATGTGTGACTTATTTATTTCCCTTAAGAGTATAAGCTCAATATGCATCAATTTTCCTATGAATGACTCTAATTTCTCATTCTCTATGGCTAAATAGAACTCCATTTTATAGAAAACCACAGCTTCTTTATCCAGTCTCCAACTCAAACTTCCCTTTTAGGACTGCTTCCATTGTGTCTTGTAGGTTCTGCTATATTGTACTGGTGCTATTGGTCCATACTAGGAATTGTTTGATTTCCCCATCGATTTCTTCTGTGACACATTTAAGTGTACAAATGAGTGTCATTTTATGTCTATGTTTTTGATAAATTTCTGTGGGTCCTTTTGTGATTGATTTTTAGTTGCAGTGCACTATAATCTGATGGTGTACATGGGATGATTTCACTTCTTTTGTATTTACTTTATCAGGTTTTATGAACTCATATGTGATCTGTTTTGGAGAAAGTTCTATGTGCTCTTGAGCAAAATGTGTATTCTGCTATATAGGATAACACACTCTAGATATTTATTAAGACTATTTGTTCAAAGGTGTGGTTTAGCTTTGATATTCTTTGCTAATTTTCTGTTTAATTCATCTCTCTGTGTGAAAATAGAGTATTTAAATCAATCCCTATGATTGCATTAGTGTTTATGCGATTTTTTTATCAAGTAGTGTTTGTTTTATGAAATTAGGTTTACTAGTATTTGATGCATGTATATTTTCAATTGTTTTTGCTTCCTCTTGAGTTGTTCCCTTAAGTAGTATGGCCTTTCTTTCTTTGCCTCTACTGACCAGATTTACCTTGCAGTTTACTTTTTCTGAGATAAAATTGCTATTGCCACTTGCTTAAGAACAATATTCCATGCACTAGGTCCTCAAACAATGGAATATTATTTTCCATCCTTTGATATTCAGTCTATAAATTTCTTTATGGATTCTACAATTCCCTTGAATGCGTCAAAATATTTGATTTTGTTTAGTGACCCAGTCTGCCAATTTTATTTTTTTAATTAAGGAGTTGAGATAATTTACGTTGAGAGTTATTATTGAATAATACTGACATTGCTGTCATTGTCTTCTTTCTCTTATTTTTTCTTTTTTTTCCCACTTATTTTTCCTTGATGTGCTTATTCCATCTGACTTTTTTTTTTTTTTTTTTTTTTTTTTTTTTTTTTGCTTTTTGTCTCTTTGTAGTATAATCTTAAGTATTTTGTGGAGTGCATGTTTGGTGTTGAAGAATTTCTTAAGGTATTCTTTGTAAAGGAATGTCCTTATTTCACCATCAATTTTGAATGATGGTTTTGCAAGATATATCAGTGTGGGTTGGAAGCTGTTTTTTTATGGCTTGAAATATTTCACTCCAAGCTCTGATGGCCTTTAAAGTTTGAATTGAAAAGTTTGCTATAATCCTAATGTATTTATGTTTAGACATGATTTTTGCTTTTCTCTGACAGCTTTTATGATTCTGTCTTTGTGTTGGACTTTTGGGATTTTTACTATATGTCATGGGGATGTTTTGTTAGTTATTTGGCATTCTGTATGTCTTGGTTACCTGCATGTTGAGTTCTTTGCCCATATTTGGAAAGTTTTCCTGCAATGATTTCTGTAAACAGAGTTTTATTTCACAGGTGTTGACCTCTAATTACTCTCTAACTCCAAATATCTTTGGGTTAGTTTTCTTAGCATCAGCTAGTAGCCATTGGGTAAATTTTTCTTGCTCTCTCATTGTTTTTACAATTTTTCTGAGTGTATGATCAAGTGATTCTATTTTGTCCCCATTTTCTGAAAAATGATCTTCACAGTGGCCATTTCTCCTGTTTATAAATGCAAGACAATTCCTTATCTCTGTGATTTATGTTTGGTGACTTCATGAAGAGTACATTTTATTGGTTAATTTATCACTTATGTTTTGATCCATTTTGAGCAGATCTTCCAAATTTTTTCTTTGTCTGACCCATATCCGCATTTGTCCATTTGTTTGCTAGTTCCACTGTCTTCTGGGTTTTGTCCTCTTTGATCTGGATAAGTCTTTTCTTCCTCTGCAATTATTTCTTAAAACTCAGCTATCTAGTGTTAGTTTTTCTTTCCATCGTTGCTTCTTTCATCTGCTTTGGGGAATTGGGTGTTTTTGGAGCCATTTTGTTGCCTTGTGTTTTCATGTTCCATTTGTATGTGTGTGTGTGCTGAAGCTAGATAGAGGTAAAATATAGTGAAGAGTTTATTGTTGATATGAAGATCTCTTTGATTAGATTATGTTTTCCAGTGATGCGTTCTTGGCTTTATTTGTCAAGATGTATTGTTTACAACTTCAACCTATTCTACTTAACTGTGTTGTGCCCTATCACTGTGCTCTAAGGAGAGAATTTCTGTTAATAACAGCATTGAGACCCAACCATACATCAATTGCAAATGTTGAACCTTGTTTTGATAATTTCACCTTTTTTTACAATACCCCTCAGACTATGCTATAGTACTATTTGTTCTTCTGTAATGTCTAGGGTGGGTTGGGAAAGAGAGGAATAGGTAAAGGAAGGAGTTTTATCAGTGGGATGATAGGGATGAGAAGGATATAAGAGAAAGGTCAATAGGTTAAAAAGTGAGGCTGTACTTATTGGAATTATTTTTATAGCTAGGGTACAAGGCTAGAATTGAGGGGTTGTGAGACATTTGTGTGTGCAGGAGGAGGTACACAGATGGTAGAAGTGTACTTAAGAGATTTATGGAGGCTGTGAGATTGTCAGAACCTAATGATATATTTGTAGGTAATTACATTTCGTTCCTATAAGCTCAGTTTTGTTAAGGATTACCTAACACACTCTTGAATGGCACTGTTTTACTTATAGTATTGGTTAATTCTTATTCTGTAATTCACTTATACAGTCTTCTGCTGTATTTCTGCCATTAGATAAGTGCAGAAGAGGAGGGGCCAAGCAGGGGTGTGAGATAATGAGGAAGAGGGGAGAAAAAAAGGGAGGGAAGAGAGTCAAAAATAGAAGAGAAAAAGCATTAACTGAGGGGGCATATCAAAGGGAAAAACCTTAAAGAATAAAGTATAATAACCTAACAATATTAACAAATAATTAAAACCCAGAAGAAAAATAAAAACAGAAACAAAAAGAAAACAGAAAAAAGTAAAAAAAAAAAATTACCCAAATGAAACAGATACAAGGACATACCTAAAGGAACCAAAATAAAAGTAAAAACTTTTACACAGTTGTTATAGCATTAACCTAGCTGTATCCATACAGCTCATTCTACAGTGGAGTCAAAGTGCAGTTGTAAGTAGTTTCCTCCTGTGGGCCAGACAGTTGCCATCCCAAAGTTGTGAGGGCTGCTGCTTCCTTCAAACTCATATCCTGTTTCCAAGCTGTACTCTGGTCATGACCCACTGCAGGCCTTATGGATCCTATTGCCTTAGTTGATTGGAGGAGGGTAAATGCTATGGATGCTTCCATGTCTTCCTTCCACAAGCCTTGCTTGACTAATATGTGGCCAAAATGTCACTAGCCAATGCACCATTCACCCTCTCTCTCCCACAAATGTCTCTCTGTGTCAGCCCTGCCTACAGAACCTAGTACCAAATCCACACTTGGCTGAGGACCCTACTTTGCTAGTGTAGGGTAGTGGGCAGGGCCTCACACAGTCTCAGCCCTTTCTAGTGCTTGGAGAAACAACAGGAGAGTGCCCACTCTGTTCTGCTTTGCCTGAGTCACTCTCTGATCTGAGAGCCAGTCTCTTCTCTTACAGATCTCCTTCACTTGACTTTGTTCCATGTTTTTATCACGGATCTGGTTTTTCCTGCCCTTTGCAGTCCCCAGCTAGGAGGTGCTGTGGACCCCTGTGGGAGCCCACTAGCAATCCTGAATGTTCTACGAACAACATTCCTGTTGTATATACAGGTATGAGTGACTTATTCTTTTTCTATGCCACCAAGCTTTTCTCTCTCCACCACCCTGACACTCACAGGTGCTAGAGCACTACTGTTTACAAGATATTGGTGCATGGTGATTCTTTTTGCCCCCCTCGGCTTTCAGCTTCTCTCAATCCCAATGTTGCATATGACTCATTTGCTGTGCCTGATAGGGAAATCAATGTGATTGTGAAACTATTCAATCAGCCAAGCTATCACTGGAGGGCCTGCTGCCTCTCTCAGGCTGACCTTCTTCCAAGACAGTGTGTTTACTGAATCTGGGATTTAGGGTAGAGTGCTGTGATCCAGAAGTATTTCAGTTTCCCTTCACACACACTCCCTCATTACTGGATTTAGTCTAGCTAGATTTTCTTTTCCTTTATCCTACTGTATCTGATTTTATCTTTCATCTCTGCCTCAAGAAATTTGCTTCTGTAGCAACAATTGAGAGGCACTCAGCCTTGTTTTTGCCCCCTAGGTGACCATCTTTACTCCCTTTTCCTACATTCTTGCTAACACTTGGAAATAATCAATTTTTGAATTGTCAAGGAAAACGATTGTGCTTAGCATATATTCATAAAGTACAGTTTGAAAATAAGTGCAATAAATACCTTCTAAATCTTTTAGCCTGAATATACAGGTATTCTTCCTCTAACAACCGAGTTCCATTCCTGAGATTAGGTCATTAAATGGATTGGTTGCTAAATGAGGAATTGTATATAGTATGTCCATTGCAATACTGAGAGCAAAGAAATGGTCAAAAACTCCAATTTGATGACTTTGCTTTTATTTGCATAACTTACATGCAATATTGTAATGTATACTAGAATATGAAATTAAAGTACCATACTATACAATACAATCAGCAAAAAATATAGTACTGTATAAATAAAGCATACTGCTCAAAAAAAATGAGGCTCTGCAAACAAGATCCATAAATCTGTACAAAAGTATTTGGGTCATAAGTCCAAAGAGCGTGCCTTGATCATAAATCCAGTCATTAAATTAGTAGGACTTTAAACAAGGAATACCTATACTCATGTCTTGCAAAATTTCATCCACCAACTGGATCCAGCAAATTAGAAGTGTTCAAGTAAAAGTCCAAAGAGAAAGTTTTCCATTCGTAGCAGCATTTCTGAGCCAAAGCATGGGAAGACAGGCAATAAGGACAGATGCAATGTTGGACATTTTATACAAACAGAATGCTTCTCTCTTCCCACAGGCACAGCTGAGACCACCCAGATTTAAAACAAGACTTCAGCTATCTGACCCCTCTTCTGACCTTGCTTAGCTGACTGCCCTCTTGTGTTTCTGGAGCATTTTTTTTCAGTGAGGCCCCAAATTTGTCCTAAATCCTGCATCTAATGGGAAAAGATGTATCTCCTTTAGGAAACCATCGCTTTCTATCCTCTTATTTTGACATCTAAATAACAAAAAGATGTTCTTGAGAGCAATGCACTTTTAGCTGCTTAACAACTTTGAGGAATTTTTGTTTTTATTCTCTTATTGCTCAGATGGGTGGTTCTTTATCTTTACCTAGTTCCCCAAGAATGTGATGACTATCTCCTGCAAGGCTTCCTTGGGAGGAATGATCTTGAGAGGATTGTGAGAAAATTTGTCTCTTAATCAAATGTCCCAGAAAAGAACAGACAAATACACAATAATACACAATAAATATTTATTGAGCAATTAGTGAATGTCAGTCACTGTCCTAAGTGCTTAAGGTATAGTAGTGCTCATGGTATGGTAGTGAACAAAACATCCAAAACCCCTGCTTCTGAAAAGCCTATATAGAGTGTGTGTGTGTGTGTGTGTGTGTGTGTGTGTGTGTGTGTGTGAGAGAGAGAGAGAGAGAGAGAGAGAGAGAGAGAGAGAGAGAGAGAGAGAATGGAATGGGAAGGACACAAATAAGAGAAACTAACTAAAATATATAGTATGGCAGAAGATGACTAGTGATATGAAGAAAAGTTAAGTAAGGAAAAGAGAAGACAGGGAATATCAAGCTTGGTTTAGCTATCATTTAGCATGCCCAGGGCAGAGAATGCCACATGCATGGTGAAATAAGACAGAAGAATATGGATAGGGTGGCAGGAGGTAAACAGCAGCTACATTTAGCTTACATGTTTCTGATACAGTCCTTACACATGCTAGGTAAGCACTCTACCCTGAGCTACATTCCCAGCCCTCTATTTATTTTTTTGAATCAGTATGATGCTTGATACTGTCCAGCCTTACTAGAGAGTGTTGGACAAAGGAAGAAGAAAAAGTGAGCCACTTCTCAGATTTCTATGCTTTTAGGTGTTCCTCATACTGTAGTTTGCCTTCTGAATTTATTTAGAAGGCTATTTCAAGATCAGACATAATTACCAAACTTATGATAAGTGCCATATAGCACCCCAAATCAAATCATTTTGAATGATCCATATAGCTCCTCTTCTTCCAATCACACAATTGAATATATAGAGAAGTGCCCTAGGGCAAGGAGTGTATTCAGTGCTAAAGCTAATTTATTGAAAAAATTTTAACAATAGTAAGTGCTAAAGAGATGTATGCATTGGATCAATGTAGACCATGACAGAGGTGCTGCTTGGGGAAAAACATCACATGGGAGCCAGGAAGATTAAAAGCATGTTAAGTGTAAACAATGGAAAAAAGAACAAAGCAGGAAAAAGTCAATGAAGCTGCCACTGAGATCATGGGGAAACAAGTAAAAGCAAAATCTCCACTTTCCTTCCACTTCAAGGACTTAAATCCCCACCCTTAAACAAGACAAGGAGTTGGTTAAAGAGCTTTTTGAGTGTTTTACAATCATGAGAACTAACAATCATTTTTCTCATTGAAGAAGACTAGGATTCTCAACGTTAAAGAATGGCTCCTCTTTTCTATGGGACAGCTTCTCACAGCAGTACCTGGCTCCCTTAATCTCAGTACTACAATAAATACAGAAATCCTCTCTTGTTTGAAACTCATATAATCAAAACTAATCACCAAACACATCTTTGCATAACATATGTTAGTAAAAGAGCCTAAATCTTCACCCTAGCAGAGGCCCCCAGTGAGCCCCCGTGAATGAGGGGAAGTTTGGATGGGCAGCCTGGCTATGGGAAATAGCTTCCTCAATATTCTGTAAAACTTCTACATGGACAAGAATGAAATCATATACAGCCAAAGGCACTTGAAGAATAATAATACATTCTAACAATCTACATTGAGATTAGCTAGGACTAGGTAGATGTAGATACAGGTAGATCTAGAAAATAGCAGGATATCTCAAAACCTGTTTTGTGGTAGAGGTGCTGAGCAAGTCTCATAGTGTAGAAGGAGGGAGCTGTTGTATAAAGTGACATGGAGGCTGTCAATTTAGAGATGATAAAAGCTTACTATATGGAATAGCTAAAGAGGCCCCTTGGGTAAGCTACCTGGCTAGCAAAGCAATCAAGTCACACAAGGGATTCAGAAATTGGGACTTATAAATGGTACCATTTGTTGAGTGTTTATGGAAAGCTAGATGAAGTACGACACAAATGGATCAAAATTTCAAAACAACCCTGTTAAGTATATATACTAGTATTCCACTCTAATTCAGCATACCTTGGAAACATTGTGGGTTCAGTTCCAGACCACCACGATAAAGCAAGACAAATGATTTATTTTTCCAGAGCATATAGAAGCTATATTTATACTATACAGTAGTGTTTCAAGTGTGCAATATCATTGTGTAAAATGTATATACCTTAGTTAAATGTTTTATTGCTAAAAATATTATCATTTAGCCTTCAGAAAGTTGTAATATTTTTGCTAGTGAAGGGTTTTGCCTTCATGTTGATGGCTATTGACTGATCATAGTGGCGGTTGTTGAAGATTAGTGTGGCAATTTCTTAAACAAGAATCAAATTTGCCTCATAAAAGCCTGACGTGGTGGTGCATGACTATAACTCAGCCCTTGGAAGTCTTAGGCAGAAGGGTCATGGCAGAAGGATCACCACCCCAAGTGGGTAAATCGATAGTCAAACGTTGACCAGGTGACCAGGTCTGTTCAACTCCAGAGCTTGTGTTTCTTTTACTATATGACACAGATTGAGTATCCTTTATCTGCAATGTCCAGAAATGTTTGGTATTCTGAATTTTTGAATATTTGAATATGTACAATGAGATATCTTGCAGATAGGATCCAAGTCTAAACATGAAATTTATTTATATTTCATTTATACCTTCTACAACTAACCTGAAGAGAATTTGATAAGACATTTAGTGTGCCTACATTTTTACTGCAATCTCTCATGTGAAATCGGGTAGGACAATTTCTGCTTGTGGTATCATGTCAGTGCTCAAAATGTTTTAGATTTTGGAGTATTATGGATTTCAGGGTTTTTTATTAGAGATGATCAACCTGTATCAACTTTTCAGGAATCTATCTAATGAATTTGATACAGATAATGTCTTATTATATTAGCACATATTAATTGTACAAATTAATGGGTTTCATTGTGACATTTCCATACATGCATATAATGTACTTAGATCATATCAATACTGCCTACTACTCTCATATCCTCCACCCTGCCTGTCCTCTTCCTCTTGCCTAAGAGATCCCCTTCTACTTTCATGTTGACTCTTTCTCCCCTAGATTCCACAAATGAGGGAAAACATGTAGTACTTGTTTTTCTGTATCTGGTTTATTTCACTAAACATGATGATCTCCAGTTACACTCATTTTTTTCTGCAAATAACATGATTTTCTCCTTCTTTATGGTAGAATCATACTGCATGGTATGTATTTACCATATTTTCTTTACGTATTCATCTGCTGACAGGCACCGAGGTTGATATTCCAACTTGGCTATTGTGAATAGTGCTGAGATAATCATGCATATGCAGGCATTCTTATGGTATGCTGACTTTGATTCTTTTGGGTATACAGTCAAGGATCATATGGTGGTTCTATTTTTAATTTTTTGAGGAACCTTTATATTGCTTTCCATAGTGACTGTACTAATCTATATTACCACCGAATCCTATAAATGTTCTCTTTCCTCCACATCCTTGCCATCATGTGTTAATTTTTAAAATTAAGTCATTCCAACTGGAGTAAGGTGAAATCTCATGCAGTTGTACTGTGCCCTGATGACTAATGATGTTAAGTATTTTTTCGTATATTTATTGGCCATGTGTACTTCTTCATTTGTTTATCATTTTTTATAAGCCTTTTTCTTATTCTGGTCTTGGGCCTTAATAGAAGAGCCTCTAACTGTTCCTTTCCTCTGTAATCTTTTCTTTTTCTTCAGCCGTGAGACCTACTGAGAACTTGAGAACCTGATTGTATTTAAATTTTAAAATTCCCTTCTTTCAAAGAAGTTTTCAAATCCTGGAGTGTCCAGTTTGGAAGTCCCTTATGTACTCCTTTTTTCTGCATTATAGCTGGCATCTGAACTTTGGAGAGGGGAAGTAACTAATCAAAAGTCAAAGAGGTAGAGAACGGTGAAGTTTGTGTTAGGACTAAACCCAGGTACCCTGTATCTCAGTCAAGCTCTCTTTCTCTTCCATTTCCCTCTCCATTTCCCACCCCCCATTAAGCTCTCTGGAAATCGTGTTACATCTCCCCACCCCCAATCCATTCTACACACTTCATCTTCTATACTTCATTACTATCCAAAGTACAGCCTCTACATCAGGCAAGCCTGTCACCTTAAGCCCACTTCTGTGCTCATTTATTCTAGAGCCTCTTCACATATATGCATAATGTTTATGGCTTACAGATTTTTATAACTAGTTTAACCTCCTCAGATCCATCAGCTCCTTTAATTTTTTTTTCTTTTATTTTCCTTTGTGTTCCTTGGTGGCCTTAAAGTTGCTTAGTAAACATCAGTTAAATTAACAAATACCAGTCTCCTTGAAAAACAAAAACAAATGTTTGCTAAAAGAATGTGTCCTCCTTCAAAAGAAAATAAAACAGGGTAAAAAGACTCATCAGTTCTCATTAGAATTTGACAAAGTATACACTAGTTAATTAGCCCTTAGCAAAGGCTTAGTTAAGAGTCTGCTGATGCTAATTAACCCCAAACTCCACATAAACCAAAGGCAGAGAAGTGGCAAAATATTTTAAGCAAATTTTGTTTTCAAGAGAGTATGCTTACACAAAAACTAAGCAGGGAATATTTATAATAATATGTTTAACTGCTGTAAGAATTGAGCCAAACTATAAGCAAAGGAACTAGGTAAACATGGCAATAAATCTTCAAAGTAACTCACTACTTAATTCTCTTGAAGGGAGAAAAGTATTATCTTGCTAGAACAATGTGGAAATTAAAAGATTCCTAGGCTAGTTGACTTGTGATGTCCAAGGTATATAGATATTGGGTGAATGTTACATACATTCATCAATGCTTGTCAACCACTAGTAGAACTGTCCCTAAAATACAGGTGTGTGCATGTGTGTGTGTGTGTGTTTGTGTGTGTGTATGTGACATTTTAGTCTTCAAAAGTAATTTTAAAAGTAGTGTAGAATCTGGGCATAGTATCATATGCCAGTAAGCCCAGCTACTCAGAGGATTGATGCAGGAGGATCCTTTAAGTTCAGCCTGGGCAACATAGCAACAGCCTATTTAAAAAAAATAGGGAGGGTCCGGGATTTGGCTCAGTGTTTCTGCCTCCTGCCGCACAAGCACAAGTGCCTGAGTTTCATCCCCAGTACCAAATAAATAAATAAATAAAAATAAAAAACATAGGGAGTACAAGGGCTGGAGATGAAGCTTGGCAGTAGAGCACTTGCCTAGCATGTATAAGGCTCCAAGTTTGATTCCCAGCACAGAAAAGAAGAAGAAGAAGAAGAAAGAAGAAGAAGAAGAAGAAGAAGAAGAAGAAGAAGAAGAAGAAGAAGAAGAAGAAGAAGAAAAAGAAGAAGAAGAAGAAGAAGAAGAAGAAGAAGAAGAAGAAGAAGAAGAAGAAGAAGAAGAAGAAGAAGAAGAAGAAAGGAAATGGGATAGATATAAATGGAATCCTATTTTCAATGCATAGAGAAAGTTTTCAGTGGTGAGTGAATTCTTCGGAAAACAACTCTCTCATTTATCCCTTTGGCAAATAACATTCTGCCTTTTTAATCATAAAGTTCCAGACAAGTGGTCTGACAAAGAAAATGACATAGAATATACCAGTATAATCACAGAAGGGTAGCAATTCAGGATGTTTTATCAAAATATTAATAACTACCTTATTCATTATACTGATTAGACTTCACACTTGCTTTAATGATGAGAGTAAGGGTTGACCACCCATGACACAGAAGGATTGTTGCTATTATATTTGGCAGAATTTCATTTAGCTATTTGAAATCAGAAAAGAGTGCTCTGATTTATTTTTAAAAGGTTTATGGCCTCTTTAATAACATTTGCAAAACTATTTTCAAAGCATTAAGAAAGTAAATGGGGAAAAAGTGCAATGAAGTTGTCTTCTGAGTTTTCTGTCCCCTCGAACCCATTACCATCCATCTAAGTTAGCTCAAGGACTTAGTATCATTTTAAGTAATCAAGGGGAAGGGCTCCGGGCTTTCTAATCTAATTGCCATCTCCAGGGAAGTGCCTTCTTCACTCAGCTAGGTTGAAAGGAAAGTGTATCTCTAGGGACTAAGCAGTGAGTGATTTGAACTGTAGATTTTTCAATCATTTTGATGGTGCTTGTCTCATGAATTTTTTTTCCAAATTTGTGATTTAATGAAAGACTTTGAGCTGTATGGGTATGTATAACAATTGCCTCTTTGGTGAATACCACTAATCTGTGATATGCTTTTCCTTAACATCTTAAGGGCTGAAAACTGCTGGTCTTTAGAAACTGTATTAACCTGAGGGGAAAATGAAAGAATTTTAGCCCAAAAGATTTTTGGGGGACTGACTGAGGAAGATCCATTTTATAACCAGAATTAGAGTTTAGAAACTTTACATGATAATTGAGTAACTTAGAAAATCCTGGTAACCTTATGCTTTTGTTTTAAGTTTCCTGGTACATTTTAGGTATACAATACAGTTATATTTATCTTTGGGAACTTGTACCTTTACATGATGTATCTTGGTTTTTATTTTTCCCCATCCTCCTGTCCTCCCTTCACCCCCTTCACCCCTCCCTATTTACAGAGACTTTGTTTTCATTTTTTTTCCTTTTGTCAACCCGTCTTTATATTTTGGTATAGAGTAGGTGCCATTGCCTATTCCCAAACTATCTTTTCTCCTGCTATATTAATTCGTGAGTCAGGCCTCTACCTGATTTCCAGCATTTGCAATCCTCATTTATGGAACCATTTTCCTCCCACCCGCAGTTTCAATCATGCTCCAAGCCCTAGGAAAAATCTAAATAATAGTTTAGGTAGGGAGCATTTAAAGAACTCCAGCTCACTTTACTAGTCTATGATTAATGTCACATAAACATCACTGTCATTGCTAGTCTCACCCGATCTCTTTACCTCAGGTCTCATAATTTGATTGCCCTTCTTTTCAGTTTACTTCAGCAAGCTATAATGAGCACCAATCATGTGCCAGGCACTCAAGTTAGGACTTGAAAATAACTCAGCTTAGTTAAGTTTCAGACAAATAATCTCAAAATGTCAGCATTTGTTTAGAGATAGAAGTATGCCCAGGGTGCTATTAGAGTCCAAAAGAGACTCAGTCACCACCTTGAACGTTTGTTAATAATGGAAACTGGATCCTTCCATCCCTCTGTGAATTGTTCAAGTGGTCTGAGTTTTCTAGTATGCTTAGATTACTATACATGTATCTGTATGGTTGGAGACATCAAGATATATTCTAGGAATATGAACATATGCTTATTAAAATTAATTTTATTGGTACATTTTAGGTATACATTATTGGGGTGGTTGGGGAAGGGAAAGAAGGGAAAGAAAAAAATATGAGTCAGGAAGCTGGAAGAAGCTTATCTTGTTGATTCAGGCCTTGAGTCATTTTCTGAACTGCTTGACTGAACCCAAGGCCTTGCACATACTACGCAATTCTCTATCACCAATCTACATCCCCATCCCAACATTCACATTTAAAAAAAACTGCTCAAGGCTGGATGGTACAGAAAGAAGAACATTACTCTAGGAGTTGGAGCTCCAGAGTATTGTCTTTGCTCTGCCCCTTACTACAAAGCCATGCAGAAGGCTGGACCTGGTGATCTCTCCTAGAACTCCCTCTATCCCCAATATTTGACTATAATCCCAAGAATTCACTAAATATCCAACATGCTAAATATTCAACATACAATCTCCTGGATTTACCTTTATTGTAATTCTTCAGCAGGAAATTGTCTGCTTTATACTCAGTTAACTAGGTAATGCCATTAATCCACTATCTTAAGAATACAAGCTAATGGAGATTTTAGTGTATTTAATTAGTGCAGATTAAACTTAAAAAGGCTATTTGTTACCTGTGTGAATGAAGAATGTTCATATTCTTTCCTATATAAAATTCCCTCTGCAGCTTAAGGGGATTTTTACAGTAAACTAACTTCAAGAATTGCTGAATTGCCTTTTAAGAAAAGAAGTTTAACTGAACCACTTTTTGAAAACTGGATTTCTTCAGGGCTGGAAGCATAGATCATGCTCTGGCCAGAGTGAATACTGAAGTCTCAATTGGCTGACAGGTTATTTACTGAGCTTTACGATAAACAGGGTACCAGATGCACATTGAGCCTAGGAGATTTTCTATAAGGCAATAACATTAATTTCAATCTGGAACAAGCTCTGGTATCGATTAACTTTTGGGATCTCTTTTGCCACTGCTGATCTGTCTCATCTTTTATTCAACAACACCCTGAAAGAAATGTACAGTCAATTGTAGAACACCTGAGGCAAATCATACTTGTAAGTTCTCTACAACAGTATTATCTTTTTCGCTTACAAACTCTCCTTAGAGAACGCGGAAACTGCAATTTTCAGCACTTTCTGAAATTACACTATAAAGGATCTGAACAAAAAATCAGAAGCTCGGGGTTCTTGAATCATTAAGTTGGCTGTGTGTTCTTAAATCACCAAACTAACATGGGCCTCATTTTTTCCCATGTAAAAAGCACATCATGATAATCCACTTCATAGTATTGCTGAACAGATTCATAGAGATATATATGTGTAAAGAAAGTAATTATTACAATGCTGGAGGCATAGGGAACACTATTATTATTACATTATTACAGTATGATTTCCTGTAAAGTAAATGCACACCACCTGAATCTATTTGCATCCACTGGGCAATGTAAACCACGTGCTATAAAAATGTCCAGTTCACATCATTATTCATTTAAAATGTTGTACCCGTGGATATAACTCAGTGGCATAACTCTTGCCTAACATGTGTGACACCCTGCATTCAATCCCTACTACTTCAAACAAACAAACAAATAAGAAACAAAAACCCATGAGTGCATCATTAAAATATAGGTTGCACTGTTTATTATCATTTTATCTGCTTGTCTGTGGTCTTTCTCCAAACTTCTCTGTGAACTGTACTTATATCTTAAATCTCAAGGTATATAAGTCCTGTCTCCATAGGGAAAGTCAAAAAACCTAACTGAGTTAAGCAAGGTGGATGGCACTGAGTTCTGCTTGAGAAGCAGTGATTTATTTAAAGGGGCAGCTCTAATACCAGCACTCTGTAGTCTAAGGCAAGAAGAGTCCAAGTTCAAGACCAGCCTGAGCTACATAGCAAGTTCAAATCCAGCCTAGGCTACATAACAAGACCATTTTTCAAAAGAACTAAAAAAACTAAAAGCAAACTAATAAATAATAACACTGAGCTCATTATGTCCAGTTGAACATTACCATGTTGGAAAGCAGGACGGTGCAGCCAGATTCTAACATAATTTTAAAAAGAAAATCTTTAGTTTTTAAAAACTAAGACAATTTTTCTTTTCCTTTTTCTTTAGCACTGGAGAATGAACCCAGGGCCTTCATATTGATATATATCCCTAGCCCTTTTTTAGCTTTTTAGTTTTTTACATGGTCTTCCTAAGTTAATAAATTGCTCTCAGGCTGGCTTGAATTTGCAGTCCTCCTACCTCAGCCTCCCAGAGTACTGAAATTACAGGGTATACCATCAAGCCTAGCCTAAAATCTGTATTTTTTGAAGTGTGAATACTTTGGATATTTACATGTTGAAAAATATTTTATTTTGTTTTGGTGTGTGTGCGTGCCGGGGATCCAACTCGAGACCTTGCGCTTGAGAGGCAGGCACAGCTAAATCCTCTGCCGAATAATATTTTTTAAAAACAAGCATTGTACCTATTAAATAAAAAAGATATCTTCCTTCAAGTTAGATAAGGTGTGCTATTTACTAGCTTATGTGACTTTGGGCAGTTACTTAACTGCCTTGTACTACAGCTTCCATAACTGCAAAATGTGACTATCAGTACTTAAATAATAAGGCTATTAAAAATAATGATACTAATGCCATTATTATGCCAACAATATTAGTATGCAAACTAAAAAGTGTATGCAGTTGATGATATTGTTATAATTGATATGATCTCTTTCTTCCTAAGCTTTGCACAGTACTAGGTAGAAAGTTGAAATTACCCT
Source organism: Fukomys damarensis (assembly GCF_012274545.1). Classification (NCBI taxonomy): domain Eukaryota; kingdom Metazoa; phylum Chordata; class Mammalia; order Rodentia; family Bathyergidae; genus Fukomys; species Fukomys damarensis. The sequence continues at coordinate 84,745,026 of NW_022900951.1, forward strand.
CAGTTTCAATTTTCTTCCCATTTCTTTCTCCTTACGATTAATTTAATAGCAAGTTATATTGATTTTTTTTCTCTCATTGAGTTTATTGGTACATTTTAGGTATACAGTATAGTTAAATTCATTGTTAGGATCTTGTATCTTTACCTGACAGGTCTTGGTTCTCATTTTTTCCCCTTGTCCCTGCCCTCCCTTCACCCCCTCCTCCCCTCCCCATTTACAAACACTTTATCAAAGAGGATATTTGAATGAATGTTGATGTTTACCAAACTGGGTTAGTCTAAAGGACAACATCCAATTATATTTCAATCTTTAAACTGAAAAACAACCTTATTTTTGTTTATCTTCCTTGAATTACCTTTCATTCCACATATAGTATTTAAACTTAATTAACAAATATTTATGAAATACCTTCTATATGCTAGATATTAGAAATATTGCCTTTGCCCTAATGAAACTTATAAAGCAAGTTATATTGATTTTAATGCATGTGTTTCTCTTTTTTCTTGAATTAGAATTTTCTCCTCTTATCCCTATTATTATTGCCTATTTTAGGCCCTCGTCACTTCTCATATAGATTGTCAGAATAGTATCTTTACTTGTATTTCAGTCCTGTTCTAGATGTTTTCCAATCAATTTCTACTGTAGCCAATGTGGTGGCACTGAAATACAAGACTGTTCACGTCTTGCCTTTGTCCAGAGGTCCTCAAATGCACCCCAACAATATATAATATCCTTTCAACTTTGATACATCTATCTAAGTTTTAATACTGGATCTGCCTTTACTTGCTATGTGACCTTTGTAAAGTTACTGAGCCTTAGTTTTCTCATACCTACTTGACAAGGTGGCAGTGAGTATTAGATTATTTAATTCAACATGCATAAAGTTGTCAGTGTTTGGCACATAATAAATACTTGATAAATGGAAATATTATCACCACTTTAGTTTAATAATAACATTTAACTCCACTTTAATTGCTAAGATACAGACACAATGCTTGGCTTTTAAACATACTAGATTATTCCACACTTTCAGACCAATGAACAGATACACTGTGATAAATTACTTGTGATTCTAGGAGCAAGCATCATAATCTCCCCCAAAATCCAAATAATAACAAAAAGACATATGTAAAAGTAATAGTGATACGATAAAATGGAAAAGTAAAATAAGCAAAGCATAATTTTTAAAAAGCCCTTGATTACTTTTTTAAAAGCAGGAAAGAAGTTCAAAGGAACAATGACTAGATAGGGAAAAATAAAGCAAACAGAAAGTATAAGGGCTTATATTCAATCGTAACACTTAACAATTACTAGACCTCATGTAAGTAGATCTAATACTGCAACTTGTCAGAATAAACAAAAGGCAGAGATTAGAATGAATGAAAAGAACTGTTTGACCAACTGCAGAGTTATAATTTTTGTATAAAGAAGCCCACTTTAAATAAAATCAAATCAGACAAATTGAATTTAAAACAAAATGCTATGAGAGATAAACAGGAATGTTTTTATAATTATAAAAGTGTCAAGCCATCAGGAAAATATAAAAATTATAAATATATAAGCACCTCGGAACAGAATACCAGGATACACACAAAACCTGATGGAAATGAAGTGAGAATTAGATAATTCAACAATAGACACTTCAATTTCCTACCTTCAAAATTAGATATAAGTAAGCAATAAATCAGTAAAGAATTAGAAAGGCCGGATATTTGGCTCAGTGGTTCTGCAGCCTGCCTTGCAACTGCAAGGGCTGGCATTTGTTCTCCCACATTAAAAAAAAAATTAAAAAAAATAGAAGAGTTCAACAATACCATAAGACAGCGCTGTCAAGCCATGTCATGCATGCTACAGTAGGCTGTTTGTATCATTGAAAGCTCTAAAAGTTTTGCCATCACTGCTATAAGCCACTGGGGTTCTGTTCAGAAATTCCTTACCTGTGGCTATGTTTTCAACAATTTTACCTATTTTGTCTTTCAGTCGGTTAAGTGATTTTTATTTTAGTATCTAGGTCTGGACCCATCTTGATGTTTTTGTTGGTACACAATGATGCATAGGATTTTAGGTTCAATCTTCTACCTGTGTGTAATTGGTTTTCTCAACCCCATTTGTTAAAGAGGCTATCACTAAATTTTGGAAGCAATCCATATATCCACCAACAGGTGAATGGATAAAGAAAATATGGCATTTGTGCACAATGAAGCATTACTCTGTTATAAAGAAGGGTAAACTTGAGTCATTCATAGCAAAAAATGGATGCAACTCTAGATCATAATATTAAATGAAATAAATTAGAAAGACAAGCTTAAATATTGTGTAACTTCTCTGATATGAGAAACCCAAAGCATAAATCATTTAAAAAGCTAAAGAAAAGATAGACAATAGGAAATAGGCAAATAGATCTTTGGTAAGGGTAAAGAAAATCTTAAGATAGAAAGGGAGGGCAAGGAGGGGCAGAGGAGCACAAAGAATTAAGGTATTTTATGTACATATGTCTACTCCCCACAGTGAATGTAATCAATATGTTCTACAAACATGTACTAATAAAATTTTTTTAAAAGAATATTATAAGCCAAGTAGAAATCCATGGAATACTCAATCTAACGACAGCAGAATGAAACATGCTTCTTAAATGCGTATGTAACATTTTTCAGGATAGGCTATGTGATAGACCATAAAATAGACCTCAATTAATTTAAAAGTGTACAAAAAACACAAAGTATGCTTTCCATCCACAGTACAATGCAATTAGAAATCAATAGAAGGAAAATATTTGTAAAATTCACAAGTATGTGAAAAGCCACGACTCCTAAAAAATGGGTTAATGAAGATATCAAAATGGATATTAGAAAATACTCTAAGATGAATGAAACAAAAATGCAACCACCAAAGTTTATGGGATGCAGGTCAACCAATGCTTTGAAGAAAATGTGTGGCTATAAATACCTATATGAAGAAAAAGAAAGATTTCAAAATAATGACCTAAATTAACATATTAATACATTAGTAAATAAAATTCAACTAAAGATAAAATAAATTAATGTGATATACCATATCAACAAGTCAAAAAACTTCATGATTATCTCAATAGACACAGAAAACTTAATAGACAAAATACAGTACTTTTATGATAAAATCACTCAACAAACTAGGAATAAAAGGAAACCTTCTAAGCCTGAAAAAAAAATCTACAAAAAATCCATAGATAACATCACATTTAGTGGTGAAAGACTGAAAGCTTTCCCCCTAAGATCAAGAAAAGACATGAAAGCTACTTTCAGTGTTTTATTGGAAATTGTAATCATAGCAATGAGGCAAGAAGAAGAAATAAAATGCACATAGATTGGAAAGGAAGTGACACAATTATATTCCCAAATGACATAGATACATACATATACATACATACATATACATACATACATATATATATATATATATATATATATAAAGAGAATGAATTATTTTACATAAAGTTATTGGTTCAATGGTTCCAGACCTTATTATATATTTAAGAGAGACAAAAACATACTCCTACACAAAAATTTGTCATGAGCATAATCTTAGCAACAGTGTTTATAACTGCCAAAAAAGTGCATAAGATCAAATGTCCTTCAACTGATGAATGAATAAAGAAGATGTGGTATGTTTATGCAATGGAATATTATTCAACTGTAAAAAGGAAGCAAATCCTGATACATGCTACAAATTGATGAATATTTAAAATGTTATGCTGAGTGTAATAACTGAGTTAAAAATAATCATATCCAGATATATGAATTAGGTAGAACTTAATAAATATTACAGAGTCCTGACATTTTAAAATTCAATAATTATATCCTAAAAGATTCCATTTTATATGGAATACACAAACTAGACAAATCTATAGGGACAAAAACCCTATTAATGTTAGCTTAGGGTTCAGGCAGATGAAGTTACAGGTAATGATTGGCACTGATATATTACTTTGTTTTGAGATGGTAAAAATATTTCAAAATTAACTATGATGATGATTGCACATATCTCTGAACATACTGAAAGCTACTGAGCTATACACTTTAAATAGATGCATTCCATGTTATGGTACGTGAATTAAAGCTGTTACCAAATAACTACAAAAACATAGGTTGAACATGAAAGGATGGAAAGGACTTAAAAGGATGCAAACCCTAGTCATAAAACATCTGGTATGGTTGTATTACTACTTTTAACCAATTCATTTTCTACACTAAAGCTGTCAGTCTCCTAAACACAAGGACTATGATTAAGTGGGCTATGGATTCCTACTACTCAGCACATTGTCTGGTATTTAGAAAACATTCATCATCTACTTGTGGAATCACTGAGTTGTTTATTGATTGATTTGGAATAAAACTGATTACAGCTGCTACTTACAGCAACATGAATGAATCTAATAGACATGATGAAACAAAAACTAGACATAAAAGAATATACACTGTTATGATTCCATTTTTAAGCATTAATGAACAATCCAAGCTAATGTACAGTGACAGAAGCAAGCCTCCTGCAGTTCTGAAAATGCTGCATATTTTTATTTAGGTGGTTATTTAATAAGTCAGCAGTTAAGATTTTTATACTTTATCATATGTATATTTGTAAATTTAAAAATTAATAGTAAAATGATCCTTGTATAAATATAGGTTGTGGGTCTGTATGCTGCCATATATTAATTTCTTCAGGAAGGTTTCTTTATATAGAATATTTTGTGATGCTTCTTTTTATATTAATATCATTATCATTTTGCACTCAAACAATTTAGCATTTCTTGCCTTTGTTACTGTCTTGGTAACTTTCCCTGTCACTGAGACGAAATACCAGATATCTACAAGTTAAAGGAGGAGAGATTTATTTTGGCTTATGTTTCAGTAGTCTCAGTCCTTGTGTGATTGGCTCGCTCCAAGGCAGGATAGCATGACACAGGGGCATGGCAGGAGAATAGTTCCTCAAATCATGACAGACCGATAGGATAGGGAGATAAACCCTTTCAGGCTATACCCACAGTGACTCACCTCTTCTGACCGTGCCGCACCATCTAAGTGTTAGCTATAAGCCCCATAATCCAATAACCTCCCAAAAGCCCTATTTATGAGCTCATGAGGCTTTGGGGGGGACATCTAGACAGAAACTATGTCACAATGTACTATAGAAAGAAAAATATGGCTAGAAGTACCTTATTAAAGTAAACTTTGTAAATAGTTCTTCATCAAAGGCTACATATGTGTCACTTCCACATACTATCCCTGGAACATCAGATCTAGACTATAAACTTAATATATGTGCTGCCGAAGCGAGCGCTAGACTCTAATTTAAAACAGGAATTACATACCAGTTTGAAGGTGTCTTAGTCCATTTTCCATTGCTATAACAAAATATGAGGCTGAGTTATATATGTAAAGAAAAGAAGCATATTTAACTCAGTTTGGGAAGTCTTAAACTTAAGGCATAACACCAGCATCAGATTAGTTTGTGAAGATGGCATGACAATGATGGGAAAATGTTCAGGGAGTGATCACATAGCAAAACAGGAAGCCATAGATTGTGTAGGGGCTAGTTTTTCTCTTTTACTACCACCTATTCTCCTGAGAACAATCAACTCACTCCATAAGACCAGAATCAATCTCTTCCAAGAGCAGTGGCATCAATGACCTAATTACCTTGCACCAAACCTCACCTTTTAAGGGGTTCCATCACCTCAACACTGCCACACTGAGGACCAAGCTTTCAATATATGAAACACTGAGGCACTAACCACATCCAAACCATGGCAAGAGATTAAGGGTAATTATTCTGTATGATAACAGATCCTGTATATACTATAAATTTGTCCCTTCAGCTAATAGGATCACTCTAGATGAGAAGAGTCCCACACACATATTTATCAATCTCAAAGAAAAAGTTCCATAAGGGAAAATCCAGATGCTATAACTTCAAGTATCTCATATTTTTCCTTAACCCAATATTTAGAAACACTAAATCTAATAAAATAGAAAGAAAACAAAATTAAATAGATTTTGGTTCATCCTGTCAGGGATTAAGTAAGATATCTCCTTTGCCATTCCACATGCCCTAAACTGTATTTTATATTTGACCTTAATGTTTCCATGACAACATGAAGAAATGTACTATGCTTTTGCAAGTAGATACTTTGTATTTTCTGAACCTAACATTATCCTGAAATCTCTCACCAAGACAAAAAATGCCCTTTTCCCAAAAAATTCCGTAATAAGAGGGGCTGCTGTAATTTTCAATCCCAGTTAATAATTTTGTGGTTTCCTGATGAAAGAAAAGAAATATGACTTGTATTCTTCATATTCTTCATTAAACAAGGCTGATCCAGGATAGCTTTAACCAATTAAACCATTTGCATTGGACATTCTTATAGCCATTTTTTTCTGTTTTTTTTGAAAATGTTAATTCTCTTTTTCCATGGTACCCCCATTCTACAAACTGTGAAATAAAAGTATTGACTATTAATGAATGAAACTACAAAATAAAAATAAATTCTTAAAAAATATTAATTATTTAGAGCAAACTGCCAACTCTCTGTAGAGTAATGGGAGTTGGATAAGAACTGTTGTTTTCCCCAGGCATGTGAGAGCACTAGCCTGTACCTGTGCCTCTCATGTTCACACATTCCTCTGTTGTGGAATTCAGTCAGAAACTCTGCATCCCCCACCTCCTACTCTTTCCACCCTCCCTTCTCAAGGACTCTGGAGAATGAATTCAGGACCTTGGAATGAAGACAGTAAAGGAGGCTGTTTCTTTAATCACCTTAACATCTTTGCCTTGGTCTAGGTTTCTCCAAGTTGGGTGAATTCATCAAATGTGTCTGGACAGAGGTGCTCTCTTAGTAAGTGCACTCCAGTACAAAGTTATTTTTCTTATCTAAAGTCTGGGGCCCAGTACCTGAACTCCTCCTGGTTGTGAGATACCTATAGAAGCACTGTTAACTCTTTCAGGACAGAAAGAGGGGTTATGTATTCACTCCTTGATTTATAAAATGATGTCTTACAGAAGGTGAGCAACCTGAAGAATTCAGTGTTGACTAGAAAGTCAGGGACAACAACCAGTATAATTCTACCTGTGCTTCCTCTTCTTTCTACCTACCCAATTTTCATGTGCCCTTCAAGGCCTAGCTCAAATTTCACTTGAACTAGGAAGGCTTCTTGACCACTAAGATGACTGTGACCTTTCTTTCTCCTTGGATCACTTATAACTTGAGCTTGGCATACAAAATTTTTTATATTTGCAATGATTTTCTCTGCATATGTATCATGCCACTATATACTGGACCCAACTTCCTCAAGAATTGGAGCCTTGCTGTGGTATATATATACACACACATATATATTATGTATACATACATGTACACATATGTATGTATACATAAGCACAGTGTGTTTGTGCATGTAAATGAAGTTTCAGGACAAGTCCCCTTGTCTTCCTTTCTTGTCAAATTGCTATCCTTAAAGCTTCTCTTACATAGAAATTCAGAATTAGACATAATGGTGATGATCTGTTTTAGAGGCTTTCCTCATCTTCCTCAAAGAAAGATTCTTATTTAACATTTAATAACTTTAATGTATTTTTTATTTTTGTTGATTAAATACAATCTACCTTGAATTTTTCTTTTGAACCTTTATTATTTGCTTTTTCTTAAAATGGTTATTAAATTACCTGATAATTGAGACCAGCATACTGTATTTTTTTTCATCAGCTAGAGCCCATGAATGCAATGCTGTGTGTATGGTTAACACCCCCAAAATGGTATTGTATGAATGGAAAATATTCAGGACATCAAAAATGCTAGGCTAGGGCCAGGGATTTAGCTCAGTGGTGCCACTGCCTGCCTCATAGCACAAGGTCCTGAGTTAGTTCCCTGTACCAAA
>NW_022900951.1:84753125-84758666 GCF_012274545.1 Fukomys damarensis
CAGCATTTGGGAAGCTGAGGGAGCAGGATAGCTCCAAGTTCATGACCAGCCTGTTCTCCATAGTGAGTTCAAGACCAGCCTGAACTACACAGCAAGATCCTGTATCGAAAAAAGTTATGCTAAGAGAGGAATTAAACAGGGTACATTTAACTCCTTAAACAAAACACATTTTATATGCATAGATTAGATATAGATATAGATATAGATAGATATAGATATCTGAGGATTGAACCCTGGGAATTTACACTGAGTTATATCATCAGTGTTTTTTACGTTTTATTTTATGATAGCATCTTGCTAAGTTGTCTGGGTTTGACTTGAACTTTTGATCCTACTGCCTCAGTCTCCCAGAGTGCTGGGATTATAACCGTGCACTACCGCTTGGAGAAGTATATTGATGCATTTATATCACAATGCCATTGCAAAGAGCCAAGGTTCATTTGCAGCTATTCCTGATTAGGCAGATGAATCTCTGCTTGTACTTCTCTGTCCTTATAGTATTGACCACCCTCAGTGCAAACACATCTGTCTACAATTGATACTCAACAAACCAATTGCATTGAAATCTCTTATAAATTACCAGCTAGAAAAAAAATGCCCCTTCAAAAGGACTAATAAGCTGACATTTTATTTCAAAATGACCAACTGAGACACAAGATGAATAACCAGGTCCTCTTACGTGTGAAACCTTGTACTAGAAAATGTAAGAATCTAGTTTGCCAAGCAAGTGACTATTCTTAAAATTACTATGAAAAACAAAGCCATTAGCAATATATTCTAAAATGTTAAGGCTCATTTTGTTAAGTCAAAAAGTACTCTTCTCAACCTGCCCTCACAGGAAGAACTGACTCATTATGAATCAATTTTGCATACCCTTGGCACTACCACTCTATTTTAGGCATTATCCCATTCTGAGTCACTTTACTTATACAACTACTTCTGTGAATTTCTCCACATTTTATACAGAGAATCAGACTTCTGGAAATCCTTAGGCTGAAAAAGCTGAAGAGATTGTCCGTGGTTCTGCATATTTTTTTCCTTTGTGTTACTTTTGTCAGTGAAGGCTTTGAATACCTTTTCATAAAAAAGTTTTTAAATACATCAACTAAAACTCTTAACAGTGAATTCTATTATTTAATGTTCAAGAACTAGCAAAATTAATCTATTGTGTTAGAAACCAGGATACTGGGATGCTGATTATATTCCTTTTTCTAGGTGCTTGGTAGACATATAGTTATATTTGCCTTATAAAGATTCATCGAGTGAGCTGGAGGTATTGCTCAGTGATTAGCCAACATGCACAAGTCCCTGGGTTGGATCCCATCACTGCAACAAAAATTATTGAGCTATACATTTTTCTGGAATGCTGGTAATAATCTTATTTATTGCTCTGGGTACTTGCTAGTTATACAGTTATATTTGCCTTATAAAATTCATTAAACTATAAGTACCTTTATTATTTGTTCATTTATGTAGATGAATATTCTAATTTAATGTAAAGGTTCAAAAGTAAAATGACACCATAAAGGATTACAAAGGAAATCTAGTTGGCTGAAATACATTTCTGTATACACAGCCTAAAGAGGTCTTCTCCCTAACTTAAGATCTAGGATTGAGAATCCAAGAAAAAAGAGCTAAAGTATACAGAGAGATATGAGAAAGTATATCCTTACTTCCATTAGTTAATAATCTCATTCAAGAAAGAAGGTCAACAAACTTAAACTTTGGAAAAACCAATAAGCACATGGTATTTTCTAAGATTTAAATAAGAAAAAGAGTGAAGAGAGAAAAATAAAAAGAAATACTTTGGGGCCTAACTGTTAGGGTGGAAGAAATAGGGGAATGTGTAATATGTGCTATAAATGGAAGAATATGAATGATTTGATAATATGATAATATGAAGGCAGTGCATCCTTTTTTGGAATATGACCGGTCAGAGGCTTGGGAAGCATATCTATCAAGCCATGATCAAGGAAGCACATCAGTAGGTACAGAGCAGGAAAAGGAGTTGAACTTGAATTTCTTATTAATACAAAACCACTGAAAATTTTTTGGCAAAGTAGAAGAGAGAATGCTATTTTAAGAATTTATTCAGTTCAATTTAACAAACATTTACTAAATGCCAGCCAGTTTAATATACTATGCTAGATTTTGCCCTGGTTAATAGCTTCAAAGGGTCTTTTTGTTTCTCTGATTTGTATTTTCTGTAAGTACTAGACATATCGAATTTATAAATATCTTAATTAATTTTACTTTCTAGGTTGGTTTAAGTTAGAATGCAGTTTATTAAAAACAGAGACTCTCGATAATATGAATTAATCAAAACTGGGACAAAAAGACAATAAGATACATTCTTTTTGGGTCAGAAACATTCCTCAAAGTTTATAGTTGGATTGTATTCAAGTAAATTGTTTGTTCAAGTGTTTTCCCTTCAGGCAATGTTCTTTTCAACACACAAAATGCTGGGGCTGGATGGACTGTGAGACCCAGGGAAGGAAGCAGATTTTAATAATTATTGAATAACACAATGATTCATCCTAGTATCTTTCTATATTAACCATTTTGAAAGTTTGATGATAAAAAGAGACCATGCAATAGCTCATCCAAATACAAAACCCCAGATTCTAGAGAAGCTTCCAATGCATCCATCCCACTCTGATTTTCCTGTTGTATAACATAGAGGTCACATTGAGTTGTAAGGTAGGGATTGTCAATTGTACACTGAGAAAGTTAGTGGAAATGGCTGTTTACACCATTCCTTGTAGTGCCTAAAAGCTATTCTATCTTTGTCATCATGACTACTAGTCAAAGCACGCTTTATTATTTCTCTAAGGCATATGATCCAGACTCCATGGCTGCCAATAAAACATTTGTTTCGTGAAGACCAATACTAAGCCTTCTTTATTATGAGGTGAATGCTAGTAAAGATTAGTATTTGCTAGGAAAATGTGTCAAAATAGTCCTTTAAGAAGTGGCTTCTCTCCCCTGTTTAGTACTGGGCTAATATTTTTCTTTTACCGTCAGGAAATAGAAATCCCTAGGTAAATAGTTTAATTTTACTTGTTCTCTCATCGTTCCTCTCTATTTCAGAATCTCTTAAATACAAGACTATTTTACTACAATGTTAAAGAGGGTGTCCATAATTCACATACAGATGGTACAATCTCACTACTTATTTTAACATGGAATAAATTATCAGCATTCAGTTGTCATACCCAGATTTTCGTAGCTCTCTTTTTGTTTTCCTTAGCTGAAGGCTAGAGCTACATCTCCAGGCAATGATGAAAGGAATACACCTTCTCTCTGAGATCCAAATGTAAGGGACAGAAATTGCTGTGCTTCATCTCACCTGAACCTCTGTAGAAAAAGCTTTTTGCAATTTATAATCTGGAGTCAGAAAAATCTCTTTTCCAATTCCCAGCCTGGAAAAGGCCAAAAGATAAAGCTTTGAATTCTGTTTCTTGATAAAGGTTCAAAAGTGTATGTAAGTGTATGTGTTTAAGCATAAATGTATGTATATAATATATATAGGCTTTACCACTTTATGTAGTAATGAATCAAACTTTTTTCACACATGTAATTTTTTTTTCCAACTGTGGCATTCTCTGGTATTTTTAATGATATATTTTTACATTAAATGTCTACAAAGTGGTCCAATATATCAATATTTTCCTTTATGTGTTCAGATTTTTATAACATACTTAGGATGTCATTTCTTACTCCACATTTATAAGGATATTGTCTCTACAATTTCTTCTAGGATATTTACACCTGATACTTTAGATTACTATTACTATTGATCCTTTAGAGATATGCATGTTAGCACTTTTACTTAGAGTTATGTATCCTAGGGGAAATCAAAGATAAATATAAATCCTTAGCCATAAGAATAGTATTAATCACTGTAGGAACTTATGGTTAAAACAACTTAAAATGTCTGACAACAATCAAGTAACTGAATAAATTATGGTATATTTATTTGATATAGCAAAATAAATCCATTAAAAGATGACAAAGTTTTTAGAGATCAGATGAGGTGTGTTTTATTGTGAAAAAAGAAACGAGGACTTTACAGCAGAATGATATATGCAGCATGATCACAATCATGTCAATTACAGATTTACACACAAAAACTTTTGTAAGTTTCTGCAGCAAAAAGCAACTGTGGGATGATGGATAATTTTATTTTTATTTTTTGTGTCTTTCTGTACTTTCCTACTAATATGATGACATTACTTTATAATCAAGAAATTATAGGTATTATTTTAAAATAAATAAAATCCACAACACATGTTAAGAGAGACTAAGCAAATTGAAATCTGAGCTATAAAGCACATTCTTTTTGGAAGCATATGGCACTTTCTCCAAAATAGACACATGGTAGCTAGTAAAGCATGCCTAAGTAAATGCAAAAGACTTGAATTTTTACCATGCATATTATCAGATCACAGTGCAATGAACCTAGAAATCGGTAGCAAAAGAAACCACAGAAAATATGCAAATGTATCGACAATTAAAAAACACAGCTTTGAATAATCAGTGAAACACAGAAGAAATTAAGAAATAAGAGTTCCTAAAATTAAATGATAATTACAGCACAACATACCAGAACTTATGGAACACAATGAAGACAGTCTTACGAGGAAAGTTTATTGCAGTGAAGGCCCAAATCAGAAAAACAGAATGAACCCAAATAAATAGCTTAATGATGACTCTTAAGGTACTAGAAAAATAAAAATAATCCAAATTTAGAGCTTGTACAAGGGAGGAAATTATAAAGATCAGAGAGGCAATCAATAAAATGAAGATTAAAAAATACATAGAATCAATGAATAGAAGAGCTGTTTCCTTGAAAGAATGAACAAAATACACAAATCCTTAACCAACTTAGGAAAGAAGAGGTACAAGCAAATGAAATTAGAAATGAAAACTGTGACATCACAAACACCATCAAAAATCCAGATAATGGCTGGGGATTTAGCTCAGCGGTTCAGTGGCCTGCCTCACAAGCACAAGGACCTGAGTTCAATTCCCGGTATCACAAAAAAACCAAAAAACAAAAAAAAAAAAACAAAAAAAAATCCAGAAAATTATTAGCAATTATCTTACAAACCTATATATCAAAAAGTTAGAGAACTGTGAAAAAGTGGAGGGGTTCCTAGCTACATATGAATTATCAAAATGGAACCAAGAAGATTAATAAAATCTTGAATAATCAACAGCAATGAAATTTAATCAGTAATAAAAACCTACCAGTTAAGATAAGCCTGAGCTGATTGATTGACAACTGAATGCTACAAAAACTTCAAGTAAGAACTAACACCAAAACTCCTGAAACTTTTGAATGAAATTTAGGTAGAAGGAGTACTCTCATAATTATTCTTAGAAGCTTTCATTACCCTGCTCTCAAATCTAGACAAAGATAGAAGAAGAAGAAGAAGAAGAAGAAGAAGAAGAAGAAGAAGAAGAAGAAGAAGAAGAAGAGGAAGAGGAAGAGGAAGAGGAAGAGGAAGAGGAAGAGGAAGAGGAAGAGGAAGAGGA
>NW_022900951.1:84758693-84761568 GCF_012274545.1 Fukomys damarensis
ACAGGAAGGAGACTAGGAAGAAGAATAAGAGGAAGAGAAACAGGAACAGGAAGAAGAAGAAGGAGAAGAAGAAGAAATATAGGACAATCTCTCTACTGAACATAGATGTAAAGATCCTGGCAGCAATCAGTGGAATGGTCCAAAGTGGTTTGGCTGTAGGCAGATCCAGCTGGGGCCCTGCCCTGACCCTAGAAGTCTGGGCACACAGGCCCAAGCCAAAAGCCCATCCAGAAAAGAGCTGCATAGATGCACAAGCATCATTCAGAGTTCCACTCCAATACCATCAGTAACTGCACGCAGAACCCAGTGAGCAGTGGTGTGGAACAGAGAGGTGCAGCTTCAGGTAGGTCTAGCCAGGGCCCCACGCTGAACCTAGCCAAAGGCCCACCTGGAAAAGAGCTGCACAGGCCCACAAATATCAGCTAGAGGCTTGCCCTGATACTATTGGTAAGTGCACAGAGACCCTAGCCAGGATCTTGCTCAGATACCAGGGACTAAGGTGCACAGTCTTCAGCCAAAGGTACTCCTAGACAATAACTACATTAGGTCCCTAGTCAGAGGCACACCTAGATACCATTACAAGTGTGCACCGGCCCCAGCCAGAAGCCTGCCCAGATAACAGGTCAGCTCAGGGATCCTGAAGGCCACCACTCTGAATCCAGGAATTGGTGCACTGGTGAGCAGCAGAGAAAAGGCCTCTTGGTGGCTTGCTGAGAATTGAAAACCACTGGATGAGCAAGAAGTTGTCTCAACAAAGGTGCAGCAGGGTGCATCTGATGAAATGAGAAGATACGTAAACAAGTCTCAAACTGGACTTCCAGATCACCTAACGCAACTGTAAAGGGAAGTAAGGCATCACAATCTGATACTCAACCACCTGGATTTCCTGAACTGGCAATGAAAGAGAATCTGGAAAAATGAAATCAGAAATAATTTCTCAGATAACAACAGAGAATGTGCCCATAGTGCAAGACATGATTAATAAATCTAGAGTGGACACAGATAAAAAAAATAGATAAGTTGAGGAACATAATGGAATCCCAAGATAGGAAACAAATGGGATCCATAAAACAGATGTAAGCAGATATCCAGGAGATTAAAAACTCCACTGAAAGTTTATTCAGCAGAATGAGCCAATGTGAGGACAGAATTTCAGATATAGAAGATAAGATTTCAACTAGTAACCAGGAAAAGATAAACAATTTAACAATAGTGAAGGACAATGAGAAATCAATCCAGCCGCTGCTAAATGGTGCAAAGAAGAATAACATGGCTGATTAGAGTTAATGAAGAAACAGGACAGAGTGCAGACAACATAGAAAAACTATTAACAGGCATAATGGCAGAAAACTTCCCAAGTAGGGGAAAAGAACTTGACATACAGATAAGTGAGGCATATAGGACTCTAACTAGCCATGTTCAAAAATACCTACACATAGGCATATAATAGTTAAGATTCCAGAAACCCAACAAAGAACAAAATTCTACAAGCAGTTAGAGAAAAGAAACAAATCACATACAAAAGAAAGCTCATCTGAATCATAGCAGACTGCTCAACACAAACCCTCAAGGCAAGAAGAGACTAGAGTGAAGTATTTCAAGCTCTAAAGGAAAACAATCTCCAACCCAGACTGATGTACCCTGCAAAACTATCTTTTAAAAATCTATCATCTCAGTAGATAAAGAAAATCCAACATCCATGTGTGATAAAACCCAGAGGAAAATAGGTACACAGGATTTTATCTGATTCTGATAAGAGCCATGGATGACCAAAGAACTGCCAACATCCTGTTAAATAAGGAGAAACTGAAAGCTTTGCCTATACAATCAGAAACAAGACAAGGATGCACAGTATCACCATTCCTGTTCACCCTAGTTCTCAAAACTTTAGCAAGAGCACTTGGGCAAGAAGAAGAAATAAAAGGGGTACATATAGGAAGAGACAAAGTCAAAGTATCACATTTGCAGATGACATGATCCTATATCTACAAGACCCAAAATATTCCATCAAAAGATTCCTAGAGTAAATAACCAAGTCCAGCAATGTAGTAGGGTGCAAAGTAAACACCTCAAAATCTATAGCATTCCTGTACACTAGTGATGAACTCAGTGAGAAAGAAATCGAGGAAACAATACTTAGGAATTAACATAACTACAAAAATGAAAGACATCTACAACATCTACAACAAATATTTCATTATTCTGAAAAAGGAAATTGAGGAGGATTCAGGAAATGGAAAACAGCCCATGCCCCTGCCTGCCAGTGTTGTGTACTGGACTCAGGATGTTTGAAGAAGTACATGTCCCATCCCCAGTCATGACCACTGCCCATAAGAGCCCTGTGCTGGACACAAGAAGTCCCAGGGGGCTCATTCCCCACCCAGAAGTACCCTGGAAGCATCCACCTGGATTCAGTCCCTGATTTCTCCACAGCAAAGAGTAACAAAGTTGACAACTAATAGGCTGATCTGATTGAAGAAGAGACCAACTCTCAGGAGGAAAGTTTCCCTTCAGAACTGAAGTCATACTCTTTTGCAGAGACCTTGTGAGAGACAGCCTTGATAGATAGGCTTAGAGAGAGGGAGAGCTAAAGAAGGATCTCCTAACATTCCCTTGGGAAGCCCCAGATGAAAGGTAACAAAGCCTGTATTCATTTGTGGAAGAACAGGATGGGTGAGATTAATTGTCAAACGGGGTGGTGAAGAAGAATAAGAAGAAGAGGAGGAGGAGGAGGAGGAGGAGGAAGAAGAAGAGGAAGAGGAAGAAGAACAAGAAGAAGAGGAGGAGGAAGAAGGAAGAAGGAGGAGGAGAAAGAAGAAGAAGAAGAAGAAGAAGAAGAAGAAGAAGAAGAAGAAGAAGAAGAAGAAGAAGAAGA
>NW_022900951.1:84761909-84764434 GCF_012274545.1 Fukomys damarensis
GAGGAGGAGGAGGAGGAGGAGGAGGAGAAGAAGAAGAAGAGGAAGAAGAAGAAGAGGAAGAAGAAGAAGAATAAGGCATATATTCTAGTGATATTTTTGAGCTCTGACACTGTTGCTAATATCCAGCAAATATCAGCTCTCTGAGTTACTACAGATCAATCTAACAGCGTGGCCTAAATGTCTTCAATAAAGTCAGAGCCCTCTTT
Source organism: Fukomys damarensis (assembly GCF_012274545.1). Taxonomy (NCBI): domain Eukaryota; kingdom Metazoa; phylum Chordata; class Mammalia; order Rodentia; family Bathyergidae; genus Fukomys; species Fukomys damarensis. The sequence continues at coordinate 84,762,116 of NW_022900951.1, forward strand.
GTTTTGGTAACAGGCTGTTGAGGAGTATTATCCAATTGACATTGATGCCATTGTTATCACTGAATTGACTTCCATAACCAAGGTAACATAGTAGTGGCCAGAAGTTAGTATTCTCTCTATTCCAATACCAGGATTGACTGTGAGGTCATAAACAATACTATGACTTGCTCCCAAAGAATGGCACACTGAGGCAAAAAATTTGCAAAGCTCTAGCGCGTGTGAGCACACACACACACACACAAGCACCCTACCAACAACAACCTCCCCCCAAAAGATCCAGAAACATGAAAAGACAAGGCAACAAAATGTCTCCAAAACCTTCCAACTTCCCCTGATTGATAAAGGGGGTAATTGAGGGGGAAGAAATGATGAGCTACACAACAGATAGGTAATGGTACCAATAGAAGGAAAACAGTTCTATGATGTGCTTGGTTTGTTTAAAGAATATATAACTAATCACACAATGACCATAATGAAACAAATGATTAGATTAGAGAGAGTGAGAGCTAAATAGGGATCTTCTGGCATCCCCTGGGAAGTCCTAGATCAGACAGAGTTAACGGGCCCTGTATTCTTTTGTGGAAGAACAGGTTGGGTGGGATTAATTGTCAGATAGGGTAGTCCTGAAGAAGAAGACATATATTCTAGTGATATAGCAAGTGTAGAGTACACACATAAACAGTAGAGATAAAAACAGAGATGCAAAACAGGACTACCCAGAAAAAAAAATAATGAGAGACTATAAGAAAGTTCCAAAGAGAAAATCCAGATTAAAAGATAACTAAAAAGGGCCGGGGATTTAGCTCAATGGTTCGGTGGCCTGCCTTGCAAGCGCAAGGGCCTGAGTTTAATCCATAGTACAAAAAAAAAAAAAAAAAAAAAAAAAAAAAAAAAAAAGGATAACTAAAAGTATGGGTAGCAGAAGCGACCAATGTGAGGAAAGAGTTTGACACCTAGAGGACAGGGCTGTGGTCAATGATCAATTAATAAGTGATACCTTGAAAAAAAAAAGAAAATATGAAAAATGGATCCAACAGTTCCTAGATGACTTATAGAGGACTAATATAAGAGTAATGAAGTTTACTGAAAAATCATAATATGGCATAAAGGGCATTAAAACCCTGTTTACATAAATAATAGCAGAAAACTCTCCAGACCTGGAGAAAAATTTAACAAACTGATAAGTAAAGCATACAGAACTCTAAATAGCCATGATCACAAAAAAATTAAAGTATCATAAATATAGCACAAGAATATATTCTTAAAGTCTTCTAGAGAAAAGCAATGAGGACTTGGGTAGTTCTTTAGAGTCCCCCCCGCACCATTTCTTGAATATAACCACATGTTGTATTCAGGATCTTATTGTTTTCAGTTGAAGAAAACTGCTCATATATCTTCCAGAACTGTGAGAAATGAAATCTTTATAAACTGATCAGTCTAGTTGATCAGTCTATGGTATTCTGTTACAGAAGCACAAAGTGGACTAAGACATTTTATTTTAATAAATAATAACAGTGGTCAGGCAACAACCACTTTATTTTTTACTTTTTAAATATATAAAATTTATTAATCCATTCTTATAAAAAAATCTAACACTGATTATCCTTATATGTTTGACTTTCATGGATTTATCTCCTTTACTGATAAATTCTAAACTTGATATAAATATTATTTTTAGATTGTTAGATTTCCATTACTGTGACAAATATCTGAGATAGACAACTTCATCATCATCATCATCATTATCGTTTTGGTTCATTGTTTTAGAGGTCTTGGTTCATGGTTGTTTGACCCTGTTGCTTTGGGTCTGTGGTAAAAGAATATCATAGTGGTAAACCTGTGATGGGGGTGGGAGACAGAGAAAAAGAGAAGGACACACACACAGAGAGAGAGAGAGAGAGAGAGAGAGAGAGAGAGAGAGTAGCATGTTCATCCCCAGTCAAACCAAACCTACAATAGAAGGTAAAGCACACAACTGGGCATGATGGTGCACACCTGTAATCCTAGCACTCAGGTGGCTAAGGCAGGAGAATCTCTATGTTCAAGGCCAGCCTGGGCTGTATCTTGAGTTCAAGGCCACCCTGAGGTACACAGCAAGGCCTAGTCACAAACAAATCAAATATTTACAAGCAACCAAAAACAGAAAAGAAAACAGCACACACACAAGAGGATTGAAGTTGTTCTAATTAGATCATGAATGAAGGAGTTGATCAACCTTTTCTGTGGCCTCTGCGGCTGCTTTGAACCCTGACACTATGAGGAACAAAGAAACAGTCTGAAGTTCAATATCATCTCTCCTTTCTCTCTCTCTCTCTCTCT
>NW_022900951.1:84764599-84832332 GCF_012274545.1 Fukomys damarensis
CATTGCTGCTATGTCCCTTCAAAATACTCTCTCTCCCTTCAAACATTCTTATACCATCATTCTTATCACTGTCAGACACAGTTCTGAATGTCCTCTTTTGTGAATGTCTTTAATTGTGCTGTTATGTCTGCTTATATGTACTGAAATAATTCAAAATGTTTGCATTTCTTTTTCATTTTGACTTTATGGAAGAGCTAAATTTTACAAAATGCCAGATCTGGTGAATAAGCTGGGCAGGGATAGGTATATCATAATGATTTTATGGGCATGCCTTTCTGTTGGATGGCATTCAGCAGCAGCATTCAGCATAGTTTTTTATCACAGCTCATAAAGATACTCACAAAATAAGACTTCTACATGTCTTTCATAAAATGGCAAGAATTATAGGATGTGTGTTCAATGTGAGCGAGACTATAAGGGCTGGGGTTTTAGCTCAGTGTTTCCACTGCCTGCCTTGCGAGCTCAATGTCCCAGGTTTGTTCCCTAGTACTAAATAAAATGAATCAGCCTAGATATGAATTTAATGCTAAATATTCAGAAATAATATTTTTTAAAACTACAAAATTTTATGGACCAGTGATTTGCCTCAGTGGTTCCACTGCCTGTTTTGTAAGCGCAAGGTCCCGAGTTCAATCCCCAGTATCAAAATACGAAAGAAAGAGAGAGAGAGAGAGAGAGAGAGAGAGAGAGAGAGAGAGAGAGAGAAAGAGAAAAAGGCCTCCACCACGGTGTGACACCACATCTCTGATTCTGTAGATCCCTTCCAGAGCTCCTTGTCTTACCCAAACTACAAGACTATGAGTTGGTAGCCGGAAATAATGCAATGTGTTTCTAAGTGTAACAAATTTTTAAAATTATGCATTCAGTATATATTTTGATCATACCTTGTAGTATAGGAACTCAGCAAATATTTATAAATATTGGTGTTGCATCATGGCTCTATTCTTAGTCTTTCTTCTTTTTATTGTACATGTTCTGCTCAAGGAGGCTCATCTGTTCCCATATTTTAAACTACCATCAATGTGCTTATCATCACTGTATCTATATCTGGCCTAACTCTCTATCAACAATGGGTATGGTGGCTGAAGAGCAGCTTAGTGATTTAGAGACTCTGTTTCACAATGGGAGAAAGGGGGGGCTGGAAATATAGGTCGGTGCAAAGGACCTGGATTCAATGATTAGTATTGACAAAAAAAAAAATGTACCAAGCACTAGCAATTCCAACTGCTTTATGGTTAATTTCACTTGTATGACCCAAAGGAAGGTTAACATCTCAAGCTTACACTCAAAAGTAATGTCAAGTTTAATCCCTTCAAAATCTTCCTTTCTTCTCGCATTATCCATATTAGTCATTGACATCACTAAACTGGAAACCTAAGATGAGAGTTTTCCACAATAATTCCATTTTACCTTCCCCACATGTACCAAAACATGACATCCAGAAAACTGTATCTCATAAATATTTCTAGAATCTGTTTCTGTGTTCCATTTATACAATCCTTGTCCTAGTTTCTGCTTTTATCTTATTCTTTCACTTCCTGGACTACTTACAAAAATAGTCACACAACCATCCTATTAGCCTTCTAATAGCCATGCTTATACCACAATCTTCTAGTAGATCATTATTGCTTATATGGTATATGTCAGGTTTCTTACTTTCCACGGTTCTCCTTGGTCTGGTGCCTGAAAAACAAGGCTTTTGAGCCTTGCTTTTCATTGATTTCTACCTGTTACTTCTTTAATTATGAACTACTTAAACTTTCCTATTCATATCATGCCAGTTCCTCTCTGGTTTTAGGCTTAGTGCTGCATCATCTTTTGAAATAGTCTTTCCTTTGCTCTTCACTCCTTCTTTGGAAAACTCCTATCCATCTTTTAAGAAGTCCCACCAAGGCAACTTTAGTTGTTTTTCTTCTGTTTTTTTATAATATACTTTGCATAATTCAGTAAGAACCAATATAATAAATACGAAGAAAATCTGTGTGTCTGTCTTCTCTGGTAGATTTTTAAATTCTTGAGGATAAGAACTGATGTTGGTGGTGGTGATGGTCACAGTGATACAATGTTTGTGGAAGAAAAGTAAGAAGGTCAGGGATTTAGCTCAGTGGTGCTGTGCCTGCCTCTCAAAAAAAAAGGGGGTGGGGGAGAAGAGGAGGGTCAGAAAGAGGGAAGAGAAAGGACAGACAACCTAAACTTTTCTGCTACTGCAATGTAAGGACAGATTGTATTAATATAACTGCCAAAGTCTTAATGGTATCTGTGATTTTACTACCAGAAATATCAGCTCTGGGAGCAAATTATATATCATAGAATGGCTTTGCTATGATTGTTAATGACTTTTAGATGATTGCTAAAAGCAAGTTTTATAGCTAAACTGAAATCTAAAATCAAATGTTTCTTGCCTCTCTTAATGAGAGATTAATGTGAAATGACAAATTCTCTAGAAGGCCCTAGTATAATTTGAGAAACAGGGAAAGTGACCTCTTAAAGAATATGAACAAGTATTAACCTTCTTTCCTTCTTCAGAGGATATTAAGACCTTTAAAATTTGGAAATTCTAACTAGGGAACTCCTTACCATTGAAAGTTGTGGACTATCAACTAGAAGATAGTTTTTTAAATTACAGAAGTGTTAGAGAAAATGGTGAGAGGAAAAAATTTTCATTTTCAATGGGAAGGAAATTAGATGTGATGGGAAATAGTGTTAAAATCCAGTTAAGTAAACCTGAATATAATTCAGGATATATGTGGTGAATATCTGCCAGCTCAGGTATCACAAGAAATATATTAGTAAATAAAATATAACCCCTGATCTCAAAAAATATATAATCTGTCAGGCAAGGCCTTTGTAAAAATTTAGGCTTCTACACTAGTGTTTTCGAAATTTGTACTATAGAAATTAGCCTCTGTATCTAACATAGATGGGAATTTAAAATTAAGAACTTTAAAATGTCATGAAATACATTTGAAAAAGTGTTCCCACAAAATTTTAAAGATGAAATTAGCGAAATAATTTATTTACCAATTCTGCAGCTATATGGTTTAAGGAATTCAAGCACATGCTGCTTATGATGGAGGTGGTGATCAGGGTAATCACAAAAGTACCAATTATTGCTTACTTATTGCTTACGGTCCAAGCATTCTAAAATGTGTGACAAATTTCTCACAATGCATTATTTAATCCTTAGAACCCTGTGAGATAGGTACTATTATGATCTCTTTTTAATAAAGAGGAAAGCCAAGGTTACAAGAACTTAAATAGCTTATATAAGGTCACAATTTTTTTAAGTTATTATTTTTTGGGGAGGGTCTAGTACTGGAGGTTGAACCCAGGACCACATGCTTGCTAGGCAAGGATTCTAATTCTGAGCTACATCTCCATTCCTTATGAGTATTCTTTAAGCTTGTACATCAGTTATTAAAAGAAAGAAACAAGTTTTGTAGCCATTTGTATATAAAAGATCTATGTAAATTTTATTTTTAAGAATCCATGTAAAAATAATGCAGTAACAAATTGAATTATGGATATTGATAAAGGACTACAACTGTTATTCTTGGCACATAGTCTCATTTTTGTACTAAAAATCACATGTATATTATATATATGAGCCAATATAAATTTCATACTAATAAAAGATTATTTTTATATGCACTAAATGTCATGGTTCTGTGTATAATTTCACTTAGGGACAATAGTGTATTGTGCCATTCAAGTTTTGAAAACCTCTAATCTAGACCACTTAAAGACTACATCCTTGGAATTAAGAAGATATACAACATAAGTGAAATGTTGATGAGTTCTGTACTCTACAACTAAGAACATCGTAGTTGCAGGCCGGGGATTTAAGTTCAGTGCCACCTGCCTCGCAAGAGCAAGGACCCGAGTTCAATTCCTGGTACCAAAACAACAACAACAATAACAAGAGCAACAAAAAAAATCTTGTGGTTGCAATTCCTAACTTTTAGGCAGGCTATACTTGCCGAAATTTTTTTACCTTAGATGGAAGCATTTTGGTAGGAGTATGAGAGGAGAATATAACAAATAGCTTTTCCCAAACTGTGTCCAATAAACCTTCTCAACTTACTTCCATAATGGCCACAAAGATAAGAAGTTGTTACTTATAATAACAAATAATAATAATAATGAAATTATGATGTTTGGAGCTACTACTACTACCAGTAATCAAGCAATTACTATACTATGTAATTTAAAATTATTTTATTTATTCCTCTCAATAATCTTGGGATATGGGTACTATTATTATCTTGTTTTACAAGGGTAAAAATTTATACTTGGAGGTCCAAGGATTTAGCTTAGTGGTGCTGCACCTTCCTTGTAAGGTCCTAAGTTCTATCCCCAGTACTGGGGGTGGTGGGAATTTAGGCTTGATTTGGTTTGAAGAACAGGATCTCACTGCTAGGAAATAAGACAGCTAGAACAGAACCTCGGTTTATCTAATACTACCTTCTGTTCTCTTAACTACTACCTCAAATAGCATCCCCTCCCCCTTGTCAGCTATGTCAAATCCCCATTGCACTGTTCTTTTAATGGAAGCTCTTTAGAGGTAATAGGAATGGATGGGAAAGCATCAAAAAGAAATAGGGTTGGATGCCAAATTTCTTGCTGAAAACTATGCTCTTTTCAAGGACAACAGTGGTATTGTGTGATTAAGCATGAAGGATGATATTCATTTTTTTCATTGAATGACTAATGAGATTGCCCCCAACAATGTTTTCCCTAAGCTAGGCATGGTCAACCCTTATGCATATATCCAGCACCTCATTCCAGGCTGGTTGTGTGAAGTATTCCTCAGGATTCCCACATTATCATTCCAAAGATTACTAGGAAAAGTGAAAAATTGAAATTAAGGAAGCAGAAGTTCAGAGGATGTTTGGAAAGTGATCAGTAGGTTTTCTTTCTCTTTTATTTATTAAGTTTGTTGGTACATTTTAGTTATACAATATGATGACTTTCATCATTGGGAATTTGTATATTTTTATAATATTTCTTGGTTCTTATTTTTTCCCCATTGCCCTGCCCTACTTTCAATCCCTCCACCCCTCCCAGTTTACAAAGACTTTGTTTCTATTTTTTGATTTTCTCATGTTTATTCCTTTCCATTCTTTTCTTTCCTCTACCCCTCCCACTTCCCCTTCCTCTTTGGACCTTTTCTGCTCTTCATTAACAATTTCAGTTACACCAAAGAAACAACTTGGTATTTACACATATATGTCCTATTTATTTCACTTAAGAGAATGGCCTCAATGTGTATCCATTTATATCCACAAATGTCTTTGCTTTCTCATTCTTTATGGCTGAGTAGTATTCTATTTTATATATTGAAAATACCCCACATCTTTTTATCCAGTAGGCATTTGTGTTGTTTCCAAGATTTAGCTATTACAGACTGTGCTGCTATAAACATAAATGAGCATATATCATTGTGGTATGATTCTTTTAATTATTCTGGGACGATACCCAGCATGGGGACAGCTGGGTCAAATAGAATCTCTAAATATTGGGGTTTTTTTGTTTGCTTGTATGGTGTGTGTGTGTGTGTGTGTGTGTGTGTGTGTGTTTTGTACCAGGGAATGAACTGACAACCTTGCACTTGTGAGGCAGGCAGAGTGCCACTGAGCTAAATCCCTGGCCACCCTAATCCTAGTTTTTTGAGGTATCTCCATACTGATTTGCATGGTGGATGCACCAGTCTGCACTCCCACCAACAGTGTCAAGTGTTCCTTATCCCCCACAACCCACCAGCATTTGTTATTTCTTGATACAGCCATTCTTACTGGAGTGAGGTGGAATCTTAGCATTGTTTTCATTTGTATCTCTTGGATGACCAGTGAATAGGTATGTTTTTTTAAGGTTCCCAACTCCAGAGAAGGGCTCAAAGTCCTAGAGCCAGTGTTATTCTCTTCAAACATGGTCTAGGAGGCCTAACAACAAGGCCAGAGGAAAATATGGTGGTGTGCCCACTAAATCAATGAGATGTTTATCATTCCTTTGTTTCCATAATTTTGTAGTGTTATCAATTTTACATTTATTGAACACCTGTATACACAAAAAACATCTTAGTGGATGCTTAGGTAAGGACATAATAAAACTGTTTATGTACTTGATATTTTCATTGTAGAAATTGAGGCAGACATGTAAAGCAAATAATATCCCAGGTGACTGCACAGTTGGCCTTTACTAGAGTTTTTGTGAAGGTATTGGTATGTAACTTCTAAATTAAACAAATGTGAAATTTGCTGATTGGCAACAGAAGTTTCTGCATAAAACATGAGAAATATCTAAATTGGATGATAACTTAAAAGAACATCTCCAAGCTCAGGATTTGCAACATGGCTGACTAGATCAGGTGTTGTATGTGAATCACATGTACATTCTCTTGTTGGAGTACTTGAACTTAGTTCCTGCTTGATATTGTTTGTCTGTGTGTGTGTGTCTGTGTGTTTCTGCTTTGATTTAGTTGATGTTTCCTTTCTGTCCCTGTTCGCATATCCCTGTCTACTTTCTTCAACTCAAGCTCCCATGATACTATTTTCTTACTTTTGCTTGTTTCTCCCACTTTCTAAATTCCTTACTCTCTCTTACTCTCTCTCTCTCACTCTCTCTCTCTGTCTCTCTCTCTCTGTCACTCCTATCTTCTCTTGCATTAATCCTCCCATGCTCTCTATTCTATTCCTTTTGCTCTTATCTTACCTATGCCTTATATGTCTTCCCTCGCCTCTTGTCTACTTTATAAGAGCACAAATATTTCAACAGTTTGCCACAACCTCCTAGCTTTCATCAATCCCAAAGTACAACTGCCTCCTCCTGTATCTCATCCTTCCCCCACAAATATCTTCTTCAGTCCAATATTAGCCCTTCAATCCAACAAAAAGCCATCTAGTGGAATCTGACCCCACATCTAATTTTTTTACCCATTAATACTACCCATCTCTATTGCCACCCCACAGATTTTTATTCTTCTTTCACTTACCCATGAGACACTGCTCTCCTCCTTTCCTGCCATATTATAGAATAACTGCTAATAGCAATTGAATATAGGCTGCAAAGAGTATTGATAAAAAGTACAATTATAAATACAAGGTCTCCCTTGTATGTAAGCATTGTATGGTAGAATCTGTTGATGCTGTTTTAAGCAGAAGTAATTCTTACCTCAAAATACAGGGACAGAGTCCAAATCACACAAATTAGCTAAAGGGTCAAATGCTTTCTTTGGACAAATAAAGGTGAAAACATATGAAGGGGAAGCAGGACCTTGTGAAAAAGATCTTCACATTAATTATAACCTTTCCTCATTCTACTTAATTTCAATTTTCAGCACAAAAAAGGGGAAAAGGGAGGGACAAAAACCAACCAAACAAACAAATAGATGCATACACAAAGAATCTAAGAAAACAAGGCCATAAAAGGCCCCCAAGGTCTTCCAACTCTCCAAAGGGAGATCCAAGGAGCACAAATGGAGACAAAACAAACACCAGGTAGTGGAGTTCTGCAAATTGTTTAAGGAAACTTTGTAAATTTACAGAGGACATAACCCAACAGTCTATGGAATTATCACCAAAATGACCAAGTTGGATTGAAAGAAACCAAAAATCAAAAGAGCTGACCAAAATGGTTCAAAACATGAATGACATGTTTACAAAAAAATATAGAATCTATGAAAAGGTATCAGACAGAAATATCAGATATAAAACACTGTACTGAATTAATAAATTGCCAGAAATGATCAGTGTGAAGAGAGGGTTTCTGAAATTGAGGACAAAATGTTAAACTATGACTAAATAGAGAAGCCTCAAAAGAGAAAAGAAAACACATCTAAAAGTTACCAGATGACAATAAAAAGATCAACCTAAGGCTAGTTGGAGTTAGAAAGTAGAAGATAACACACATAAAACACTTGATTTATTTACAAAAATCATAATAGAAAAAGCAAATATGAAAAATAGTTCAACATACAACTTAAGTGAGGATTACAGAACACCATAATAAAAAAAAGATACCCCCAAGACATCATAATGAAGAAAAAATATGAGAAAATGAAAAAATTGAAATAAAGCATTTGTAAATAGGGAAGGGAGGAGGGGGTAAAGGAAGGGCAGGGGTAAGGGGAAAAATGAGAACCAATACCTGTCATGTAAAGATACAGATCCCAATGATGAAAGTTAACTGTACTGTATACCAAAAATGTACCAATAAACTCAATGAGAAAAAAAAGAAGAGATGTAGAAAGATGGCCCTTTTATGAAAAATAACAGGAGAATGGTTATCTGTATACAGAAGATTAAAGCTGGATCCATTTTTTCTCACCAAACTAAAATTAAAATGGATCCAAGATTTAAACATTAAAATAAAAAATTAGAAACATTCATAGGTGTAGGCAAGGACTGTCTGAACAGAACTCCAATCACAAAAGAAATAACAACAAAATCAAAAATGGGATTATATCACATGGTCAATTATATCATTAGGATCTTATGTACTATTATAGTTTTTCAAACCAGAGAAACTATTTGGTATTTACACACGTGTGACTTATTTATTTCACTTTGGAGTATATCCTCAATATGATCCATTTTCCTATGAATGACTCTAATTTCTCATTCTTTATGGCTGATTAGTATTCCATTTTATAGAAAAAAACACATCTTCTTTATCCAGTTTCCAACTAATAGGCAAATGGGCTGTTTCCAAGTTTTAGCTATTACAAACTGTGCTGCTATAAACATAGGTGCACATATATCACTGTGGTATGATTCTTTTAATTCTTTTGGAAAGCTACCCAGCAGAGGGATGACTGGGTCAAATGGAATCTCTAGTCCCAGCTCTTTGAAAAGTGCTAAAGGTGTAGGGAAAATGGGAATGGTAGGGGAAAGGCAATAAAGGAAAAAAGAAAAAAATGGAAATAAAGTGTTTGTAAATGGGGAGGGGAGGGGGGGTGAAGGGAGGGCAGGGACAAGGGGAAAAAAATAAGTACCAAGACCTGTCATGTAAATGTATACAATCCCAATAATGAGCGTTATTGTACTGTATACCTTAAATGTACCAATAAACTCAATAAAAGTAAAAAAAGAAGAAATGGGATTACATAAAATTAAAAAGCAAAGGAAACACAGTTAGGGTGAAGACACAACCTAAAAAATGGAAAAATGTTTTCTCTGCTATTATCCAGAGGACTAATATCTACAATATATTAAAAACTCTAAAATTTGACCACCCAGAATAAAAGAGCCAAACAAATAATAGGTAAGTGAAGTGAATAGACACTACTCAGAAGTACAAATGGCCAAAAAACATGAAAAAAGTGTTAAAAGTCTTTGGTCATTAGAGTAATGTAAATTGAAACAATGGTAAGATTTCATCTTACACAAGAAAGAATGGCAATCAACAGGAAATCAAATAATAAAAACGCTGGCATTGTCAAAAAGGAACCTTCCTACGTTTTTGGTAGGAATGTAAACGAGTACAACCATTATGGAAATCACTATGGACATTTCTCAAGAAACTAAAATTTGAAATTTCATTTGACCCAGCTCTCTTCTGGTTTAAAACAGCTAAATTTATCATATCATTATCATTAAAATGATATATGCATGTCAATTTTATAACATCACAATTCATAATAGTTAAATCCTGAAAGCAGCTTGTATATCTACCAACAGATGAATTTATAAAGAAAAAGTGATATCTACAAATAATGAAATACCACTTGGCTATAAATAAGGATAAATTTGAGACATTTGTAGGAAAATGGATACACCTGGAATACATAATGATAAGTTTAATAAATCAGACACAGAAACTTAAATACTGTACAGTATCTCACATTTGAGTAAGACAAAGTGCAAATGAAGAGCATGATAAAGGACTAATGAAAGGAAAGAGGAAGATAAATCCTCTGCAAATTAAAAGCAATCCAGAAGACTGGGAGTGAAGGTTCAGGGGAGAGGCAGGGGAAATAAAAAGATTTAAGATGTGTCTTGTACTTGTACCAAAAGCTAATAAAATGTTCATATTATATGCGTTAAAATAATAACAAGAAGAATGAAAATGGGGAAAACGGGACTGAGACACAAAGGGATGGAGGTGCATGGGGAATGAAAGGAGATTCAAAAATAATTGTTACTCACCTCCCAGGCCTCTGAGCATTGTGGACCAGAGAGGATTAGCAAAACTGCATGGAGCTAGGCTGCTACCCCTGTATCCCAGACCTATGAGCATCTGGGACCAGAGAGGAATGGAGCTGTGCAGTTGCCCACAGCACCACCCCAGCCCACCCCCACCCCCAACTCCACCTCTGAACTCCTGATCGTGCTGGTACATGGATCCACACCTCAGAGGCACAGGGGATCACAAAGACTATTGTCATGAGCTCCAGAAGATGGAGCAGAAGTAAACAACAGAAATAGGGCCTCTCTCAGGCTCCTTGATAAAAATTGAAGCCCACTGGAAAAGTGAAAGTAATCTCTGCAATAAAGGCACACAAGACCACTGTGGTTGGTAAATTGGAGGCATCACCACCTCACATCACAATCTGGACTATCTTCAGGGGAAGGGCAGCTGGAACCTGTAGTAGAATCTTGAAGAGTTCAACCCTGCAGGAGGTCCAGGGGCTCCACCTGGTCCTTGCAGCCAGAAATCAGCATGAAGGTCAGGGGTCTAATGCTGGCTTGCTGAGACTAATTGACTTAGATCTGCACACTGCTGCCCATGTTGTCTATTGTGACAGCAGACACATATGCTAAAGGAGGCCCTTCATTTTTATTTTTTATGTTTAAAATTATTTTTTCTTTTCCTCTCATTTTTAATTTTTACTTTTTATTTTTTTCTACTTTTCAAATTCTCCCTTTTTTCTCTTTTCTTTACCTCTCACTCACTCTCTTTCTCTCCCACATTGTTCATCTCCGTTTTTCTTCCTGTTCCAGCCCTAATTTAGATTCCTTCTTTCTTTTTCTTTTGTTCTCTCTTTTTCCTTCTCTTGATTGTCATTAGTTTCAAAGGAAAGTGAATACAGTTTGTAGCTTCCGTATTGCTTTAAGTTGTTCTATTCTCATCTTTGTTCTTTCATTCTGTCTTTCCCTCTCCTCTTCAACAGTATCACAGAGTTTGTGTGATCTTCCTGTGTCTTCTGGCTTCAATTCTAACCTTCTCCTATCCTTCCACATATCTACCCCTCTCTTTCCAACTCCTTCTAAGTCCACATCCTGAAGGGTAAAGTTGCTATATTGAAGAGTTTGTTAACTATAAACACATTTTGGGCTGGTCCACACTTTTAATTTAATTCACAATGTTAAAAGTGGTAGATTAATTACAACTACAAATTTTCATTTTCTAAGCTGTGCTTGATTCTATTGTGTTGCTGATTCTATCACTTGGGCTAAGGTGTTGTGATTTATCTAGTAAGTTGTCCTTCCCAGTATTCTGAAAATGAGTGTCTCCCAGTCACTAGAGACTCAAAACCTAAAAACAAGCTATATCTGGAAGATTGAAGTATTAACCCAGGAATTAAACCAAGGTCAGTACCAACAAGAAAAGTAGAAATGAGCAAATATTTAAGCAAGGCACAAAAACAAACTCCCAGCTCACCAAAGGCAAATTCATTCAAAAACGAGGTGGAAAAGTCTGACAATCAGCCACCAGGATATCCTGAACTGATAGCACAGGAAATAAAGAAACAGATGAATGAGGCTCCAGAAAAATTCAAAAGAGAAATAATTTTGCAGATAACTACAGAGATAGTGAACAGAATGAAAGAAATGATTAGAGATTGTAGAACAGAAATAGATGAAAACTATGAGTTCAGGACTATGGTAGAAGCCATGAATGCCCAGCATAGGAAAGAAATGGAAATCATGAAACAGATTCAAACAGATCTCCAGGAGATTAAAAAAAAATAAACTCTAATGAAACTATATGCAACAGACTGAACCAATCTGAAGACAGAATATCAGATATAGAAGAGAGAATGGTGTTCGATGACCATGAAGAGAGCGATCTCTTAAAAATAATAAAGAACCATAAAATCAACCCAATAGCTCCTAGAAGATGCACAGTAATATAATTGATAGGAATCCACGAAAAAACAGAAGAAAGTACAAGCTGACATTAAAAAAAAAAAAACTGTTCACAGAATTAATGACAGAAAACTTCCCAAAGCAGAAGAATTTGGCATGCAGATAAGAGAGGCATATAGGACTCCAACTAGCCATAGTAAAAAATCTACACCTAGACATGTAATAATCAAGATCCCTGAACCCTAACAGAGCAAATACTACAAGCAGTTAGAGAAAAGAAACAAATCACATACAAAGAAAAGCCCATCAGAATCATAGCTAACATTTCAACACAAAGCTTTAAGTCAAGGAGAGCCAGAAATGAGGTATTTCAAGACCCAAAAGTAAACAAACTCCAACCTAGACAAAACTATCTTTCAAAATTGATGGAGAAATAAAATACTTCCATGACAAAAAACAGCTGAGAAACTTCATGAATACCAAACCAGTACTCCAAACAATTCCAAACAATATCTTAGAAAATGACAATGAAGATCACAACACCATGAGACCCAACAGAGCAAATCAACTAGGAAGTTAAGAAACTAAAAGGAGAGGGGAGAAAAAGTAAAAAGAGTCAACAAAAGGACAATAACATGACAAGAGTAAGTCAGAACACATCAGTTATAACCATCAATGTTAATTGCCTCAATTCACCAATGAAGAGAAATAGACTGGCAAAATGGATTAATAATCGAAATGCAACAATATGTTGTATACATGAAACACACCTCGAGCAAAAAGAAGCCCATAGACTGAAAGTGAAAGGATGGAAAATAATTATCCACCTGTCAGGAGTCCAGAAAAAAGGAGGGGTAGCAATCTTATTCACAGACAAAGTAAATTTCAAACCAAAACTCATTAAGAGAGACAAAGAAGGCCACTACATTCTTGTAAAGGGAACAATTCAAGAGGAAGAGATGACAATCACAAACATATATGCACCAAATATAAGTATCCCCAACTATATAAAACAAATATTAAGTAACATGAAAAACCAAATAAGCACTAATACAATTTTAGTTGGGGATTTAAATACCCCACTATCACAAATTGACAGATGGTCTAGGCATAAAATCAACAATGGAATAATAGAATGGAACCAAGCTTTGGAACACATAGGCTTAATAGATGTCTATAGAGTATTCCACCCCACAAAATCAGAATATACATTGTTCTCAGCTGCACATGGATCACTCTCCAAGATAGACAGACATATTGGCTCACAGAACAGGTCTGAATAAATGTAAAAGAATTGAAGTCATCCGCTGTATATTATCAGATCATAGTGCAATCAAGCTGGAGATCACTAACACAAGGAACTTCACAAGCACATGGAAATGGAACAACACTTTCCTGAACAATCAATGTATTACAGAGGAAATTAAAGAAGAAATTAGACAGTTTTTATAAATAAATGAAAATGCCAATACAACATACAGGAATTTATGGGACACAATGAAAGCAGTTCTACGTAGAAAATTCATAGCACTGAATGTCCACACTAGGAAAACAGAGAGTGCTCAAATAAACAATCTAATGATGAATCTTATACTCCTAGAAAAACAAGAGCAAGAAAAACCCAAAACTCCAATGAGAGAGGAAATTATAAAGATTCGAGCAGAAATCAATGCAATGGAAACTAAGAAAATGATGCAAAAAATAAATGAAACAAAGAGTTGGTTTTTTGAAAGAACAAATAAAATTGACAAGCCCTTAGCTAATCTTATCAAAAAAAGGAAATAAAAGGCTCAGATCCATGCAATTAGGAATGAAAAAGGTGAAGTCACAACAGATCCAATAAAAATCCAGAGGATCATTGATACCTACTTTGAGAACCTGTACTCCAATAAAATGGAAAACACAGAAGAAATGGGCAGATTTTTAGATACTTATGAGTTACCAAAGTTGAACAAAGAAGATAAAAACATTTTAAACACCCCAATTACAGTCAGTGAAATTGAAAATGTAATAAGAAGTTTACCAACAATGAAAAGGCCAGGCCCTGATGGATTCACTGCTGAATTTTACAAGACATTTAGAGAAGAACTACTGCCATTACTCTTCAAACTTTTCAATTAAATTGAAAGGGAAGCAATACTTTCAAATTCATTCCTGGAAGCAAGTATCACTGGGATTCCCAAACCAGGGAAAGACACAACTAAAAAAGAGAAGTACAGGCCAATCTCCCTAATGAATATAGATGCAAAAATCCTTAGTTAGATATGAGCAAACAAAATACAGAGGATTATCAAGAAGATCAGACATCTTGACCAAGTTGGTTTTATTCCAGGGATGCAAGAGTGGTTCAAAATATGTAAATCAATAAATATAATACACTATATTAACAAAGTCAAGGACAAAAACCATATGATCCTCTCGATAGATGCAGAAAAAGCATTTGACAAAATTCCACACCCATTTATGATAAAAACCCTGCAAAAATTGGAATAGATGGTCTATATCTCAACTTAATAAAGGCTATCTATGAAAAACCAAAGCCAACATCATATTAAATGGGCAAAAACTGAAAACCTTCAGTTAAAATCAGGAACAAGACAAGGATACCCACTGTCACGACTCCTGTTCAACATAGTTCTGGAAACATTAGCCACAGGAATTAGACATGTGAAAGAAATTAAAGCAATGAAGATAGGAAAGAAAGAAGTTAAACTATTATTATTTGCTGATGATATGATACTCTACACAGAAGATCAAAAAAAAAACTCTGCCAAATGACTTCTAGACTTAGTTGACAGATTCATTAGAGTATCTGGATACAAGCTGAACACCCCAAAATCAATAGCCTTCTTATACACAAATAGCAGACTCACTGAGAGAGAAATTAGG
The DNA here is from genome assembly GCF_012274545.1 of Fukomys damarensis. Classification (NCBI taxonomy): domain Eukaryota; kingdom Metazoa; phylum Chordata; class Mammalia; order Rodentia; family Bathyergidae; genus Fukomys; species Fukomys damarensis. The sequence continues at coordinate 84,779,518 of NW_022900951.1, forward strand.
GAAACAATTCCTTTTACCATAGCATCCAAAGAAATGAAGTATCTAGGAATCAATCCAACAAAAGCAGCAAAAGATCTCTACACTGAAAACTATAGCACTCTGAAAAAAAGAAACTGAAGAGGATATAAAAAGTGGAAAGATATCCCCTGCTCCTTGGTAGGAAGAATCAACACAGTGAAAATGGCCATACTACTATAACTGCTATACAGATTCAATGCAATACCAATTGAAATTCCAACACTATATTTCACAGAACTAGAAAAAAGAATCCAAAAATTCATTTGGAACCATAAGAGACAGAATAGAAAAAGCCATCCTAGGCAACAGACACATGGCAGCGGGTATAACAATTCCCAATTTGAAACTATACTACAAAGCCACTGTGATAAAAACAGCATGGCACTGGAAAAGAAACAGGCCTGAGGATCAGTGGAAAAGATTGGAAGACACACAAAAACAAATCCAGATGTATTCAGCTACCTCATCTTTGACAAAGGAGCTGACCATCCTCAGTGGAGGAAAGATAGCCTCTTTAATAAATGGTGTTGGAAAAACTGGATTTCAACCTGCCACAGATTAAAACTGGACCCTTATCTTTCACCATGCACTAAACTAAAATCCAAGTGGATTAAAGATCTAAATATTAAAAGAGAAACATTAAACTTGCTGGAAGGTAGGTTAGGCAGAACTCTGGAAGACATTGGCATAAGAAAAGAGTTTATGAACAAATCCTCAGTAACACAGAAACTAGCAGAAAGAATCAACAACTGGAATCTCATCTTATTAAAAAGCTTGTGTACTGCAAAAGAAACCATCAACAGAACTAAGAGACACCTACAATGTGGGAAAAAAATTTTTCCAGCTGCTCCTCAGACAAAGGACTATTATTTAGAATATATAAAGAACTCAAAACAATCAGCCCCCCCAAATATAAAGACCAGATTCAAAAATGAATAGACATTTCTCAGACAAAGAAGTAAAAGCAGCAAGTAAATATATGAAAAAATGTTCAACATCACAGGTCATTCGAGAGATGCAGATGAAAACCAGTCTGAGATTCCACCTCACTCCACAAAGAATGGCTGCTATCAAGAAATAAAACAATAACAAATGTTGGCGAGCATGTGGGGAGAAAGGAACCCTTCTCCATTGTTGGTGGGAGTACAGACTGGTGCAACCACCATTGAAATCAATATTGATATACCTCAGAGCTTGGACTGGATGTTCCATTTGACTCTGCCATCCCTCTGCTGGGATTCTTTCCAAAAGAACTAAAAGAATCATATCATAGTGATATATGTGCACCCATGTGTATAGCGGCACAGTTTGTAATAGCTAAAACTTGGAAACAGCCCATTTGCCCATCAGTTGGAAACTGGATAAAGAAGATGTGGTTTTTCTACAAAATAGAATATTTCTCAGCTATAAAGACCTAGAAAATAGATTCATTCATAGTAAAATGGATACATATTGAATATATACTCCTAAGTGAAATAAATTAGTCACATGTGTATAAATACCAAATAGTTTCTCTGATGTGAATTAACTGTAATAATACATAAGATCCTAATAAGATTACTGACATTGTGAAATGGGAAGAAAGGGGCTAAAGGTGTAAAGAAGATGGGATGGGTAGGGAAAGGGTAAAAAGGGAAAAGGAAAAAATATGAGAAAATGAAAAGATGGAAATAAAGTGTTTGTAGATGGGGAGGGGAGGAGGGCGTGAAGGGAGGGCAGGGACAAGGGGAAAAATGAGAACCAAGACCTGTCATGTAGAGGTAAAAGATCCCAACAATGAATGTACCTGTATCCCTAAAATGTACCAATAAACTCAATTAAAGAAAAAAAAAGAGTCATATCACATTGATATATTTGCACCCTTGTTTATAGTGGCACAGTTTATTATACCTAAAGTTTGGAAACAGCCCAATTGCCCATTACCTGGAAACTGGATAAAGAAAATGTTGGCTTTCTATAAAATGGACTACTACTCAGTCATAAAGAATGAGAAACTAGAGGTATTTGTAGCTAAATAGATGCACATTGAGGCTATATTCTTAAGTGAAATGAATAGGACACACTTAAGTAAATACCGAATAGCTTTTCTGGTGTGAAATACTAAAAGTGTAAATAAGATTCAAATGGTATAATTGAGAATGTGAAATGGGAAGAAAAGGGCTAAAGGTGTAGGGGAAGTGGGAGTAGTAGGGGAAAGGTAAATGGGAAAAGAAAAACATGTGAAGAAGAAAAATATGGAAACAATGTCTTTGTAAACAGAGAAGGGTGGAAGGATTGAAAGGAGGGACAGGGGAATTGGGTAAAATAAGAACCAAGATAAGTCATGAAAAAATACAAGATCCCAACGATGAATGTAAGTGTATTGTATACCTAAAATGTTTCAAATAACTTAATACAGATTTAAAAAATTAAAAATATAACTAGTCAATAACAGATTGTCACATCATTTTTTTAAAAAAAGTCTTTCTTTGCACTGTCCCTACAAAACTGCAGCCTTTTATACCTTTTTTGTAGCCAATATTTCCATGTTACTATGTGACCCTGATATCCCACAATTTAACTTCCATGTTGTATGAATGACAGATGTGTTTTGTAAAAGTGTCAACACACAATGTTTACTCCTAAACAAACCCTATGCTAACCCAGCTAGTACAACAAATATTTCCCAAAGTTTTAATAACTGTTATCTGTCTCAACATCAACTCATACTGAGCAGGAAGGAAAAGGTGTTATAGGGTAAAAAGATTAACATCAGCAAAGATGAAAAATATGAGCATAGCAGAGAGAGATTAAAGGTAAATAAATTGTACAATATGGTAATTAATATAAATTTAGAGTGAGCCAAAGCAGTCCCACGTCAATGTCTTCTTTAAAAACATATTGCCAGCAATTAGATTCATTCATAGGAAAATGGATACATACTGAGGATATACTCCTAAGTGAAGTAAATAAATCACATATGTGTAAATACCGAATAGTTTCTCTGGTGTGAAAAACTATAATAGTACATAAGATCCTAATGAGATAATCGACAATGTGAAATAGGAAGAAAGGGGCTAAAGGTGTAGGGGAAGTGGGAAGGGTAGGGGAAAGGTAATAAGGGAAAAATATTTGAGAAAATCAAAAAATGGAAATAAAGTGTTTTCACAATTGGAGGGGAGGAGGGTTGAAGAGAGGGAAGGGACAAGGGGAAAAAAAGAGAACCAAGACCTGTCATGTAAAGGTACAAGAGCCGAATGATGAATGTAACTGTACTATATACCTAAAATGTACCAATACATTCAATGAAGAAAAAAAAACATATTGCCAACAAATAATTAAATCCTAGGATCATAACTTCTTCTTGAGAAGGTACTTTTCACTTGTCAAGTGGACAGTGTTTTAAGAGGATAAGGAAAGTAGGGGACCAAGGATTTATATCAGTGGTGCCTCAACTGCCTGGAAAGTGCAAGGTTCTGAGTTCAAATTCTGGTACTGGGAAAAAGGGAATATAAGGAAGAACAGACAAGATGAATGATTATAATAAGTTTATTCTTTAGGTATCAGTTGATAGGAAGAGGTAGAGAATTTTATTTCTTGTGTGACAGGGAAGGGAGGAGTATGAAATAAGATGACTTTATAGTTCTGTGAGGCCTCGTGTACACATCCATTGTTACTTTGTAACTTGGCTACAACTTCTCAGGTGAACAGGGGAGGTACTGTCATCTCTGTCTTACACATGAAGCAACTCAGGATGAGTTAAAATGAAGTGGCTTATGCCATAGTATCAGGGACAGAAGTCTTCTCAGTTGCTATACACTGGTTCCCCATTAAGAGAGAGGGATAGATAAGAGTATTAGGTCATGTATTTATTTAGTTTATCCAGGAAATTCTAATATAAAAGCAAGAAAAACTGAGAATGAGATATATACTTCAACTCCTTGGAACTGCAATTATCTTTTGTTTTGTTTTGTTTTTGGTACTGGGATTGAACTCAGGTCCTTGCACTTGAGAGGCCGGTGGTGAAACTACTAAGCTAAATCCCCAGCCCAAACTGTAATTATCTGAAACCTGTAAATCCAGGCTGCTTGTATATGTCAGAGTTGATGCTTCAAGCACTAAGCTTTATTGCAGAACCTGGAGGCATTTCAAGTGCATTTCTTTAGTTTCATTTTCCTACCTCTAGAGATATTTGGAAAGAGGGCTTGCTCAATGTTCAGGATAAAGTTGGAATCAAAGGAAAGAAAAGAGATTTATGGAGACTATACAAGTGAGGCCACAGGGGTGCCTATCGTGTAGGAGGCTGTATTTCACAGGCTAAAATAGGCATTTTCACAAAAGCACACTTAGATCATAATGAAGAGGAACAAGAGATAAGCCTTATCAGGGAAAAAGAAAAAGAAAAAGTAATAACATTAGGGTTTGTTTTAAAAGAAAATTGGAAATGTGTTTTGGGACCAATCCAATATGCCTGTTCTGTAAAAAGAGTGATAGATAGTGTCAGTATATTTGTAGGCTTATCTAGCTTTCCAAAAAACAAGTATTATATGTAAATATTGGTTTTTTACTATTCACTATAATTATATAATTTAGAGGTTTTGGTACAATATTAGGGCAAACAAAAATTTATATTCTCTCAGAAATATCACATGCAGTATAGCACAGTGGCCAGAGATTCTATAGGCCTCTCACTGAAAATCTGAGTAAGAATAGTTTCACATTGCTTAACACATCTAAGCCTATTGTGTGAAGAGGCACTCTACAGGATTTGGGACTCTCATTAATTCAAAAAAAAAAAGAAGCAGAGATGGAGGGTAGGGGTATATCCCCATGATAAGCCATTTGATAACCCTCCTCTGGTGTGGAGAAGATCTGAGGAGCCATCGCTCCACTCCAGTGCTGCTGCACTAATTTGACAAAGCACTAAATGCTGTTGTCTTTCCTGTGACATTATAGTATCTGAACACCTCAATCCTCAACCCTACTGAATGAAAAGGGAACTCAATTGACATAGGGAAGGTGAGCTTCTGATAGCCATGTATAACAAGTAAGTTCAGTACAAATCTGTTAGACAAACCACCACGACCCTGACTCAGAGGACAACATAGTTCATTTCATGTTACAGCTACTTCACCAAAATTCTGACATAATCAGGAAGTCAGCACAGCTGGGAGTCCCATTCAGTTGATTTGGTATATGTCTGCCACAGTCAAAACTGAGGAAATGAATTTCTTTTGAAAGGTCTTGTTAGTCATTGCTCCACAGTGTATATCATTTAACTCATTTATTCTTGTTTGAAGAAATCTGAAGGTTGGTAATATCTTATTGTACAATTTAGAAGAGTAGGATATTTACCTTGAATGCTTAGCAGTCTAAATGGCATAAAGGAAGAGTGCTATGCCAATTAAAGTAAAAGAAGGTCAAAAATGTCTTTACTGAAGATGTTTATGCTAGAGAGTCAGTATAACAATCTCACAAAATTATATCAAAATGTGAATTTCCAAATGAAAGTACTAATGATAAAATTCAGGTATAATATTATGATAGATTTAATCTTGACACATTTTAAAAGAAAGAAAATAATCTGTCAAATAGAATTGAGCCAATGGATGGTCTGGCTTAGAAAGTTAATCATAACATTGGGGACTAGGATCCTTCCAGTCTATCTGAGCTAATGCAGCATGGCTTCTAGGACCCTGGAAGGAGAAGATAATCGAACAAGTCATTACTTCCATGATTCTAGCAACTTTAAGACAGTCTCTACTAGTTTGTTGGAAATAAGACACATTGGCCTTGCCGAGTTTTTCTAAGCAGTCCAGTTGGACCTGGTTTCCCAATCTTGATCTGTGGCACCCTGGAGATTCACAAAGACTGAAGTCACTGTACGAATCAAACATCTATTACTACTGATTTTCAGGGACAGTATGGATAATATCCAGTGGTTCTCATCAGTGCTGAGCTATTCAAAAACCATAAAATTCCCAACAGACACTAATTAAAGGTTTCATTCTCTCTCCATGTCATTTATTACCAAATGCATGGGTGGAGGGTTAAGTCATGGGCACTGCACAGAGCAAAGAAATTCACAGAGACATGAAAAATGCAGCATATGATGATTTTAATGGAACTCTCTAATCAAACCTCTCAGAGTTATGCTCAGTAGTCAGTGACTAATAGGTTGAAGAGGAAAAGATTATATTCAATTTGCCTGTTAACTATAAGATTTTAATCTTCTGCTCTGAGGCAGAAAGAAATATAAAAGGATAGTGATCCCATCTCCCAGAAAGCTTGATGCCATTTTCTATATTCTCTCTTTAATTGGGAAGATTTAAATGCTGAGATCATTACTAAGTGTATTTTACATCAGTGCTGAAGAAAAAGAGGATCATTTTGCTCAATGGACCACACATGTCCTTGATTATAAAGTATTAAAATCTCAAGCTCTTAGTAGGGTTGTATTTTATGATACCCAAACACCTGGAAGGCCTCATTGGGGGTTGTGGCAAGCCTGTGACTCAGAGCCCTGCTTTCTGTTCTCTCCAAGAAAGCCAATAAAATTCTACTGTTAGCATACAGACAGTAACACTATTGAAAATAAAACATGTCTTTGAACTAGATTTGGACCGTGGGTCTCCGGTTTGTAATCTCCAGTCTAGACTATAATTATTAGATTTCAGAGAAAAAGAAGATTAATAGAAGCAGGCTAGACTATTCATTTCCTGTTTTGTGGAGATAGCAAGATTTGAATGGACCTTGATAGGAGTTTTCTTCTCTAATTCCTTTTATAAAACCGCACTTTCACTTATTTTTAAAGCCACACTTTTAGACAATCCATACTCATAGCCACATACATACCCACCATCCTCTCCCAGCACATATCTATACAAGGCCCTATCAATTTAGAAGCAGAAAAACATCCCTTTTCTACCTACTACATTTATGAAATGATGGATGGTGGCAAACATTCTTTCATACTGTAGCTAAAATTTCACTTCCTCCAGGAAAAGATTCTGATTAATCTGTTAACAAATGGGTTCTTCCCTCAATCACCACAGCTGCCAACTGTAAGACTTAATACCTATACCATTCATTTGGTCCATAGATGGAGGCTGCAAGAAAATGGTAGCACTTTTCATCAGTTGGGATATATTAGATTCCAAAAAGGGTGGAAGAATAGGCAATGTGGGATTGTGAGAAAACCAAGAAATTCAATTTGTGGTTCTGTAAAAGGGGTTTTCTGTAGCCACATGGCCACTTGTAACTAAGCCTCAGCCTCTTTTATCTATAAAATCATAATCCTTACCTGTATCATAGAACTCATGAGTAATTCAAACAGGATCACATATATGAATGGTCTAAACCCTAGTGTAAAGGTAATATCATTATCATTAATCATTCTAGTCTGTGAGGATAGTTGTTTAGTGTGCCCTGAAAGAATGATTTACATTTCAACTCACTAGTTGTAAGAATCAACCTTTATTATGGATTATGTATTGCTCCTAGTAATTTTACATGATGGAATTTCTAAGTAACACACCTTGATCTACATATTGTAGATAAAACTTATGCAGTGAACATCTGACTCTATATGGTCCAGTTATACTTTCTAATTTCAATGTTACTAGTAACTTACTTTCTTTCTTTCTTTCTTTCTTTCTTTCTTTCTTTCTTTCTTTCTTTCTTTCTTTCTTTCTCTTTCTTTTTGGTCCCGGGGATCAAACTTGGGTCCTTGCGCTTTTGAGGCAGACAGTGGCATCACTGAGCCAAATCCTTGGCCTACTAGGAAATTTTCAACCCCATATTTTTCAGAAAGTTTTGTTTCTACCACAATATCTACCATAATTCTGTTCACTGAGATAGCCCTGTATATTTGTTTCAATTCCAACTTGTTTGACAAAACTCTCAAATTTTCTTTATTATTCTCTTGGAGTGGTACTACCAAAATTCAGGGTTCTAAGGAACTTTAGATTTATAGATCTGAGAAACATTGTCATCAAGTGTTGTTTTCTTTTATGAAAATGTCTTTTAATAATGCATTGCCATTTTAAAAGACAAATACCTGGACAGGTAAAAAAAAATAATAATAATCAGCTTTCTTTCAACTGTAACAAAACACCTGAAAGAATCAGCTTAAAAAGAGAAAAGTTTTATTTTGGCTTACAATTTTGGAAGTTTAAGTCAATGGTCAATAGTACCACAGGGAAACATGTAATGGAGCAAGTTCTCACTCCACTAAGTGGGGAAGCAAAGAGAGACAGGAGGATATCAGGGTCTCACAACCCTCTTCAATGGCATGTCTCCAGTGACAAAGACCTTCCAATAAGCTCTAGTAATAAAAATCATTGTTAAGTGATTTGAAACAACAAAACGGGTGTTAACAGAAAGATGCTGGCTCCCTTCCTATCTTGGGAAATTAGCTGATAACATTTGTGGCTGAGCTATTTTAGTGGCATAAATATTTTGGAGAGTATTTTCAAGTGGCTTGAATATATTCTCTTTCCATACTTGAAAGTCTCACATTTATACCAATGGTTACTGTAGAAAAATGAAAATGCATTCATAAACATTACATAGCCCTGATACGCAAATGATTATGATAATCTTCACAAAGATTTCATGGCAGATTGCCCACAAGTTGAAACTTGGTGATAGAAATAGGCATCATATTATACTGTTCTCTCTGCTTTCTTTATGTCTAAAATTTTCCATGAGGAAAAAAAATGGCCTGATATCTGAATGCATTAAAGGATTTTGTGAGAAAATATTACAGAAACTATCTCTATCACCACAAATATATCATAAGCCAAACTGGCTTCTATTATGTACCAATAGCTAGCATTCTAGCTGTGTGATTATATATACAATAATAACCCTGACTTCACTGTCAGAAAAATGATCATGATCACTTGATACCACAGGACAAGGTACTAGAAAATTTCAGAGCATCATTCTAATGACTCATGTGACATTCTATCTTCCTAATTGCTATAGTTTGGGTGTAGATGTCCCTCAAAGCCTCATGTGGTCATAGTCTTGATCTAGAGTGTGTGAACCTGGAATTGATTTATGATGCAATGCTAGTCTCAAGGGCACTAGGATTAAGGGTACCCGCCCTAAGCAGTCTGAATAAGAAAAAGGTGCAAGGAGACACTGTTAACTTCTCTTGTTACTTTTGCTACCATGTGTGCGTGCTGTGTTGTTTCCACTCTGCCATGCCTGTTTATTGTCCCTACCTTGGAGTTGGCTGATTATGGACTGAAGCCTCAATGAACTATAAGCCAAATAAACACCTTCCCCTCCAACTTTGGGTGTCTGGTAGTTTGTCTCAGCTGTGAGAGAAAAGTAGCTAACACAGAAATTTTTTACCAGAGAAGTGGGGTTGTTGCTGTTACATTACCTGGCCATTTGGCTCAAGCCTTTGGAACTGGCTTGTGAGAAGGAGAAGAGTTAAATAAGAACCAGAGACGTTGGTTACAGAAGCATCTCTGGAACACATTAAATTGTTGTGTATGGGGGGAGATTCCCATCCTAGCCCAGAAGACCAGAAAGCCAGTAGAGACCAGGCTCAGAAGATTTCTACTAGGAAGGACTGCATTGGCTGTCGGACTCCAGATGACATGTGTTATGGCTTGGCCAAAAGTTTGTCTGCATTTTGTTTGTGTCCTAGAGCCTTTGCCTAAGACTGAGATTAAGGGTGGTGGACAAATTAATCTTGCAGAGGATTTTAAGACAGTCAAATATTGAGGCAGTGGCATGGCTACTGTTGGGGGCTTTTAGCCAGATCTATATGGAGAATCAAGAGTAAAGGGCCCAGCAGAATGATGTAAAATGTTTTTAATTTGGCAAGAAATGAAACTCCAGTAAAGTTGTGGATTGCAAAGATAGGGCAGAGCAGATCTTGATTCCTGAGAAGGAACAGGAATATTGAAAAGATGGTCTGAGAGCATTACAGGAAGCAGCAGGACTCCACACTTTGTAGCCTCATAGTTACAAAGGTGAAGGCGTTTGCTTTGAGGGAAAAAAAGCCCCAGATAACCAGATTCCAAAATGGTGACAGCCACACCGTGTTCCAGAATGGCGGTGGCCTAGGAAAGTTGCTCCAAAATGGTGGCCTAGGGAAGCTGTTCTAAAATGGCAGTAACCTAGAGAATTTTTTTCTTGGGATTGGGTTCAGAGTGCTCAGCAACCCAGGCACTCGACCCCTACATCCAAGAGAGAGGGAAGACTGGCTATTACTGCTCTAGCTAGCAGCAGACCTTGGCATCACACATGTGGTGCTGGTTTTAGGCACATAAAGAATGCAAGAGTTGTGGGGTCAGGAAGGCTCCACCCAGATTTCAGAAGAAGGCCTGGGAGGCTAGGCAGGGTGTCCCTGAGAAGGCCATGTGTAAAACTGTGAGTGTGAAGACAAAGGTTTACTGGAGACCCCAGAAGTTTGGAGAAGCCAGGAGTGTGGACTGTCTGAGGAAAGCTGTAAGGAGGGAACAGAACCAGCCCAAGAAAAAAGCTATGGGAGTTACAACCACCAGAAATGCCATAGAAGCAAAGCCACAAAGCCCTTTGGAGTTTATAACTTGCCAGAGATTTCTGGGGATGCTGGAAATGGAGCTGTGGGATTTAATGTTTGCCCTAATGGATTTTGAATTTACTTTGGTCCTGTTCCTTCATATCCCCCTATTTGTACCTTTTGGAATGGTAATGTCTATCTTGTGCCATTGAATAATGGAAATGTTTGATTTTCTTTTCATTTGTACAGGGGCCTGCACTTAAGAGTTTGCCTTAATTTTCAGAGAAGACTTTGGACTTGGACTTTTTTTTTTTTTTTTTTTTTTTTTTTTTTTTGGTACCGGGGGTCAAACTCGGGTCCTCGCGCTTGCAAGGCATGCGACAGAGCTGCTGAGCTAAATCCCCAGCCCTGGACTTGAACTTTTGAGCATGCTAAAATGGTTCAGATTTTGGAAAATCTTAGAGATGGATTAAATACCTTTTGTGTAAAAGAATGTATATGAGTCTTTGGAGGAGCCTGTGGCAGAATGTTATGGTTTGGGTCTAGATGTCCCCCCAAAGCCTCGTGTGGTCATAGTCTTGATCTAGAGTGTGTCAAACTGGAATTGATTCACGGTGCAATGCTAGGCTCATGGGCACTAGGATTAAGGATGTGAGTGCTGCCCACCCTAAGTAGTCTGAATAAGACAAAAGGGGCAGGGAAATGCTGTTAACTCTCCTGTTACCTTTGCTGCCCTGTGCATGTGCCATGTTATTTCTGCTCTGCCATGTTTGTTTGTCATCCTTGGAGTTAGCTGATTATGGACTGAAAACTCTATGAACTATAAGCCAAATAAACCCCTTCCCTTCTAACTTTGGGTGTCTGGTATTTTGTCTCAGCAATGAGAGAAAGGAAACTAATACAGTAATATACAAATCACATTATTGAATCTATTTAACTCTCTAGTGGTTCATTTCACCATTACAGTCTCATTAGAGAGAGGTTCGTCACATAGATTGCACATGCCTTATGTAAAATTCTTGGGATCAGAAGTATTTCAGGTTTCAGATTTTTTTTTCTCAGATTTTAGAATAAATGCTTATAAGGTAGCTTGGGTTTGGGAACCCACTTCTAAAGACAACATTCATTTATGTTTCATAATAATCTTATACACATAAGAGATGGAAATTTTTATGCAATAGTTTGAACAATGTTGTACATGACATGTTTTATGGTTTGGAATTTTCTTCTTGTGGACTCATATTGTTTGCTTTCAATTTTTTTTTTGGATTATGGAGCATTCTGGATTTCATATTTTGAGCATTAAGGATGCTCAAACTGTAACTGCAGATATTCTGGAGCACATATGTCACAAGAAACCTGAGCCTGTCTATTGGTTTGTCTTTATAGTAGAAATGTCTCCTTTACTGTTTATGATTTGTAGTCACAGTCTCATTAGCTAGTCCCTTTTCTTAAGGCATTATCCTAGAAAATTTGTCTAAGGCAAGAAGCATCACTGAAGAGCTCTGTAGTAAACTATGTTTGGGAGGAGCCTGCAGCATGTCATACAAAAAATAATTGCAAATTAATACAGATTGATACACATATACAGTAATGCTTTCACCAGGCTACTGATCCTCTTTGTAATTTTAATCATTTAACATTGTCTGACATTCCAAATACTAGTAAGAAACCAACCTACAATAATACTGTGTATATGATGCCTTTTTATAGATTAAAGTGTAGCCTTGGTGGTAAAAGTTCTATTTGTGTGAGTATTATAGATAATACGGATCATGTCATTGATCCTTTTGGGGCCAGTTATTTGTTTGCTTTAAGAAAGAATACATGGTTGTTGGTATAGGAATCCCAGGAATTTGATTTTGTGACATGAGATTCATCAAAATACTTTAAAAAAGACATTTAAATGATAATTTTTTTTCTGTTCAAGATTAAAGACTAGATCCTGCAGTTAAGAGTCATCTCTGGGAGCAAATTACACTACCCTAAGTTATACAACTTTCTTTGTAGTAAGAATAAGAAAAAGAAAACAGACTGGGCTCCTCTAATACAGTACCACCTGGCTACATACCATGGGGTAAAATTTTAAGCCTTTATGGTTAGAAGATCACAGAATTCTCTCTCTCTCTCTCTCTCTCTCTCTCTCTCTCTCTCATCTCTCTCTCTCTCTCTCCCAGAGATCAAACTCTGCACCTTGTACTTGCAGGGCAGGCAGCGGAACCACTGAGCTAAATCTGTGGGCCCTCAATTCTAACTCTTTTGTGGTAACTGTAATTAATTATAGGACAGGAAAAGTCCACATGAGAGTATTCTGTAGAGGTAAAACTAGTATAAACCAATATCTCTGTATGTCACTGCATTACACAACTGTAAGAGCACCAAAGGGGTAGAAGGAATTCAAATCAAGAGGGAAAAAAACCTACTTTCCCCTAAACACCACAGCTTGCAATATGTACAAAAATTATCACACTGACAAAATGTTGTTTTGTTTCTGAAAAAGCAAGGAAAGAGGAATAGGGCGCTTAATCAGTGCTGACCAATGATATATGAGAAAAATTGCCATGTTCCCCACAAAGAAATGATTTTAATTAGTAGTGCAGTGCAAGGCCTCCAGAGATCTGTCTTTCTGTCATAAGAATAAGCAATGCAGCAGATGGTGGCTGATACATCTACATCTTAGTCTGTGAACCATGTAGCGCTCCCCAGGTGACACATGATGTCCATGGCACCACGATGTGCTCCATCCCAAGAGAAAGGATGGCATTTATGAGGTCAAGCAATCTACTCAACAGAGGACAAAGATAAGTTGGTTGTTTTTCTGGGCAGATGAGCCACAGTAATGGTCTTGGTACTTCTCAGAGCTTTGTGTTTTAAAATATTGTAAGGCTCTATTATCAGTATGAATGCAAGTGTATCATTGTTACAGGCAGTTAATAGTAGACATGAAAATTAAAGAGGACAGATCAGGACAGGGCAGGCTCAGGGGACTAGTAACTTGATATAAAGCTTTCCTCTTGTTCTGTTCCAAGTAAATAGTGACTGAAAGTCATACGGCTTTTCAATGGCCTGTCCACAATAACTGGTCCCAGTCCAGCTTGAACCAAGCAGATATCCTTCATAATAGTGATGGCACCTTCATTTGCCAGACTGTTTAGGAGAGTAGGCAAAAAATAGCTGAATAAACAAAACCAAACTACTCTTTACAGTCCAAGGCCTTCAAAAACAACTAAGCTGAGAATAGAGTTAAAATTTTGGTTGGATAAAATTAAATATATATTCCTATATAATTTAAAGATAACTAGTCCTACTTAAATTATTATCCTTGAAGACTCTAAGGATCACTGATAATGTTTTAACCAGAGCTAACAGTAGGTATAGGACTACTAATAGGCAAATGAACACGTTGCAGAAAGTTGAGGCAGTAATTGCTGGCTGTCTTTCTTGGCATGGCCTATGTGCATTAGCAACATCTTAAGTAAGGGGCTGAAAGATGATGAGATGCACTATGGCGCTATGAGAATTAACTGCTAGTAACAGCTACAATTTAGTGAGTACATAAAAAAAAGTAGGTACTTTAGAATTACAATAGCTAATTCTTACAACCCTACCAGTTAGGTGTTATGTTTTCCAAGTGAGGAGATGGGGACCCAGGAATATCCAGAGTACAGAAGCCATGGGAAGTAAGATAGTCTAGAAAAACAAGTTGGCAAACTGTAAGATCTTTTTTTTTTTAGCCTGAAAATTTTGCAGGTAGTTCAATGGGGATAAATATGAAGAAGCAACTAGATTTGGTGATTAGAAAGTAACCTTTAAAAACTTTACTTCAGTGAATTGGCTGGGAAGAAAGCCAGAATATAGAGCTGAACAATAAGTGGGTAGGAGTAAAGTATATGCTTTAACTATAAATAACTTTTTCATGAAATCTTGTATTTCTTATGCAGCTTACCTTTATCCATATAAATCTTGTCAAAGCAGTGAACTCATTCCCCAGAAGAATTCGCATACACATAAACATTTCCCATAAAATTTCAGGGTGCTCATAGATCCATCTTAACCTAATTGGGAATCCCAGTTTAGGAAAGAATGGTATATATTGAATTCAAGATAGTGAGGATAAAACTGTGGGAGTGGTATACAGGAGATTTCAATTGCATTGGCAGAATCTGATTTCTTATGACTGATTACTCTTCTTATTCTGGGTAATTGTTTATACATATGACCCACTTTAGCATATGTATCTAAAATAAATAAAACTGCCAAGAGTCTACTCTCTTTTGTTACAAAGACTTTTGCTTTGACCAATTTTTGCCTTTGTTTTTCCCCCCTCTATATACCATCCTCCTAAATTGCTACTTTCATCCTTCTTCTGTTTCAAAAGTTGCAGTAACATCTAGGTGCTCAGTCAATCAAACACATATTCTCTGTTTTGATGTTAAGGCCTTCATAGCCTAACCCTGTTTCAACTGGCTGCAGTCATTTCTCTCTGCTCCATAAAAATTACTGTATTCTTTAGGCAGGAAGCTTTTCTATCTTACGCTTAACCGCTTTCATCCCTGCTAAAGCTGCATTTTAAGGTTGTTCATAGTATTTACTGCAAGAAGGAACAGGGTCAAAGGAATTTAGGTGGCTAAAGTCCAGCCTGCTCACTACTCACTGAGAAATAGTGGCCAGGATCAGAGCTATGGTTACCTAGAAGTTTTCTAATTTCTAATTTCTTCGTTTTCTAATTTCTTCAAAGATGCTAAATAGGTTGGCAACACCCTGATATTTTAATTAATTTTATTGGTACATTTAAGATATACAATATAATGACATTCATCATTGGAAATTTGCACCTTTACATAATCAACCTTGGTTCTCATTTTTCCCTATCCTCCTGCCCTCCCTTCAACCCTTCAACCCCTCCCTTTCTACAAAGACTTTGTTTCCATTTTTTAATTTTCTCATATTAGTTCCATTTCCTTCTTTCCTTCCCCTACTGCTTCCATTTCCCCTTCCTCTGTGCCCCCCTTTTTCCTATTTCATGTTATTATTATACCTTTTAGTCCTTATTTACACCTTCAGTTTCTCACACTAGTGAAACTATTCGATATTTACACATGTATGTCCTATTTATTTCACTTAAGAATATTGCCTCAATAGCACCATGATTTCTGCTCTGTATTTTTGCTCATGCTGTCTAATAGAATTATATGGTTTTTTGTTTGAAAGAGGCTGTCCTTGTACAGTCTAGGCATATTTTGAACTTGTTATGTAGCCCAGGCTGATTTCAAATTTACAATCCTCCTACCTCAGCATATTAAGTGCTAAAATTACAGGCAGAGGCCACCATGCTTGGCTTAGAACTACTGACAGAAAGACAGATAGACAGAAAGTAACTGATGTATACTGAAGATATATGTATATATAGATAGATAGATATAGATATAGATATAAACATTTTTAATATGATTTTGAATATTATTTTAAAGTGGGGAAAAATCTACAGCCATTCATTTCCCTTGCTTCAAATCCTGAATTACAATGTGAATAACTTTTAGATTTTTTTAGAGAAAAGAATAAAATATCAATAATTATTTAGGAAAAATAAAGTGAAAATGCAAAATTTTAGTACGTGCTATAAGATAAACTATCTAAACTAAAGAAAATACACACATAGAGAAGGACATGTAATAGATCTATCTATGAGTACCTCTAAAGTATGCAGAATTAATATGAATAACTCTAATGCTAATATATAAGTGTTGCTGCCACTTGCAAATCAAATTAAAATGATTTTAAAGGTCAAAATAATCAGGAATTAGGGTAAATAAATAAGGCAGAATAAATAAATTTATTAATACTTGCTGAATGCTTTGTAAAGTTATCCCAACTCAGTCCCATAGAGAAAAGACAACAAAAGTTTATCCAGGACAGTGTAACTATGTGGACTTTGAAAAATTAGTAGAACTATTTTTTTAATGCAAAGACGAGAGTAATTGCTGCAATTATAACCCAATATGTCACCCTTTCCCATGATCATTGTTTTTTTTCAGCTTTGAGTTTTTTGGTACATTTTAGGGATACAGTACAGTTACATTCATTGTTGGGATCTTGTACCTCTACATGACAAGTCTTGATTCTCATTTTTTCCCCTTGATCATTGTTTTGAAGGATTGGGTGTTGATGGGTTTTGGGGAGTAATTAGATCACAAGGATGCTAAATTAATTAAGGATTAATGGATTAAACCATTCATGAAATCATACTTTCATGGTTTTATTGGGAGATGATGATAATTTAGGAGATACTTCTTAATTGAAGAGAATGGGTCAAGGAGGTGTGACACTTGGGACTATGTCTGGTTCCCAGCCTCTCCAAGTGTGGCTCTTTTTCTCTCTGCTTCCTGGCTGCCATGAGTCAAGCAGCTTTCAGTCATAATGTTCTGTCTTATCTCAGGCCCACAGAAATAGTAACAGCCAACCATGGATTGAAACCTCTGACACTATGAGCCAAAATGAGGCCTTGTTCTCTTAAAATATTTATGCCAGGTGTTTTGTCACAGCAACAAAAAAGCTAGCAAACACAGAAATCAATCCATACAAATATATTTTAGAGTTCTAGAAAAGAAAACTTGAAATCAGGCATGCCTTGGAATATCTAGAATATAGATTATAGACATTTATCATCCATTTGCTACTATTTCTTTAAAGTCCAATACAAATTGAATTTCTCTGAAGCCCTCCCTAGCTAAAATCTATATTGACCTCTTCCTTCTTTTACTTTTTATACTACTTCATTTTTTTTATGTTTATTAGTACATGTTTGCTATAATATTGATCACATTCATCAAAGGGCGAGTTGGTACATGTGCATAACACATATTAATTATTTGTACTGCATTCTGTCCTGTCAAATTTAATAAGCAATAATGGTATAATTTTATTTTGAAATGATGATTGTATTTCAACAATTCAACAATATCAAAGTTTAATTTCTTTTAAAAATTTGAAACTATTTAAAAACTGCAATAGAACAAAACATACACTACTTAAACGTGTTAGATACCAAACATTAACACATTTGGAAATCACACTGATTTTATTAATATGTGCTGTCTAGTTAATAATGTGTGTTTTTGTGAATGTGTATGAATGTGTATAAGAAAGTGACAAAGAAAGACAGAAAGACAGAGGGAGAGAACTGTGTCTATAGACCTATAGACCTGGAAATATAAGTTTTCTTGCTGTTTCTAGTTAACTGAGGTGTATTGTGAGATATCAAGAAATAGTGTTAATGCCAGCCTTGCGAGCACAAGATACCGAGTTCGAGCCCCCATACCAAAAGAAAAAAAAAAGAAAGAAAGAAAGAAAAAAAAATAAGTGTAGCAGGGAAAAGGGGAAAAATGAGAACCAAGAACTGTCATTTAAAGGTACAAGATCCCAATGATGAATGTAACTGTACTGTATACCTAAAATGTGCCAATAAACTCAATGAGAGAAAAAAAAAAGAATCAGTGTTAAACCAATTGCCCTCACCCAAAATGTTCACTATTGCTTTAGGGCTATCAAGAATTTTATAACACTGTATTATCAAAATGCAACAGAAATAAAAAGGAAACTAAGACTTGTATACCGTACAATAACAGATTTTATGTTTTTTCAGCCTCTCTTTCCTTATTGACTTTAGAAATAAATGTTAAAAACTTTCACTTATTAGCAACATACTTATTTTTATCTGTATTTTGATTAAAGGGTCAAATGAGATTTTGTTGTGAGGTGAAGGATCTAGCTCTGAAATTTGAAAAATGTTCTAACAAATTACTTTCTTCATTATCAATATGAACACTATTAAATATGAGCATATATATCCTGGATTTTTAGTTGTGTGGTAGATACTAGAATGTATTTATTCAACTTAGTCATATCACAAAAGGAATATAAGTCATATGAATGTAAAGTTTATACCCATCTTTAAGCAGTCTGCTACACTCACAAACAGAATTTAGAGATTCTAAGCATTTTAGATTTTACTACCAACTGTTTTCCCTTGAGTAAGGAAAAATGGTCACCCAAAGCTTTACAGAGAAAAGAAAAATGCCACAACTTCATCCCCACCAAAGAGGAAAATCAATCTTCCTAAACACCAACTTAGTTTAGAGGAAAGCCTATATCTTTGAGGTAAATGCTGTATGCTTTATGGCCAGGGAAATATCCACGGAATAAAACCAGCTCCCCTTCAAAACAAGCAAACCAGACTGAATGATAATGGCAAGCTTGCCTTGCTGTTGTTAGATAAAGAGGACAGAGAAAGTTCAAAGATTCCTTGTGGGTGCCTTCTGGCATAATATTTAGTTAGAACCCAGGTCTCCAAAAGAGTTCACAAGACAGGGCAGCAGAGGTAGAGGCTGCTTTGGGGAAACTGGAACAAATATAACGACAATTCTAAGTATTTCTCCCCTAGGAAACTTATAAAAACAAAATCAACAAATAATTCTGTGTTTTGGCTAAACTGCCTCCAAAATGGACTTATTACGAATTCTAATATAGAAGAAATCAGAGTAAATGTGAGGATAAGAATAAAAGCAATAGCAATAACTATACAACCAATGGTACATTTAATAATATATCCTAAGACTATATTATAGCTAATAGTGAAGTATATATTTGAATCTAAAAATATTTGGCTACAAATATGAAGCTCTTTATTTTTTTAGCCATTCCATAAAGAATTATAAAAGGAAAGAAATCAGGAAATAGACCTGCAATCATAAATATGGAATCCTGAAACAGGTGAAGAATAGACAGATGTTATCAAGAACACAAAAAGCCTGCACCCGTATAATCCCATCACTTGGGAAGGAGAGGCAAGATGATCCTAAAATTTAGCCCAGGCTGGAAAACTCAGTGAGACTCTATCTCAAAACAAAAAAACAAAAATGGCTGAGCACACAGCTCAGTGCAAAGGCCCTGGGATCAGTCTCCATTGCAAGAATGTACAAGAGGATGCTGGGTAAAAAGAACTCTCCCACATTGTTTGTGGAGATATAAACTAGTACGACCACTGTTGAAATTAGTGTGGCAATTCCTCAAAGAATAATAAATAGAAATACCATTTGACTCAGTTCTATCTTTCTTGGGTATATTCTCAAAAGAATTAAAGACATCACACTAGTGACAGATGCATACCCATTTTTAAAGCAGTACAATTCACAGTAGTTAAGCTTTGGAAACAGCCCAGATGCCCATCAATGGGTGAGTTGATAAAAAAGTGGCATATATACAATGGGATATCATTCAGCCACAAAGAAGAATGAAATCATGTCATTTGCAGAAAAATGGATGGAACTTAAAACCATTCATCATGCTAGGTGAAATTAGCAGATTCAGAAAGTTAAACATAATATGCTCTCTTACATGAGAAACCTAAAATATAAATCAATAAACAATAAATAACAGAGAAATGATTGGAAATTAAAAAGTAGAATCCAGGAGACAGGGGAGGGGATGGGAGGAGAAAAGGAAGAAGGGGGCATGGGATTGAAGGTGATAAAGACTGTATATATGAATTACCCAAAAGAAACATTACTATTCTGTATTATAAAGATGCACTAATATAAAAGAAAATGTTCAAAAATGAGAAGACACTTACATTTATAAATCTGAAGGGGATAGATGTAGGTTGTAGGAGTTTGACCTCTGTGCATTTAAAGTGTTTTTCATTGTGCTGGACACAGAATCAGTAGCCAGCAGTAAAGGCCAATACTAATCATACCTCACATAGAGAAATAACGTAGCATAGGCATTAGGCAAATGCTATGAAGATTCAGGGAGCAAGTAAAAATGCAGAACGGGTCTGACCCTTTCTTATTCTTTTAGACTCATTTAATAAGTGTTCTATTTCCCTTCCTCTACCTATGCTTCCAGAGCTCCGGCCACACTGGCTTAGTATCTGTCATGTTCCTTCCCACAACAGGGTCACCACAATATTTAGTGCATACAGTAGTAGCTACAAAACAAATATTCATTGGAGGAAGAAATAATATGAGAGCCAGAGGGACACAAAAAAGGGAGATTTCAGAAAAATGTGTCCTAAATTGGATCTTAAGGGAAGGATATGTCCATTTGTAGAGAAAGGAACAAAGCAGAGGATGAGAAAAACAGAAGGAAAAGCACAAGTAAATGTAAGTGGTAAATTGAGCCAACAGCCTTAGTATAACTGTGATAGGGACTTGAGATACATAAGGACAGTAACAAGAAGTGGGGTTCAGTGGTACAAAGTACTGGTATGATTTCATTTGTGCTTTAGAATAAACCCTGTGGCTTGCAAAAAGGATGGATAACAGGGAAGAAGGTAGGGAAGCAAGGGAGGATTGAAACCAGAGCAGTTAGGTCTGTTGCAGAGTGGCCAGATAAGAGATGATAGATACAAAGCTTGAATTACAGAGACATCACAGTGTGGTGGGCTTTAACTAAGTTTGTCCTTTGTTACATGTGTGACCTTGGGTGGATCAGCTGATATCCTTAGAATGACAATATACGCTACACACACACACACACACACACACACACTTAGAATATCACAGTGTAATCTAGAGTTGCTAGCAGATAATATATGAGAAAGTGCTTTGTAAACTTGAAATGTTAGAAAATATATGTTATTATAGTGCTAGAAGTAGGAAAAAAGATGGAGACAATTGGGAAGCATGACCATTGTCATATACACATAATCTATAAATCAGTCTTCTTTAACATCTTTCTTTCATGATATGTACATCAGTCATTAAACTTGGGAAATGATTTTAGTTTTTCCACCGATGCTAGAGGATACTTGAGGGGGATGGGATGACATTTAGCATACCTTATACTACATACATATGAGCTTACTATATGTTAACTACACTACTTTGTTCAATTTCATGCAATACTCACAATAATAATTTAGGAAAAGTATTAGGTCCTTTTCTGGTGCTGCAAAGCTTAAGTCTAGCAAGATAGCACAAATCAAAGAGCTTGGAAGTGCAGGCAGAGACAACATTTAGCAAAAGCCCGATTCTAGCATCATTTCTCTTAAACAATACATGACTGAACAGAGTTCTTATTTTTCCATCAAAGCAATTTTTATTGGAGTTATCAGTGATTTTCAAAGTAGACCAGAAAAAGACTTGTGGCAGGCTGTCAGAAGTATATCTGTGTACTCACTTCAACTCATCTATTAATCACTTATGATATGCCTAGTAGTTTATTGGGTATTATAAGTACAAGATTAAAGAGGGCAATAAAGTCATATAAACATGGGAACTTCTACATTATATGGTAAGTGCTACCAAAGAGGGTCAAAGAAACTTAGAAACACAAGGGAAGAAAGAATGAATTTTTTTCTGAAGACATCTGAGGCTGTTTCCTCAAGAAAATGATATTTGTAGGAAAATGGATGCACTTTGAGACAATAACAGTAGGTAAAGTAACTCTGACACACAAGCTTAAATATCACATGGTTTCTCTTATATGACATTTGTAGAAAAATGGATGCACTTTGAGACAATGATGTTAAGTGAAGTAACTCTGACAACACAAGCTTAAATATTACATGGTTGCTCTTATTTGAAATAAAGGAAAGATAATAGGAAAAAAAGAGAAAGAAAAAATATATTATAATCCAGTGTAAATAATGTATTTAAAAATATACCTTGGCTTAGTAATTTTTTACATGTTTTATGTTCTTTGGCCTATTAGTCTGATTTTCAATTTCTATATACGATAATTAACTTCATAAGTTCTTATAAAATAAATAAATCTGATGATGGAAAATAAAAGGGGTGGGGGGATTGAAATGTGTTATGTACATATACCAATCCCCTGCAATGAATATAAACATTATGTAGTGCAAACATGTACTAATAGGAATAAAAAAAGAGAAAGTGATACTGATCTGTGTATTAGGATCAAAATTTCCCTACATAAAAGAGAAGATCGAAATGATGGAGAAGGATATTATAGACAGAGGGGACAACATATCCAAGAACAAAGAGATGTAAAAGAACACTAAGTGGTTTGGGAATGGTGAAAAGTTTAATTTAAATAAAGGGCAATATATAGTATTAGTTTGAGAGTAGGGCTGCAGGAAGAAACATACAGACATAAAGACTGAAAGGTAATCATGGACCGATAATGAAAGACCTTAAATTTGCCAAACCAAGGAGTATATATTTTATCCTGAAAGGAAGAGACGATCCACAAAAATTTTAAATCAGGAGATAGCATAATTTCATTTATTGTTAGTAAAATAAATCTAGTGGTATTGCAGAGATTAGGAAGGAAGGAAGAAGTAGAAAAAATTGTTTTCAAGCTATTGATATAGAATGATAAGGTTTGAAGCTAACAGAATATGAATGTAAAAGCCAGAGTTTACAGAATTTTGGTAAAATTAATGGGATTTACAGAGAAGGATGGAAAGCGTGAAAGGTGGTGGCTGATTTTGTAGTTTCTTGTTGAAACTATGTGGGTGGTGATGAAAGAAAACATAAAAATGAACACGGTTGGAGTGTCAATGAGAAGAACTAGAAAATAGTTCCATAGATATACTGTGTTTGGTGAAAGGAAAAATAATAATTGCACACTTTGGTTTAGTGTTTATTCTAAACTCCAGGTACTCTTTTAAGTGATTCTATCTATCTATCTATCTATCTATCTATCTATCTATCTATCTATCTATCATCCATCTCACTATCAATTCATTAAGAGACAGGTAGGTACAAGGGCAGTAGGCAACTAGAAACACAGTTTTGGAGCTCAAAAGGGTTAGAGATATAAGTTTGATAGTGATCAACCCATGTATAGTAGGCACAGTTAAAATCATTCAGGAAAGAAGGTGGTAAAGGATGAAATGATGGCAAAAGTCATTGCTTTAGGACCACGAAGTCAGGAAGACTGTAAACTTTGTGACAAGAAAGACCATGTTTAACTTGTCTGTTGTAACTAGGGATTAGTACACTACATGAAATACAATGGGTACTCAATAAATATTTGTTGAATCAATAAAGTTTTAATAAATAAATATTCATAAAAGTATAAAGGGAACCATTGAGCTATATTCAATGTCCTGAAAATCAAGGATGTTTAAGGGAGGGTAGGGGAATGGGGAAAAGAATAAGAACCAAAATATACCATGTAAAGGTACAAATTCCCAATGATGAGTGTCATCATATTGTATACCTAAAATGTTCCAATAAATTTAATGAATATTAAAAAAGGGGAAAAAAGATCCTGAATGATTGGAAAATGCCAAATAGCACAATAAAGAAATCAGGCAGAATGGAACCTGCAAAGAATCCAGTCATTAATGCAGCCACTAGTAGCTTGAAAGAGTGCAATCATGGTGTAGATTCAATCTATACTGTAACAGGTTAAAGGGTAAATGATTGTTGAAGAAGATCTGACAATGCAATGACCAGAAATTTGGCAGTAATGTCTTCGAAGGGTTGAGCATTACTAAAGTAAATGAAGCTATATTTAAACTTTTTTTTCTATTTTGTTTGTATTTGTCTACTGGTTTGTTTTGGTTTTTGAGACAGGATCTCACTATATAGTTCAGGCCAACCTGAAACTCGCAGTATAGCGCAGGCTGGCCTCAAATGCCCAATCCTCCAGCCTCATCTAACAGAGTGCTGGGATTATAGGCTGTGCCATCATGCCCAGCCAGGGTTTTGCTTGGTTTTGATTTTGAATTTGTTATTATAATGGGGATTTCAATATTATTTGTAAAAGAAAAAAGGAAACCTGAGAGACGGAACAGATTAAAGAAGATAAAAGAGAAGTAGATGATTGTTCCTGGTTAATTTTTCCATCACAATTTTCTTTTGTGCATGCTTATCATGTCTTCAATTTACATTTAGTTAGGCTTGAAAATAAGTTAAAGCCCTATAAACTGCCTCACTGGTATATTCAGTTGGCCGATAGCAACTAGATAATTTAATATAGCCTAGAGCTTTCTTAATATTTCTTTCTATATGTATATGTCTTATCTATACAGTATAGGACAAGTTAGTACTCTAAGTATAGTGGTAAAATTATGGAATTATCAATACAATTCAAATAGGAAATAAATAATATGTATTGATAATTCAAGCCAAGCACTTTATTCTTATTTTAATAAGATAATTAGGGCAATAGCATACTTTGCTCCTGTGATCTTGGTGTCAGTGCTCATAGAATATATGGGCATATTCTCCAAAGACTCTATACTTGTGCCTAAAAACTCAAAGATTGTTGGCAGTTGGAGTCAACATAAGTCCTTTCTTACCTGAAACAACCAGAGAGAATGACAATTTACTGTAAAAACCAACTGCCTAAACCTGGGGTTCTTTTTTATGCCAGGGATTATTTTGGCTGTGTAGTAAAGACTATTGTCTTCTTCTTAGAGTAATGTTCTTGGGCTGGGCAGATAGCTCTGTGGTTGAGTGTATGCTTAGGTATGTGCAAAGCCCTGGACTTAATCTTCAGGACAGCAAAAGTAATTTTCTTAAATGCATACAGAATTACAATGGAAACCAGTTACACTGAAATACAGTTATCAAAATACCTAATAAATTTGACATGGTAGCATTTCTTTAATATGTACCAAGATACTCTCTATTCTTATCTTAAAATATTTATACTTTGCCTGTTAATAATATATTCTCATCCAATGCATTATCTATGTACATAGTCATTTGATGATTTACTTGATGGTGTACTCATATATCTGATCAGTATTCTTGTCATCTCAAGATAGATATCCTATGCTTCCATAAACATAAATATATATTATATATTTTAATTTTATGGTTATCTGATATAAGATATTTATTAGCAGGCAAAACAGAAGATTAATTTAGCAATTCCTAGAGACACATTCCCCAAACAAGTGAGTAATTCTTTTGATCTTTAAAGTAAGAAGGGATTTTCTCTATCTTTGAAACCCTTTAACATGATATTCAAACATGGTCATTCACACTGACTTAGCAGATGACATTGTGAAACAACAAAACAATGTGTAGAACCCACACACCAAAGCATTGCTTGATTTTGGAGACTCACATTATAATACCTGGGAAAACTGAAAACATCATCCTTCACCATATGAAGGGATTCAATAATTAGGAAGTCTTCAGCTCTCTAGAATGACCTGTGGTGCTTTTCCCAAAAGTGTAATGAATAAGATCAGGCAGAGTAAAAAATAAAGGTTTTTCTGGAAGACATTTTCTGCCTAATCATGATGTATTTACAAGTGGCAAGATTCCTGGACAAACTATTAACTAAACAAAACTTGGCACTTTCAATAAATTTAGTATCTGAGGAGGAAAAAATGGAAACAAAGTTTTTGTAAATAGGAAGAGGTGGAGGGGTAGAAGTGAAGGAAGGGGAATGGAGAAAAAACAATAATTTTGATATATCACATACAGGTAAAAATTTCCAATGATGAATGTGATCATAATGTATACCTAAAATGTACCAATAAACTTAATGAATAAAAAAAATAAATATAGTATTGAGCCTCAAGATAATACATAAATAGTATATTGGAAGTGTCACATGGCGAAATGCAGAGCCTTACATCAGTGTTTCTGCTTTCATCAATCTAGAGTTGATGTTCTGAATTGAGATTTCTCAAGATTTTAGAATTTCAAGTTTTCTGGAATTATCCTTTCCTCATAAGAGAAACCATTTCACCTCATTCTGATATTTTCTTAAAGATATCATATGCCAAGATACAGTAACGTATTTTTTCATAAATGTATTGGGTGATTTTATTAAGTTGAATTAAGTATGGTCCTGAAAATAACACTTTAAAATATTAAAAAATAGAGCAAATTAGTTAAAATTATCAAAACCCACAAGTTAAACATTTGGAATATATATTATGGGTCATCTACATAGTATATAAGTGATATATTAAATAATATTATTAAGAATTTTTAATATAACAATGGCATAGCAGTCAATAGTTGTACAACTTCATATTTGAACTCAGCCGTTACCTTTATCTCTGCTAGCATATTTACCCAATGCAACTGGAAAATTGCACCATCTCTGATTATTTGCATCACTCCACCTTTGTGAAATTAACCTAGTAATTTCATTGACGACTGCTCTACTTTCTGGAATCCATTAAACTTTTCTTCAACCAGATACCTAAAGAAATTCCTTTGCCCACAGTCTCTAGATGTTTTGATGGATGATATCAAAACAGCCTATTAAATGTCAACTCTTAGAATTTTTTTGTCTGTCCTAAACACTTTAATTTTCTGATGTTGCAGAAAACCAGAAAAAGGAAACATCGGGTAGAAACCGAACAACACCTCGTGGTATCAGTTAATTCCTAGTACTGTCAAAGGGCTTCCAAGCAAAATATTAAGTTTAATTCCCTTAATCTTTGTGACATTTTCAAGTTCCACTCTGTTGCTATCCTTTCACTCTCAAAGTTGTGTGCCAATTCATTCTTGTAGACTAAAGAAAATTAAGTTTCTTTTGCTTCGCAGATTGATGCAGAAGAAGGCGTCAGATATCATTTTAAGTCATTAAGAATAGGCTAAAAAATGTGTACATTTTGTGTCTTCTACTTTTATTTTCCCAACCTGTTAAGAAGTCTTAGGACAGGAAGATGGTTGGGTCTCATAGGCATTAGCTAACATTGTGCTTGCTACTCCTCTCCAAGAATGCTATTAACTCCCATTAGAAAGGAGAGTCCGTTTTGGGGTGCAACTCTGTAACCCCCTAACACACACACAAGAGGTGGGGAAGGGGAGGCAGCCAAAAAAGCAGGAGGGAAAGCGGTCAGGAGAAAACTCACCGCTTCTGCCAGTTCCTCCGCCAGGCACAAGGAAAGCAGGAGCAGCCACAACCTGAAAGGAGATGGAGGGTGAGTAATACAGGCTTTTTTGGGTTTCAGGGTCCTGTGTCTGCTGGTAGCCACCCAAACTCTTTTGATGCCTGCTCCCACATTTTTGCAGTGACAGGAGTATAAATATCATCCCGGCCTGCAAAGTAGCCCGAAGTAGGAAAGTGGAGAACTGGAGGTCAGTGCAGCAACAGCTCACCCAGGGTGCATGCTTGCTGCTCCTCCGGAGCTGGGTCCTGGGAGACTGCTAAGCTACTCCGCGGCGCTTGCTCATCGGGGGGGCTCGCTGATACTATGCGGCTGCTTTCTTATTTAGAACAGGGTTAAGGGGTGAAGCTGCTCAGTTTAGAAGCAACTAAAATCAACTTTTAGATAAGAACTACCCCAAAGAGAGACGCTCGGCGGTGCTCACTACAACTTGCAGCACTCAAGAATAGTTCCAGGCTCCTGGAGAGAAAGGAATGGAGGGGAAAGGGGCGGGGCCGTCCTCTGTCAATCATCCCCCCTTGGGCAGCTGGTTGTCTTTTTCACTTTCAGCCACCTCTACAAACATTCCCAAATGTCTCCATAACTTCATGCATACGTCTCTAGAGACGTATCCACTAAGACATAAGCAACTGTGCATCATACACGTCCATAAACCACTGTTAAATTAGACAGAGTTAGACATACTACTCCTAGACAGGCCCAAAAGTGCCCATGCACACAGGTCCAAATTCATACAATACTCACAGTAACTGTCTGCTCACCAAGCACTTGGGAAGGGACGGGGGTTTCTGGAGTTGCAAATCTACTTTAAGGTCAGTGGAGCCCAGGGATGAATGAGCCCCCATAACATAGACCCAAATAGTGAAAGTCTCTAAAGTGACTAACACTAGGGACTACCTTAAGAGAAGTATTTAAAATAATTCTTCAGCAAATTCCGGAAAGACCCTCCAAAGTGCCCACATAAATAGTTTCTGGGCCATTTGATACTTTAAAAAATCTACCAGATTGTCAAAGTAATGCCAAATTCAACTACCATAAACTGTATATACATATTTACAATTAAGTGTTATGTTCATTCTGAGGAAAATTGAACCAAAGTTATTAAGCTCTCTGCTGTAAATCCTTCGGTAATGAAACTATAACAGCCAATATTTTAACATTAGTTCAATATAGGAGGTAAATATTATGGCATTCAATGTACCTGACTAAAAAGATGTGATTGTATTACACTCAATAATAACACTCAATCATGTAATTATTGTTAAACTAGAGAATGCTACCAAATCTTACACATGTGGCACACCAAAAAATATTCACATATATATTTTCATCTTCACTTATAAGTATATACTTCCAATATTTTCACATCTTATGCCTGAGTATACGAACTTTGCCCGGCGAGCACTTGGAAGATAGAGAAGACTCTTAGCCCAGAGAGCGGCCACAAAAATTTGTTTCTAATGATTAACAATCAACAGCGGTCCTTTTCTGAGATTCATCCGCTTAAAAAAGTAGTCCCAGCTCAGATCTATTTGTAATTGGTTTAAGGCTCATACGAAGGACAGTGGGACTAAGCAGGGAAAAGTAGTGTCAGTGTAAAGTGCAAAGAAAGAAAAGAAACGCTTCCTGGTTGGGCACCTGGTACTCAGTCCACTAGTCTACAAGTTTCCCTTCTTCAAATAACTGAGCGTCACTCCCTCGCAGGTTGCTGGTGCAAAAGCAGTGGCGGAGTGATACCCAAATTCCCCGGTGCAGGCGGGGAGGGGGCGGGGCGGAGAGAAGAGAGGGAGGAAAGTAGATCTGCAGAAGTTGAGTGAGGAAAAAGTTTGCAACTCTGAACAGAAGGGAAAGGTGCTCCGGGGAGACTGGCTTTGGGGACGGGAGAAAGGAGGGAAGCACAGCCACTTATTTTTCTTTTTCTTCTTTTTTTTCTTCTCCACTCTTAAAAAGCTTCTTTCTCTTCACCCAAGCCGACTGGCACAATTGGAAAACCCGCTGACCCTCTCTGGCTCAAGCTTTCTCCCAATAAATCCTCAAGATTATGTCAATCGGTCAGAGTCAGCCAGGGATTTCGTGCTGGTGCTGAAGGAGCTGGAGGAGCCCGGGAAGAATGAAACTGCGTGGAATCAGCCTGGCAGCCAGCTTGTTCTTACTGGCCCTGAGTGTTTGGGGGCAGCCTGCAGGGGCTGCGGTAAGTCCTCCCCCAGCCCCCATCACCGCACTTTCACGCTCAAATCGCTTCTTGTCCTTTTGCCTCTCTTTATTCTTGGCCTTGGCTAAGGACTTCAAATTTGCTTTCCTTATTTAGGAATATACGTTTTTTACAACGCTGGTAAGGCAAGCCTTCTGAAGCGCAAGGGAGGGTTTAAAATGTTTAAAAACAAGGGCTGCTTGCTTCCCTGAAGCTAGCTCTTCTGGGGCAGGGGCAGGGTGCGGAACCCATTAATTTCTCTCTAGGCTCTGGTGGGTATTTAAAACTTTTCCTTCCCTCCGCCCTCGGGTGTTTCCCTGCCTGCTAACCTTTTCACTACTTGTGCGCAACCCACGCACTCTTTTAATTTTGTCTATAGTTTTATATGTTGGCTCTTCTAAAATTCTGCATCTCTCAAAGTGTTAAACTCCCAGTTAAAATTCTTACCCTTTACTTTTTTCTTAAGCAATGTGGATCTATCTCTCATTTTAGGTCAGTAAAGCTACTGACCTGCTTTCTTTCCCCTTTGACAGCCTTGTTACACAAATGCTAAGGTAACATTCCAGGAAGAATGAGGTAAGGACAGATGGCCTCAGGCTTTAGCTTTTTTTCCTCTTTTTGTTTTAAAGTTATGGGCTTTTTTTTTTTTAATTCACAAAGGCACCTGAACCAATGGAGAGTTTGCCTATCATCTAACAACTAAGCCCATCACCTAATTAAAAGAATTGTGTGTTTTCAAAGGAGAGCAAGCATTCTAAAGGAACAGAACCACTGGGGAGAGTGTACATATGATACTACAGAGCAAAAAGTTCCACTTGGTTTCAAGAATGTAGAATTAAAGCGTCAATATAGCTTCTACAAGGGTATCTTCTACCACCCTGACCTTCTGATGATGAGAGCAGATATAAGGGAATGAGTGGCTTGGTCACAGCTAATGTTCACTAACCTGAAGCCTGTCATCCTTAATTTCACTGAACCTCTAAAGAATAAGTGTGACAAATTATTTAAATGTTACACTTAAGTGATCATAATGGGTGGTTTTAAAAATACTTTAATATGAGATTATGGCTTAGGCCTTCATATGGTTGGGTGACTCAATTGGTTATGTGCAGCTGCTGTGTTATAGCTTAACACTTTTAAGTTAGTTTATTTCACTATTATACTTAACACACCTCAGATCACATTACTGTCTTTCCATCTTTCATCAAGTGTGTACTCAAGAAAACTTTCATATTACTGTAAATCACAACATGATCATGGCAAATATGAATAATATGAAAAACAATGCATATATAATATTTTAATTATGCATGCCTTAATTTTCCTTCACTTAAGTAGATAAATGATGTAAAAGAGCTTTTTTTATGCTCAACATCATTATGGGCTGAAGTTCAGCCAGTCAATAGGGTTACAGACTGCTGAATAAAATCACAATTGTACTGTTGAATAAGACTTGGTACTTACTCCTTATGATTTTTGGCCAAGGGGAAATAATTTTGTGAATGTTTCATTAAATATTTCTTTTTCTCTTTTGAACTCGCTATTAATAAATGTACAGCAGATTTATACTGTACAGGTATATATAACAACAGAACTGTCAATTTATTTTCAGAATGAGATTATTTTAATGATTGACAAAATTTAGGAGCAAGCTTGTTTTCTTGGATTCTTAAAGTAGCAATTGAATTTTCATGAAGTACATTACATTTTTCCTTTTTCTTATATAATTTTAAAGGACATTTTAATAGCATTTTTCTATCAAAATATAGTACCTGTGTTAAAACTAGGAATTTTTCTTGCTTCACACATCAGTAGTCAAGATGAATGTTAATCATCTCAAAAATATGAATGGTATCTGTTTTCCATACCATGCTAGGGAAATTGGTGACCTTACCCAGAGTAAAACCTGATGGTAGTGAGGCTAATAGTTGACTGAAGTAGTCTTATAAGCAGACTTTTATACTGTATCAAAAAGAGCATCGCTACTTAAGTTGCTTTCATTTCCCATGGTTATGTGATTTCTTTATCCTGAACTCATCCCAAATTTGCATATCACAAATATGTGGAAGTATTTTATTTTAGGCAAAATGGTCATTAGATGGAATGAAGTAACCTTTTAAAATGAAAGGTTAGCATAAGATTTTAGCTGCTGTAGGTTGAAAAAGTCATTTCTCGTAAGTGAGTTGGAGTATTTTTATGTAACGATAATTATATTTGTACAGACTCACTGAAATTAGGATATGTAGTTAGATATATGGATATTATGTGAAATTATACTACTTCTATACAAATATTAGTAAGTTGTTTTTTGCCCAGTAGGGTGGACAGATTATTCTAATAAAAATGGATTCTGTACCTTGTGATCAGTAGCAAGAATTCATCATGGACAAGAGTGTGATTTGCTGTATTTTGATAATGGATATGGAACTCAGGACCTTGAGTTTGCAAAGCAGGTGTGGAGCCACTAAGCTAAATCCCTAGCCCCTTAATTGTTCTTCTATGAAGTGTACTGCTTCAAAGGAAGAATTTGTCATCATTGTGTTAATTATCATCACAGTTTCTGTTTCGTTTATTATGTGCCTGGCATTGTGCTGCTAGTATAGTGACATATGTTGTTTTTTTTATTCTCTGTATGTGTGTGTGTGGTACTGGAGGGGGGGTCGAACCCTGGGCCTCATGCACACTAATCAATTACTTTTCCCCCTCTTCATAACTGATGTATGAGGTACATACTGTTATTTCCATTTTACAGATGAGAAAACTAAAAATCATAGAGATTGTTTAGTGTATTAGCAATAAGTTATAGAGATGGAAAATTTGAATTCAATCAATTTGATTCAAGATTCTTTGCCTTTACCAACTGTCCTGTAGTGCCTCCTTTTTATGTGATCTATAGAGATTTCTTTAAGGTTCATTG
The DNA here is from genome assembly GCF_012274545.1 of Fukomys damarensis. Classification (NCBI taxonomy): domain Eukaryota; kingdom Metazoa; phylum Chordata; class Mammalia; order Rodentia; family Bathyergidae; genus Fukomys; species Fukomys damarensis. Next base: position 84,811,973 of record NW_022900951.1, read on the forward strand.
TTTGGATCACTGCATCTATTTTTTTTTGTTGTTTTTTTACACACAGGATGCAATAGAAATAATGAAGGTTACCTCTCTTGCCAATTTTAAAAGCAGCATAGCATAATGGAAAGAGCTTTGGACTTAAAAAGATTAGAATTCGATCTCTGTATTTGTGTCTGTTTAGAGTGGAGTAACTTAAAAGAATCTAAAACCAGCTGCTGCAGCAGACTGTATGATTTTATGCATGCACTATATATAAAAAGTTAGATTTGCAAGGAATGGTGGCTGTCCCCTGTAATCACAGAACTCTGAGAAGCTGAGGCAGGAGGATGTAAGTTTGAGAACAGCCTGGGCAACGTAGTGACTTAATGAGATCCTGTCTCTAAATAAAAAAATTAAGAAAGAGCTGGGGATGTAGCTCAGTGCAAAAGACCTGGGTTCAATCCCATGTACAATAGGAAAAGTCAGCTTTTTGAGAGACAGAGATTTGCCTTATGATTCATTTAATTACTCAGTTTGTGCGTAGTTTCCAGTATGCTGAACTTTTCAGCAACATGTCTATTGTGAACAAGCAAGGTATGTGTGTATGATGGCACATTTTTGACTGAAATGCTCAATATATTTTTGTATTTTTATTGGTTTACCTACTCCTCCATAGTTTTGTGTATCTTTAGCCTTGTTCCCATTTATGTACCAGTAAATATCTGTCCTGGTACTGTATAAGTGTGTATGTTTTTTCTTGTGTTTTTATTTGGCTGTTGATTTCTATACATGAAAGACGTAAGACTCTATCTTGAGTTAGCCTGGATAACTTGGTTAAGATAATATCTGCAGTGTTTTTCTGCTATAAAGTCATTATTTCTCACCTCTGTCTTTATATATTGAGCAGGTCTTTCAAGACTTTGCAGGGCAATATTTTGAGACAATGCAAATAATCTGTTTCTCATACTTTTGCTCACTAATTTTAGCATCTATTGATGATTCTGGGTTGAATATTATAGTAAAATTTCCCAAATTGCATTCTTAATTCTTAAAATCTGTATTAACTAATTGAATTTTACTATATAACTTTTCCTTTTTCCTGTTAATTTTTAATTTATCTATTTATATTTATCTATTGACCTGTTTATAGCAGTAGCGAGTTAATTAATATTTGTTTTATTATATGGTTTATAATTAATTATGCTCTTTTTACATTTTTTTGAGGGCTGAAATTACTTCAGATTTGACTACTAGACATTCCTTCATATTAGCTTCAATGTACTTTCAAGGTGTTTCTATCATTTTTTAAAATTTTGTTGAGACAGGATCTCAGTATGTAATCTAGGCTGGCCTTGAACTTGCTCTATGGCTTAGGCTGGCCTCAAAGTTTTTATCCTGCTCCCAAGAGCTGGGACTACAGGTACTTGCCACCTTTTCTGGTTGTGTTCCCATTATTGTAGCACATTCTCTTATTTTCTGGTACCACACAATGCTCTAAGCTCATTTCTACTTTCCATGCTCCAATCCTGGAATGAGCCATTTCTCCAAAGAGTTTTGATTGATTTTATTAAGGAATGGTATTTGGAAACCAAGATCTGAGTGCCATTGTGATGTTATGGCTTCTAGTTCTTCTCAGCAGACTGAACTAGGATATATCTCCACTTCTTTATCAATTTTTTAGAATGTCTATCCGTTTACCTATCAGACTACAAATTCATAACAATACCTCTGACTGTAGTGCATACCACTAAATAAACACGTATCTTTCATGTAGTGGGATCTTGCTATTTTTTGATATCTCTCCTCAGACAAAATTTCATGGGTTTGTAGAGGTCTTATTCAGCGCGTTTAAGAGCTTTTCCTCTGGAGTCAGATCAGAATCTGACTTTCTACAAGGTAATGAGCTCTGAGCCTTAATTTCTTCATTGGAAGGGAGGGCAATGATACCAATCTCAGAGATCATTTTGAGGATAAAATGAGGCTGTAAGCAAAACATTTTATAAGAGTAACATTTAATTATTATTACAAACTATTTGTCACCTATTTGCTTTTATTTTGTGGTACTGGGGATCAAACCATGGGCCTGTCACATGCCAGGCAAGTGCTCCACCATTCAGCTACTACCAAGCGCTTGCCATTTCTTTTCTTTTGTGTGTGTGTACTCACTGGGGATTAAGTCGAGGACCTCGCACATGCTGTACACCCTAGCCCCTTGACTTGCCATTTCTTGCTACATTAATTCTCTACCTGATTTTGAAGGTTAGTTGTGATCTTCCCACTTGTCCAACCTTTTTCAATACATTATACAGCCGGTGAGCTTCCCTACAATTCTTCTAGTACTACATACATATTGTATTTTTTCATCTTAATTAGAATACTATGGATCCAAGTCTTTGCTCAGTTCCAACATAATGTTTACATTTATTGAACAGATATTTATTCAGCAAATCCTAATTACTCAATAATTGTATGTATATTTTTGTTTCTACTCTTATGAATGTAAACTATCCACAAAATCATTTTGTGCTAGACACTTATGGATAAAACTAAATAAGAATGGATCCTTCCCTTCAGGAAGTTTATACACTAGTAAGAATAGATTTTAAAAATCCCATGAAACTTTCCCTTGCTGTTATATCAGTTGCACCTTTATTTCAACATTTGTAGTATTTAACCCTTCCTAGTTTAGTATCTACATGTATTTGATTTTACATTTTATTTCCTGGAACTTTATCTGTTCTCCTTATAGACTAATTAAAAGCAATAAGTATGTGTATATTGTTTGTTCATTTAACAAATTTACATAGTGATTTTGTCTAATTATAAGAAATACATGCTCAATGTTGATAAATTAGAGTTTCTAAAAGTATAGTGAAGAAAATAAAAATCCATCCATTATTTTACCAGTATCCCAGAAATAATGTCTGTTATTGTTTTGATGATTCTTTTTCCCTATATATTAATTTTTTAAAAAATAATTGGTTAAAATAAAAAATAAGTTGAAATATCTAAATTTTAACTTTTGAAGCATTTCCTCATGTTATTAAAATTCTTTAATACTATTTTCATATTATTATTTGTATAATTTATATTTATATGCATCAAATTTTACCTATTAAATTTGGAGAATATACTTTAAAATTCAAGATTTTTAGGTGTTGTAATAAATGCTTCTTTGAACTTTCTTATTTTATGTTTTTAATTTTTTAAAATCACCCCTTCATGGGGGATTAGTGGACTTCCTGCGTCCTTCCCTCCCTCCCTTCACTCCATGGTGGGGATTGAACCCAGGCCTTTACACAGTCTACCATTGAGCTATATTCCCAGGCCTGTACCACATTTTCTATCTCAGTTCATCCATTATGCACATTTGGTTGTTCCCATTTCTTGGCTATTGTGTCTAGCACTACAGTGAAAATGGGAATACAGATGTCTCTTCAACATGCTGATTTTATTTCTTTTGAATATATAATCAGGAGTGAGACTGCTGGATCATATGGTAGCTCTATCTTTTATTCTTTGAGGAACGTCCATCCTTTGTTCCATAAAAACTGCACAAAATTGCATTCCACCACTGTGTGCAAATATTTTTCCCTTTTTTCCATATCATAGTCATCACTTTTTATCTTTAGTATTTTTGTAATAGCCATCCTTACTGGGATGACATGATATCTCATTGTGGTGGATTTGATTCGCTTTTCTCTGATGATGAGTGATTTTGAGTGGGTTTCATATACCTGTTGGTCATTCGTGTGTTTTCTTTTGAGAAACGTCTATTTAGATTTGTTGCATATTTTTTAATTCAGTTGTTTTTGTGCTCTTGAGTTTTTAGAGTCATTTTGTATTCTAGATATTTGTCCCCTATCTTCATTCTGTTGGTCGTTTCCTTTGCTATGCAGAAGCTTTTTAGTTTCATATAATCTCATTTCTCTCTTTTTACCTTTGTTTCCTGGGCTTTTTGAGGTCTTGTCCAAAAAATCTTTTCCCACTATTCCCACTTTTATGTACAAGGAATGAGAGTCCTGTAGGGGTTAAATATCTTGCCAATGGTCATTCGGTAAATAAGTGATTGGGCCAAGATTTGAAACAAGGCAGTATGGGCTACAACTGCTTATGAGATTTTCTTCCTCAGTCTCTACTTTCATGCATGATACAAGTTAGAGAAAAATAAAGTTATGATGAAAAATTGAACAATTCCCACAGAACCTCTCATGACTCTTTCCTCTAACTAGTCACATGTTTTGGCCTATGTTTAAGTAACTCACTCTTATAGCTACTTCGGCAATTTTTCCACAAGGGCCTAAAGTTTAATTTTGTAAATTATGCATCCCCTTACTTTTTCTCCCTGGATGGAAGATGGAGCCTACCTACCCTGAATGCCTCTTCCACTGACCTCTTTCTATCTACATGGCAAGGTGGGGGCCAGGGGCATAACATACTTGCAATTGTCTGACAATCCCTGTCTCCCTAGAGGGTTTTTTGAATGTAAGTCCTTCTGTCTTTCTTTCCCATTGCCTTTTTCAACCTCTGCACTGTAGCTTGTTACCATGTTTACACTTAAATAATTGTGCCTTTGCTTAGTACTGTCCCTTGCATTCATCTCACTTTAGTGACACTAGAAATTACCAGTTTGCGATGATAATACCTCAGCCTTCATCTCCTCTTTTTAGGAAATCAAACTTTAAGTACATATGAAGCAAGAAGTTCCCTATCCATTTTGTTTTTCCTTGCATTTCCTCAATACCTAAGTGACTTTATTGCCTGCTTTTTAGCCTTGTAACATGTGCAATTCAAATGTGTTCTTCTGCAAAATCACAAACTGTCATGCATTATGACTTTTCCAGGTGGCAGTTGAACAGGGGAACTTTACGCTTTTGAATGATAGGAATCTGCTCTTGCCAAATTACTTTCCAGAATGGCTTACTAATTATACTCCTATCAGTAAAGTAAAAGAGAGCCTATGAGACGATATTAATAATTTTTTTTCCTATCTACTGCTGTGACTATGGAATTGACGCTCGATTGATTGCCAGTTGGCTGGCTGATTTGATCCTATTCTCTAATGATTTTCTGTTTAAAATGTAATTATTCCATCATCTCGTCCCTTCTGACAATACCAATCATGGAACGAAAGTCGTTTTTGAAAATATATTCTTGATAAGTAACTTTATAAATAAATGTCCCAGACATTTGTCTAAATCTTTATTATAAAGATTTGTTTTTAATAGCAGTAATTCCTGAGTTTTTTTTTTGATGAGTTATCGTTAGTGTGATATCAGACACATAGGCTCTGTTCATTTTAACAAACCAGATTCTCATTTTATGCATCAATGCTTGAATGTATTTGCCTTCATAATCTTTCCATATCCAACTGTCCATTATTCCTTTAGCAACTTCTGCTGGCCTTTAAGCAAAAAGAGTCTGTGATGGCATTTGCTACTCTATTGAAATGGGAACCTTAAATCCCTTGTTATTTGCTAATTAAAGACAACCAAATCAAATTATATAAATAAAACAAACTTTTGTTAAATTTAATTTTTTAGTACTGAGGATTGAACCCAGGACTTTCACATTGAGCCACAGATCTTAAGATGTTTCATTGTCCAAGCTGGGCTTAAACTTGTGATCTTCTGTCTCACCCTACCAAAGTGCTGGGATTGCAGGAATACAGTTAAATTTAATTTTTTACGGAATCAGATGCAAACATTAGATTTATTCCTTAATTTATAAAGAGACCAAAACACTGTTCATGAACAAGTGCTGATCTGGTTAATAGAATGGTATTTTTGACCATGTGTAATAAAATAAGACCGAGAAATCCTTTTAAGCATATGTATGATGTTATAATTCAATGAAATAATAATATTTCTATATGTAAGAGGAGAGTCTGGAATTTGCTCCTAGATTTGTTTTTCACTTTTCTTGGTTGGGTTGTTGTGTTCTTTTTAGACAAGGTATCTCTAAGTTGCTAAACTGACCAGGAGTCTGGGCTGGAACTTGTGATCCCCTTGACTTTCCCAGAGTGCTGGGATTACAGGCCTGTACCACCTCACCTGGTTCAGAATTTCTAATAGTATCCATGACATTGAGAACTGAAGGCAATCTGGAAGTTTGGAGGTGGTCTTACCAGTGGAACATTACTGAAGACTACTGTATTTTGTATTTCTGACCCTCTGGGAGGGGAGGTCCCTCTCTGTCATACTCTTGCAATCTAATTGATACAATAAAATGTTTCTGTGTTTGGAGAAAAGGCATACTAATTTGCATTTATATCAGATTGCTTCCTGTTGAATGTGGCAGAAAACATAAAATTGTCTTAATGAATAAAAATATTAGCTCACATAACATAAAGAAGTAGGTATATTGTCTCCAAGTTAATTAACTCAGCCGAATAATGACATCGTTAAGGATTCAGGATTTTTCATTTTTCTGCTCTTTAGACTGTGCCTATTGCATTGATTAAAAGAATACTATCTTGCATGCTCACAATATGGCTGCTGTAATTCTAGGGATCATATATAGTTACCATATTTAGCAGAAGAAGTGTATGAGTTGTTTATGTGTATGCCTTTTACCAGCAATGAAAACAGTCTCAGGAGTTTCATACCTGTGTATCGGTTCGAATTGTGTTATATGTGTGCTTACACTCCAGTATATTTGGTTAATGAAATAAGATCATGCAGGTAAAGTTAAATCAGTCACTTACACAACCATTTCTGCCAAAGCACATGGTTGCCTAGAAAAGTTAAAAGGTGGTAAAATCTGAGTAAAATCAAGGAAGAAATAGTTCGTGTTCTACAAAAAAGAAAATATTTGTATGAAATTTATATATTCGTTATATTTGTTAAATATCAAAAATTAGTCTAAGGAAATTAATTTTTAGTGCATGTTTTAATGCAGAATAGTGATGTTTATTTGGGGAATTGGTACGTGCACATGACATATCTTGGTCATTTTCAATTCCTTTACTTCCTCTCCTCTTCTTCCCCTCTTCCTCATTCACTTCCCCATTTCTAAGAGCCTGCCTTCTAGTTTCCTATCAGTACTTATTTATTTATATTTTAGGTTTCTCATATAAGAGAAAACATGTGATATTTAACTTTCTGAGGCTGGTTTACTTTAACACAATAGTTTCCAGTGCCATCTATTTTCCTGCCAGTAACATGATTTCATTCTTCTTTATGATTGAATAATATCCTGTTATATATATCACATTCATTCGTTTGCAGGCATCTAGGCTGTTTCCACAGTTTATCTTTGTGAATTGTGGAACCTATAAATGCTGTCTTTAATTCTTTGGGGAATTTACTAAGAAATGGTACAGTGGGATGAATGATATACAGATTTGAACTGATAGTAGCTAAAAGTTACTGGTAGAGTGTTCCAAATCGCCCCAGTAATTGTATTTTTTATAGTCCTCAGGGCAGAACAATCCAATGTTACATAGGAATGTTGTGTTTGTCAGCTTTCTGTCACTATGGCAAAATGTTTGACAAAAATAATTTAAAGAGACAGGTGTGGTGGCACAAGCCTACAATCCCAGCTATCTGGAAGGCTGAGACAGGGGGACCTCAAATTCAAAATCAGTCAGGGCAGTTTAATAATTACCTGTCTAAAGGTTTTCAGAAAGGTGAGGCTGTAGATGTGACTCATTCTGAAGGCCCTTTGTTCAATCCTCAGTACTTAAAAGGAAAAAAATTACAGGAGGAAAGTTTTATTTTGGCTCATGTGTTCAAAAGTTTAAATCCAAGATCAGCTGACTCCACTTTCAGGTCTTAGTGAAGCAGAAACATCACGGCAGAGGCAATCATGGAGAAAAATTGTCATGGCATGGTGGCCAGGAAAGGTGAGAAAGAGAAACAGGGACGGAGCCAGCACCAATAAGAGCCTGTTGGATGGTGCCCTGATATGTGCGTCTCCCCTTTCAGTTTTATGTCCCACATGCCAATTATCTGTGGTAAAACCCTCAGGTACTCAGTAGTATGCTTTACTGATAGATTAGGGGTTTCTCAATCCAATGAAGTTGAGAATTAAGATTAGGCATTGTATTTTCAATGTAGCATTAATTTTATTAGATCTCAACCCTTAAGGGCATATCCTCAGCCCTGCTTTAAATTTTTATTTTGAGACAGGTTCTTACTAAGTTGCCCAGGCTGGCTGTGAATTTACAGTCCCCTTACTTCAGCCACCTGAGTACAAGGGACTACAGGCACATTCCACTGTGCTTGATGTGTGCACATCTTTTAAACATTATGTATGACAAACTTGGAATTATAAAGTACTTTCATGATTTGAAGTAAGATGGATGTTTCTAGAGAAAGCACTTGAGCAGTGATTTGAGGTGCAGACTGAACTGATATTTTTCATGAAACATATTTTTTACTTGAAAGAACAATTGAGACAAAACAAACTTGTTTAGACTTGGGTATTTGACAGATACATTTTCAAAAATGAACAAAGTGCATCTATTTTAAGGTAAAATGCTCAGTTTTTGTTTCCAATGAAAAGTTTGAACTTTTCAAGTGAGAATTAGAATTTTGGAAACTTCAATTTGCCACTATCAGTGACAGCTTCTCAAATCTTACAGTTTTGTAATGAGATTGAGAATTATATTAATGTTTATGTGTCTATATTTTTATTTTAATAAAAATTATTAATTAGTTTTCATAAAAATATATGTTAACCTGTTGAGGGGTCATTGGTACTTTAAAATGAATGAATAAAAATTATGCTTTTAAATATTACTCTTTTAATTTATAATTGTTTTCTCGTGGTTTGGTGGGGTGGTAACCAGGGCCTTCTACATGCTCTATCTTTGAGTTTCACTCCTAGCTCCCAGTTTTATTTTTATATCATACATGTTGATAGATATAAGAAATATAAATAATAGGTCTTGTAGTCTTTAGTATTTTTTAAGAGTAGCAGTCTTGAAACCAAAAAGTATGAAAGTTCTCTACAGAGATCAACTCCATCAACCTAAGCACTGATGTGATTGATGAAAGACACAGCTAGTGAACTGCAGAGGCAGAAATGGAAACTATTTTTTTAGAATCCTGTTCCAGTTTTTTTTTCAGTGTGCCACGTTGATTTAGAAATTGGTGAGCTTGTAATATGATTTTGTATTTTTATTCATCTTGGTAGTTGCCTAACCAATACAAAACAAAGTGGGAATGCCACATTTTTTTCATGGTACTTGTTTGCAGTAGCACATGCCATTTACACTCATCTTGGGGAGTGGGTACATATGAATAATGCAACTTGTTTCTTTTTTTAATCCCTTCCTCCTCTCCCTTTCTCTTCCTCTAATTTCTCTTTCCCCATTTTCATTCTTGTTGATATTATTAATCTTAGATCCTTTTATTTTATTTAATGTTTAAATCTTTTGAGATTATTAGCTTCATGTACATGACATACCTTTATTCTGCTTATTTCTCTTTTCCTTCTTCCTCAGCCCTCTACCTTGATCTCTTGGACCTCTTCTCATTTGCTTGAGATCCATCCTCTTATCTCTTTATATCCATCCTTTATTATTCTTTCTGTTTGTACTTTGCCTTACTCAAATGAGAGCTAACATATGCTATTTAAGCTTGTTTGACTGGTTTATTTTACTCAATAGTGTATTTTCCAGGTACTTCCATTTTTCCACAAATGTCTCAAATTTATCCTTCTTCCTAGCTAGGTAATATTCCCTTGTGTATAGACACCACAGATTATACTTACTTTTCTTACCAGCTTTAATTCAATTGTCATGTCATAAACATTGTTTATTCCCATTTTTATTGGAAGGAATTGAAAAAAACATTCTTGCTTTACAAAACATAGCAAAGATAACACTAATTGTAGTTGTTTTAAAGTACTAAACAAAATGAAATTACAATCCTTGTATATTTACATTCGTCACATTGTGTAGACTAATTTCTTGAATATAGTTGCCTCTCAATCTTTAGTTGATAAATAAATGTTGAACTTGAGGGAAAAAATAGATGAATTTGGAAAGCAACAAGAGGCAAGACCTAGAGTCAATGGATTAAATTATAAGAACTCTTTATAACAATTTTCCAGAGACTTATCTGGTTATAGGAGTACCTCATTACTAAAAGTGCTCAAATAGAAGGTAAATGCCACTTTTCAGTAGTACTCATGAGTTTTCTTTTAACTCTAACATTCAATTGTTCTGGCTGTTAGAAGGAAAATTCCCTTTTGCGGTTGAGGAGGAGAGTTTAAGACAGGTTCTCACTATGGTTCAGGTTGGCCTCAAACTCACAATCTTCCTGCTTCAGCCTAAGTGCTGGAGTTACAGACATGTGCTACAATGCCTGGCAGGAGGAAAATTTGTATTGAGTTCAAATCTTCTTCTGTAATTTTAAAGAATGTTGAAGTATAATTGAAAAACAAAATAGTACAGATATTTTAGGTGTATAGTGTTTGTTGTGACATATGTATACATCTGTGAAAACACTTCCCCACACTCAAGATAGTAATTTAAATTTAATTTAAAGTAATTTAATTTTCTAGAGGTTTATATGAATTGAATCATATTTTCAGTCTACAGCAATACCACCCTGAATGCGCCCAATCTCGTCTGAATCATATTTTCACGCCCTCCACTCTTTCCTATTTACAGACTTTGTTTCCTTTTTTCCTTTTCTCATATTTTTCTTTTCCCTTATTTCCTTTCCCCTACCCTGCCCACGTCCCCTACTCCTTTAGCCCTTTACTTCCTATTTCACATTATCAGTTATACAATTTGAACCTTATTTGATAGATTACAGCAGTTTTACAACCATCTTATAGGTCAATTTAGTAGTAAATGAAATCTGAATGTTATTTTTTTCAGTCTATGATCCCTGCATATTTCTCCATTAATTTAGAAATTCAACTACCCCTAATCACAGAGGTTGTGTACATAATTTGTTAAATCTCTTCTTACCCACATGATTTTTTCTATATATGTGGTATCATTTAATAAAATGTTCTACCTTGCTGTGCCAGTTAATCTTAATTGTCAACTTGATGAGGTTAAGAGACTCCGGGTGAGGTGATTGGATCATGGGGATGCTACACATACTAGTGGGTTAATGCACTCCTATATAAAATGTTAGGAAGTGTGACCCAGTTGGAGGAGGTGAGTCACTGGAGGTGTGTCTTTGAAAGCTATATTTCTCATGGACGTTCTTTACCTGTTATCTGCTTTGGGCTGCCAGGAGTGAGCAGTTTTGCTGTGCCATTCTTTTCCACTGTAATATTTCTGCATGGCGCCAGCTTATCATGAACTGAAACTGCTGAATCTGGGAGCCAAAATAAACTTCTTTTTTAAGTGTGGATAGCAGGTATTTTATTGCAGCAGCAGGAAAGCTGACCAATACAAAAATAATCAGTGTCAGGAAAGTGGATTTATTACTATAACTACTTGACCATGTTGTTTAGAAGCCCTTGAAACTGGTTTGCAGGAAAAGTTTAGAAAAGTTTGGAGAAGTAGGCTACAGGAAGTCTAAAATGCTATAAGTAGATCCTGATGGGAGATTCTAGACAGGGCTGAGAGGACCAGAATTCTGATGCGAATGAAAACGAAAAAGGACAAGCTCATGAGATTTCATATGAGACTAGGAACTCTGGTGGGGCTTGGCCTAGAATCCATGTATGTTATACTTTAGTAAAAATTTATCTACATTTTGTCCATGTCCTAAGATATTGTGAGAGGCTGAATTTAAAGGTAGAGGACTAATTGGCCTGGCAGAGAAATTTCAAGGATTCTCAGTGTTCAGGTCGTAGCATAAGTATCTCAGGCTGCTTTTAGACAAATTCATAGTGAAAATTTGGAAGAAAAAGGAAGATTTGAAAAACTTAAATTTTATCCAGGAAAGAAATACATGTAAAGTATTTTCAAAGGAAATTTGGTTGGTGAAGAGTTTAGCAAAGTAAAAAAAGACAAGTACTTTGAACTAGGACAAGAAAGGTGCTTTGATGTCATTTGAGGAATAAGCAAGACCTCATCCATTACTGGCTTGAGTGCAAAAAGCATAAACCATTAACTTGAGATGAAATACCCTGGGACACCTACTGGAGAAGGACCACCTAGGAATTTGCTTCCCTGGTACTCATTTCAATGTTCTCATTCATCCGGGCAGTTAGAGGCTGCTGCAGCTATGATCCAAGAAGGCCTGATTGCTCTTCAAGTTGGTGGAAGACCTGAGATTGTCTATATGATGCTGGATTTTCAGGCATGCAGGATGTAAGGGTTGTGGCATCATGAACTTTTCCAATCAGATTTCAAAAGAAGGCCTGAGACCAGGCAATATACCTTTTAAAGGGTGCTACATGAAGCTGTAAGGATATCGCTGAAGGTGCAGTGGAGACCCCGCAAAGTTGGAGATGCCAGGAACGTGGAACATCTGCTGAGAAAAGATGAAGGTAGAGAGGAGAAGCAGCCCAAGAGTGAGAGGGCCATGTGGGCCACTAATAGGAAGGCCATATGGTTAAGGTTAACCAAACCCTCCTGCATTCATATTTTATCACTGTATGTCCTCATGTTGGATATAGAGCTAGAGGACGTAATGTATGCTCAACTAGTTTTTTGTCTTGCTTTGGGTCCTATTTTTTCTATTTCCTTATTCCCCCCTTTTTTTAAAGGGACTGTTTCCCCTGTTCCATTTTATCTCGGGAATATGTAACTTGTGTTAGATTTTTACCATAGTTCACAACTAAGCATTTGCTTTGAGTCTCAGAGGAGACTCTTCAGTTGGACTTTTGAGCAGTGGTGGAACTTTTGAGATTTTGGTGAAGGGAATATTGGATTTTTTATTATACCCGGGCTAGTTACATTATGTTAGGCAGACTTTTGACTTTGTTCATTGTGTTCATTTGGAAATCAAGTATCTCTTAAGGAGATTTGATTAGGTGCCAAGATGACAAGGGGAAGATTTGTTCTGGTTAATCTTGTCAATTTGATGGGGTAAGGAGACATGTAGTGAGGTGATTGAATCATGGGAGCACTGTACTCCCTAGTGGCTCAATCTACTGATGTTCACAGCTGAATGTGATGTTAGGAGTTGGGTGGGTCATGGGGGTTATGCCTTTGGAAGGCATATCTTTTGCAATTGTCATCCTGTGCACTGCTTCCTGACAGCCATAAAGGAAGTGAGCAGCTGCTTTTCTTTCTTTTTTTTTTTTTTTTTTTTTTTTTTGGTAAACTTGTTTAAAAAGTTTTCAAAGTCAAATGACCACCATGATATTCCTGCGTTGGAGCCAGCTGGCAAAAGACTGAAACTTCTAAAATTGTGAGCCAAAATAAACCTCTCCTTCTTTAAACTGTGGATGTCAATTATTTTGTCCTAACAATGATAAAGCTGACCAATATATTTACTAAAGGCCCAAAGTGATGTGGCCCAGTTACTGCAGACTAAAATCTCTAAAATCTTGTGTCCATAGATTTTGTCAAGCACTTTGTCACAGAAGCTGAAAGTTGTCTAAAATAGACAGGTAGAGGAAAAAGAATAGGAGCTGAAAAGTATGAAATAGTGAGTAAAAAGTGCCTTCAAGGTTTTTTTTTTTCTCCACTCTTTTAATGGGAAACATTTGTGGACAAATCTTTTTTTTTTATTTTATTTTTTGACAAATCTTTGTGTAGACATATGTTTTGATTTTTTCAGGGATACATATCAAAGAAAAAAATTGCTGGGTAATCTTGTCTATTTTTAATTTTCAAGAAACTTCAAATTTTTTTCAAAAAGATTGTACCAATGTACATTCTACCAATATATGAAAGTGGTAGTTGATCCTTAGCTTTACTTGCATTTGCTGTTGTCACTGTTTATAATTTTGGCCATTTTGATGAGTGAGTATTACTATCTTTTTATAGTTTTCCCATAGTAACCTTTAAATTCATAGTCAACAAAATTCACTGTTTTTGATGTTGTCTGACTTCTGAGAAAAGTATATGTGATAACGACCAAGATTCAGAATAGTTCATTCATCTCAAAATATTTGCTCATGTTTCCCTTTCATAATTAGGCCTTTCATCTACTCACAGTTCCTAACAACCACTCATCTATTTTCTGTGTTTATTTTACTGTTTTTATAAATGTGATTAAATAAATTGTCCTGTATGAGGCCTTTTCAGTCTAGCTTTTTCCTTTTAGCATTATACATATAAGATTCATCCATGTTGTGTGTATGAGTATGCCATTTAAAAATTTGTTTTCTTTTAATTAAGTCGTAAAAGCTCTATGAATTCTAGATATATCTCTGCCTCATATACACATGTGATATAGGATGTTCTTCCATATGATGACTTTTGCGTTTGCTTCTTAACTATGATTGTTTTGAGAATAAAATTTAATTTTGACACAGACTACTTTGACTTTTTATGATTATGGTTTTCTGTGTCCTTTATAAGAGATATTTGACTTCTCAAGTCAGTATAATTTTCTTCTGCATTCAAATTTCAAAAGTATCAAGTTCAAATTCAAATTCAAAAGTTTCAAGTTCAAATTGAAATTCAAAAGTATCTTATAGTTTTAGCTTTTGATTCATTTTACTTTGTATATAGTGTTTGGGAAAGGTTATTGTCCATTTTCCCACATGTGTTCAGTTCCAGCACCATTTATTAAAAAGACTCTCTGTTCCTCGTTGAATTACCTTATTTTCTAGAAAATCATTTGAGTTACCATATATACATGTGGGTCTATTTCTGAATTCTGCTTTTTATCTTTGTTATGAAACTGTCTTCATTACTGTCATTTTGTGACAAGGCTAAAAATGAATACAAAGTTCTCCAAATATTTTGTGTTTTTGAAATTTTTAGGTCTTCCTTTACTATGCATCTCTAAATGAAATTTAGAGTCATATCATTGATTTATATAAATGAAAATCCTTGAATTTTGTATAGAATTGCGCTTATTCTGTAAGCCACTTGTGAGAAAATTGACGTCTTCATTACATTTATTATGGTCTTTATTTTTCTCCCAGTGGTGATTTTATCTTTCAGTGTGTAAATCTTACATATACTTTATTAAATTATCATTATCATTTTTTGAATAGCATTATAAATGGAATTGTATTTATTAATTTATTTGTTTATTCGTTTATTTATTGGTACTGGGGATCAAACTCAGGACCTTGTGCTTGCAAGGCAGGTGCAGTGTCACTGAGCTAAATCCCCAGCCCTATTTTTATTTTTAATTCCTTTTAACAACAGTTTTTTCTTAAGACTTATGTACTGTGATCTTGTTAACTAAATTATTTCTAGTAGGTGTTTTATGGGTTCTTTAAAGTTATCAATATATTTGGACATGATTATGTCTTTGGTGAATGAAAATAGATTTACATTGTTTTCCTTTGCAGTGCTGGAAATTGAAACCATGGCCCAGCACATTCTGGGCAAGTGTTTTACCACTGATCTAAGTTCTCAGCCTTATGAGATTTACTTCTTATGTTCTAATGTACATACTCAGTTGGCATCTTTATATCATTATACTTAATTGAACTTTTAAGGGAATATTTCATGTAAATATTAAGAACACAGTCTTTTGCTGCCATTTCTAAATGTTAGAAATTATTTTTCATATATTTTGTAGATTTCCCTGCTTATTTTAAGAGGACAAGTCTAATAGCTATTATTCCAATATTCCTGCTTTCAGCTTTTTGATATTTACAAATAATAGTACTCTGAACATTTTTTAATCTTAAACTATTTCCTTTATGCAGAATTCTAAAACTAAATATTCTTTCTCTCATGTATAAAACTATATAATTAATTTTAGAATATATATACATTCTCTATAGAATATATATAAGATATGTTTTCTATATATTCTAACATATATTCTACTTGTACATAATATATATTCTATAAATTCTAGTATCTATATATATTCATTCCTTTGGGTGATTTGTGTATTTCCTCAGCCTCCCCCCACACTTGCCCATCTCTAAAGATAGTTGATACATTGTGGGGAAAAAAAGAAAATCAGTAGCTTTTTTCCTTTCAATTATTATGGTGACATGAATTTCTGTAATTTTATTTAAAATAATTTGTGTGTGCATGTGTGTGTGTGTGTGTGTGTGTGTGTCTGTGTACTACAGACTGAATCCAGGGTCACTGTACCACTGTAGCAGCTCTATTTATTTTGAGACAGGGGCTCACTAAGTTTTTCAGACTTGTTTAAACTTCCTGGTCCTCCTCCTTCAGCCTTCAGAGTAGCTGGGATTAAAAATATTTGAACTTTAGAATGAAAACATTAAAGTTATATGAATTTGGACAAGAGTGAATAAATTTATTCTTAGCGCAAACAAACCTTTCTCATTTCTATTTGCATGCTATCTTTTTGCAGCCTCTTTAGGCATTCCACTTTTTTACAGTTGCAGTGAAGACTTCTTTTTGTTGAAGCACAAGCTCACTAGACCTTATCATAGTCTTCCTTTGCGTATACTATATATTGGGAAAAAACCCAAAGACCAATGTTGTAAGGTAAGAAGTGAGTTCAAACTGTAAAAGGTCACCATTCTTAGAGGCTGAAAAAACAGTTCATCTTCAGAACACTGTGTTTGTTTTCCTGACAAATTCAACTGTCGTTTTGAATTTGCAGATTGACAACCCTCATATTAAAGATATAGGCTCATAAAAATATGCATCCTTCCATACTCATTTTCTCATTTTGTCTCATAAGGCATAGGTAGGAAAAAAGAGGCATCTGTTTTCTTAAATTGTTGTTTTTTTCAGTACTGGGAATTGAACTCAGTATTTTCACACTGAGGTATGTCCCTAGCCAGTTCTTAGTTATTATGTTTTCCTTAAAAGACAATAGAAAAAAGACGTCTACACTGAACTATAGCACTCCGAAAAAAGAGATCAAAAAGGATATAAGAAAATGGAAAGACATTGCTTGTTCTTAGGTAGGAAGAATCAACATAGTGAACATGGCCATACTTCCAAACTTACTATACAGATTCAACAGAATCCCAATTAAAATACCAACAGTATATTTTGCAGAACTAGAGAAAAAAATCCAAAAATTCATTTGGAATCAGAAGAGACCTACAATAGCAAAAGCCATTATAGGCAATAGAGACATAATGGGGTATCACAATCCCTAACTTGAAACTATACTACAAAGCCACTGTGATAAAACAGCATGGTACTGGCAATGAAACAGACCCAAGAATCAGTGGAACAGATTAGAAGATGCAGAAACAACTCCAGATGTACACAGCTACCTCATCTTTGAAAAAGGTGTCAACCTTAGGGGAGGAAAGATAGCCTCTTCAATAAATTGTGTGGGAAAAACTGGATTTCAACCTGGCAAAGATTAAAACTAGACCCCTATCTTTAACCATGCACTAAACTAAAATCCAAGTGGCTTAAAGATCTAAATATTAATGCTAATCTTGCTGGAAGATAAGTTAGGTAGAACTCTTGAAGACATTGGTATAGGGAAAGACTTAATGAAGAAATCCTCAGTAGCACGGGAAGTAGCACAAAGAATCAACAACTGGAATCTCATCTTATTAAAAAGCTTCTGTACTGCAACAGAAATCACCAACAGAGCTAAGAGACAACCTACAATGTGGAAAAAATTTTTACCAGCTGCTCCTCAGACAAAGGACTATTATCTAGAATATATACAGAACTCAAAAAAAATAAGGACCCCCAAATATAAAGACCTGATTCAAAAATGGGCATCTGAAATGAACAGACATTTCTCAGGCAAAGAAGTAAAAGGAGTAAATAAATATATGACAAAATGTTCCACATCACTGGTCATTTGAGAGATGCAGATGAAAACAACACTGAGATTGCACCTCACCCCAGAAAGAATAGCTGCTCTCAAGAAATTATCCAATACCAAATGCTGGCCGGGTTGTGGGGAGAAAGGAACCCTTCTCCATTCTTGGTGGGAGTGCAGAGGAGTTCAGCCACTGTGGAAATTAATATGGAGATACCTCAAACAACTAGGATTAGAGATGCCATTTGACCCAGCTATCCCTCTGTTGGGTGTCTTCCCAAAATAATTAAAAGAATCATATCACAGTGATATATGCACACTCATGTTTATAGCGGCACAGTTTGTAATAGCTAAAACTTGGAAACAGCCCAATTACCCATCAGTTGGAGACTGGATAAAGAAGATGTGGTTTTTCTATGAAAGGGAGTACTACTCAGCCATAAAGAATGAAAAACTAGAGGCATTTATAGCTCAATGGATGCATACTGAGGCCATACTTTTAAGTGAAATAAATAGGACACATGTGTAAATACCAAAAAGTTTCTCTGTTGTGTAAAACTAAAAGTGGAAATAAAGCTCAAATTGTATAATTGATAATGTGAAATAGGAAGAAAAGGTTTAAATGAGGTATGGTAATTTGGAACGGTAGGGGAAAGGAAAGGAGAGAAAAGAAAAATATGAGTAAATGAAAAAATGGGAACAAAGTCTTTGTAAATACGGAAGGGTGGAGGGCATGAAGGGAAGGCAGGGGAAGGGGAAAAAAATAAGAACCAAGATACTCATGTAAAGGTTCAAGATCTCAATGATGAATGTAACTGTACTGTATACCAAAAAAGTACCAATAAACTTAATGAAAAAAAAAGAGTAGCAAAGATAAGGCTGTAAGTTGGTAAGTGAAAGAGTGTTAGAGAGGGTGTTTAGCAATATGAAACCATACATTCAGTCTCTAGCAACAAAAGCAAAAGTCCAGCAGCCTAAACATAATTTTTATAGTAACATTGGATTTTTCTCTAATATTTATTTAAAATTGCATGAGGAAAAGATTTAGAGAATAATACATTAATATAAAATACTGGTGGTAAGATTATGTGTTTTTCAGTTATCTATAGTAGGTGTCTTTTACAATAGAAAGGTTTTAAAAATATTTAATATGAATTTAAGTTTGTATACTTCAATTTTTTTAGATTAACAAGGGTTGCTATTACTGAGAGAGGAGAGTGTAGATTTTCTTCCTCTATCTGGAAAATGTCCAGGTGAATGAAGCTGAGAGAAGACACAAGAGTGGTGTCCCATTAAGTATGTTGTGCTCGTGCTCTTTTAGGATCCTACATATTTCTTAGTCATTCCTTTTTCAAGTACTCAGAGTGTAGGGAGAGAGATGCATTCAACTTCTCCACATTATTGCCTTCATGTACTCTATCAAATTATTGAAAAGAACAAGATTTCACAGTTAGGCTAGTCTTTATGAGTGACTCAGAATGAGAATGCTCAAGGAGTCTATTGTGGATACCAAGGAATTGTTATTTGGAAAATGGATTGCTTTATCCTTTATCCTTTTGGTGCTATTCAATAGATACAAATTTCTCTCTTTTTATGACAGTATGAAACCCCAGCTATAGGTAGCTGTACAGTTAATACAGTAGTACAGTGCTCTGGCAGATTTAAGCCAGAATCACTTATTTTAGTGAACATGTGGCCAGTTTGTTATTTTATTTATAATTTCTCTCTGCACCTATTTCCTGCACTGTGCAGTTGTCACAGTCACAGTTTTGTGAAGCACACAAGCTAACCCTAGCCAAAATGAATAAAGGACAAATGTCAATAGAGGGCTTCTTTGAAAAGTGGGAAGGACCCAATGATGAGACAGGAGAAGACTGTTAAGACTGCCAATATAAAAAGCATAAGATCCTAATGAGATAATTGACAATGTGAAATAGGAAGAAAAGGGCTAAAGGTGTAGGGAAAGTGGGAAGTGTAGGGGAAAGGGAATAAGGGAAAAGAAAAAAAAATGTGAATGAAAATGAAGTGTTTATAAGTGGGGAGGGGAGGAGGGGGTGAAGGGAGGGCAGGGACAAGGGGAAAAAATGAGAACCAAGACCTGTCATGTAAAGGTACAAGATCCCAATAATAAATGTAACTGTACTGTATAGCTAAAATGTACCAATAAACCCATTTTTTTAAAAAAAGCTACAGTTGAAGGAAAATACAGTGAACCCTACACTTAGAATTATGGGGTCATTGCAACATGTGATTCTCATTCTCCAAGCCCACTTTATATGATACATGACAACTACCTATTCAGTGAAGTCATAAAACATTCAAAAGTGCCTTGTCACAAGGCAGCCAAGCACCCTGCAATAAAAGACAAGCTTTTGGAGTTAAAAAAAAAAGTGAAATACGAAGGACAGGAACAATTATTGAAGACTACCACTTCATCAAATGTGTGTTCACGTAGAGCATTACTCTTAGTGGCTAACCACATTGGTAAAGCTAAGAAGCCCTTTATTATTGGTGAAGAGTTGATCCTGCCAGCTGCTAAGAACATTTGTCACGAACTTTTAGAAGAAGCTGCAGGGCTGGGGATTTAGTTCAGTGGTTCCGCCACCTGCCTTGCAAGTGCAAGGTCTCAAGTTCGATCCCTGGTACCAAAAAAAAAAAAAAAAAAAAAAAAAA
>NW_022900951.1:84832526-84846459 GCF_012274545.1 Fukomys damarensis
ATAGAAGAGGCTGCAGTGCAAAAGGTGGCACATGTTCTTCTTCCTAGTTAGGAATGATGAATTGATGAAATAGCAGAAGATATTGAGGCACAACTGTTATAAAGGATTCATAAGCCACCATGGTACACTTTCCAGGTTGAGGAGTCTACTGATGTTCACAAGGCAACAATGTGTGTGTGTGTGTGTGTGTGTTTGTAGTATGTTTTTTAGGAAGATGTACCTGAGAATATGTTATGTCTTCTTTTGTTACCATCCAAAACTGTACAGTTTCACACAGTTGTAAAACTAATCATATTCTTGAGTGATTACATCAGGAAAGCTAAATTGATCATTATGTGTTGTTATATGCACAGGTGGAGCTGTTGCCATGACTGCCTGGCTCTCTGCTTTCACTGCTAAAGTCAAAGAAGTTGCTTCTGAATGTGAATCCCTGCACTGGGTCATATACAAAGAAATGATGGCTGAACTTAACATTTTTGGGGTTGTGATTAAAATTATCAGCCATATTAAAGTGTGTAGCTTTAACGTGGGTCTCTTCACTCTCTGAGGAG
The DNA here is from genome assembly GCF_012274545.1 of Fukomys damarensis. NCBI lineage: Eukaryota > Metazoa > Chordata > Mammalia > Rodentia > Bathyergidae > Fukomys > Fukomys damarensis. The sequence continues at coordinate 84,833,078 of NW_022900951.1, forward strand.
ATAGATGCAGAGCAAAACATTTTCTGTCATACACCGAAGTGAGATTGCTTTCTAAAGGTGAATCACTGGCCAGAGTTTTTGAGTTCTAAAGGTCACTCCAGAGATTTCTTTTAGAAAAACAATTACCATCAGCAGCACATTTCAGTGACAGAATGTGCTGCAAAGGTTGCTTACTCTGGTGACATACTCAATCTGCTCAACAAATTCAATCTGTCACTCCGGGGGAGAATAACAAGTGTATTCCAGATGACAGATAAAGTGGCTGTGCTCAAAGCCAAATTGGAATTAAGAAAATGATGAATAAACATTGCTATTTTTGTTTTGTTTTTTTCGAGACAGGGTCTTATTATGTAGTTGAGACTGACCTGGAGCTCACTATGTAGACCAGGCTGGTCTTGAACTCACAGCGATCCTCCTGCTTCAGCCTCCCAAGAGCTGGAATTTCAGGCGTGTGCCACCACTCCTGGCCTCAACTTTGGTATTTTTGACACCTTTCAAACTAGCAGAGATTTTGAAAGAGACTCAGGCAGGGCCTTCTTTCTCCCAGCTGGTACATGATCACCTATCTCAGCTTTCCAAAGAATTTGAGCATTACTTCCCAACCACAAAAGATCTCTGAACAGGTAAATAATGTATCTGTGAACGATTTGTGAATAAGCCAGGTAGATAGACTTTGTCCATGCTAGAAGAGGATTAACTGCTTGAGATCACAAATTATAGTGACCTTAAAACTATATTTGAGACAACTTCAAGTCTTTTTTACATTATGTATTAAAGTCAAGCTGAAATATCCTGAGTTTGCCAAAGAAGTACTGAAAAGCCTTTTTCCATTTCCAACATCCTATTTTTGTGAAGCAGAATTATTTATTGCATGCAAAACAAGATTATGGAGTAGACTGGACATAAGCAGCATAGTTCAGGTGTTACTGTCTCCCACCACTTCCAGATGGGCCTGTTTAGTTTCAGGAACTCTAACTTATTCATTATGATGAATTGTATGATTATATCATTACATATTACAATGGAATTATAATGGGAATAAAGTGTACAATAAATGTAATGCAACTGAATCATCTTGAACCTCACCCCCATCCCCTAACACTGCCAAGTGTAGAAAATTTGTCTTCCACAAAACTAGTTCCTGGTGCCAAAATGGTTAGCGACTGCTGGTTTCGAGTATGGGTATTGATATTAGCCTTGATTAAGGTCTAAATTCTTAACTCTTCCATTCCAATTATGCTAATATTACTAGCATAAAATGTCTTAATTCCTGGCATAGAGTATGTATTCAGTAAGTGATAACTGATTTTCCACAAGATCTGTAGTATCCTCTTCAAGTATGATTTATCTTAACCACTTACCAGTCCAATTATTTAAATACAAAATGATGAAAATTGCATATTTTTATTAATATTTATAACAGGAAATATGAAAACAACAATTTTGTCAAATTTATTCAATACAAGAATCGACTGGTTGAAATGACACCTGCCCAATAGACACTCTAGGTAGTCAGTGCATAAACATGCTCCCTGAGTGACGCTTGGGGTAAATTCTTAAGTAGTTAAGCCTAGTAACTGTTATCTTTCCTGACCAATATTCTTCAGCTTTGATATTCTAACATAGAGGGGGAAGATGTCATCAAAGAATTTTTTTCAGCTTTAATTGAGTTTATTGGTACATAAACATAAGATCATTGTTGGGATCTTGTACCTCTACATGACAAGACTTGGTTCTCATTTTTTCCCTTTGGGGAGGAGGGGGAGAAGGGAGGGCAGGGACAAGGAGAAAAATCAAAGCATTTTTTAAAGATTGTTTGTAGATATATTTGTTACCCATCTTGTCAGTTTATATATGTATGAGTATTTGATGTATTAAAAAACAGATAGAATCTTTGAATAGTGGTGCTGATTAGAAGTAATCTGGTCCCAAAAGAGAGGAAAATGAGAGGAAGTGAAAATAGTTATAGAAAGATAATTAGAACTTATGTTTAATCAAGATGGCAGGTTTATCTGCAGCTCTAGGGAAGAACTACTAAAAATACTTTGCTCTCTCTAATTTCCTGGGAAGCTTCTTGAGATTTTAAATTATTAAACTATGTTTTGAGTTAAACTAATTACCTAGGTAATTTCAGTACAGATAGGTATGTCTTTATGTATATATGCTAAATATATATGTAGATTATACCTTAACTTCTTTTAAGGTTCCTTCCCACCTGGAGAAAATTTAAATAAATACTTTGAATATTTCAGTAAATGTAGCATGCCATTTAGCAAATTTAAAGGAACAAGTGAATAACTTAGCTATTCCAACAATGTTTTGCCTCCGCATTCTTTGGCACAAACAGAGACCTCAATGAAGTATTCCTCCTGGGAGTTGCCTGGGGAAATTTTACTGAAAGTTCAGGTCTGAATGCAGTCTTCTCTTGCTTTTATGTTTAAAATCATCTTTATTGAGATAATGTTTACATACAATAAAGTGGACCAATTTTAAGTATATAAGTTAATGAGTTTTGACATTTATGTATACCCACAGCACTTAGGGTATTGAGCAGTTTCATTACGCCAGAAAGTTCCCTAGCATCCTTTCCTAGCAAAACTCAACCCTATCCTGTACTCTAAAAATAACTGATCTGGCTTCTACCCCGTGAATATTTGTGTACAAGCCACTTTAAACATATAACTTGTATTTCTCTTGGATGGGTGAAGAAGAATAAAATTTCTGGTCAATATAAGTGCATAATTTATTTAACTTTACAATAAGCTGTGGAAATATTTGCCAAAGTTATTATATTATTTTGCATTTTCAGCAGCAGTGCATAAAATGTGTGTGTGTGTGTGTGTGTGTGTGTGTGTGTGTGAGTGAGTGTTGGGAATTCAATCTATTGGCCTACTCATGACAAGCATGTTCTTGTTCACTGAGTCACACTCTCAGTTTTAAGATCTTTTTAATTATAGCTATACTAATGGATATGAAGTACTTATTGATTTTTGGATGTTGAATATATTTTCACATTATTTATCATTCAAATGGCTTATTTTGTGACACATATCTTCTGAAAACTGCCTATTTCTAAAAAATTTGGAGTTTGCATTTTTGTAATTGGAGGAATTCTTTATATATTGTACTTACAAATTATTTGTCTTTAAGCATGTATATTATACAGGTACATACATGTTCTTGTGGTTTAGATCTAAAATATCCCCCAAATTTTTGTATTTTTGAAAGGTGATTTGCTCATGAATTCATCCATTAATGAGTTCATTAGCTCTATATGCTTTTAAGAGATGGGGCCTTGTTGTAGGTAGGTCACTAGAGTGTGACCTGGAAGGGAGTATTCTTGTCCCTGGCTACTCCCTTGTCTCTCTGCTTCCTGGCCACCATGGATTCAAGACTGTTTCTTGTGCCGTGCCTCTCTGCTATCCTGTTCCTGCCTTGGGGCCAGCTGATCATGGACTGAAACTGTGAGCCAATATATACCTCTTCTTGAAATTGTGGATGTCAGGAATTGTGTCCCAGAAAGGGGAAAATGACTAAGATATATCTTCATCCTGTTGGGATATATATCAGTTTTGAAATCTGAAAGTATGAGTTCCCCAGCCCCTTCCTTTCTAGATTCTTTTGTAGATGCCAGCTAGAAGCCTTAGAATGCTATAAACAGAGCTTGATGGACAATGCTGGTGGGAGCTCAGAAGACCAAAATGCTGATGTGAATGTGGACAGTACAGGTGTGCATCAAGAGGTTTCTTTTTGTTATTTATACTCCTTGAAATGTATTTAAGGATTTACTTTACCATTTCTACAATTTCTGCACAAAACTCTGTTCGAAAGTTAATAGCAATTTCATTGAATCTGTAGAGTCTTTCAATCCAGGAACATGGATTGTCTTTCTGTTTATTTTGGTCTTCTTTAATTTTTTCATCAGTGTTTTGTAGTTAAAACTTTCACCTTGGTTAACTTTTATTCCTAGGACTTTTAATATTTTAGATTTTATTTAAAATTAAATGTCTTCCCCAATTTTGCTTTCTGATGAGTTCATTGTGATTATATAGAAATAAAACTTGTTTTTGTTTTTATCTTGTTCTTTGAACTTTGATGAATTTCTTTGTTAATTTTTTGTAGTTTATTTGTAGATTATTGAAGCTTTTCTATATAATAGATCAAGTCATCTGCCAAGAGAGACATTTTTACTACCAGCATTTATGGTTGGATGATTCCTTGTCTGAGAGACTAGTTGGGTAGCTGTTTAGAAACCAGTAACAGTCCCCAGTGTGACAATGAAGAATGTCTTCAGGCATTGCCAATGGTTCTCTGCTGGGAAAATCCCCATTCTTATAGTTTAGATTAAATATGTCCCCCAAAGTTTCATGTGTTTAGAGATGGAGCTACTGAAAGGTGATTGGATTATAGAGCACTGTACTTATCAGTGGATTAATCCATTGATGAAGTCATGTGCTGCTAGGTGATAGAGCCTGGTTCTAGAGGTGAGCCACTGGGGCTGTAACCTGGAGGTTGTATTCTTATCCCAAGCTCCTTTTTTTCTCTTTCTGCTTATTGGCTGCTATGAGGTGAGTATCTTTTTCTCTACTATCCCCTTCTGACATAATTTTTGGTCTTGGAGCCAACCAACCATAGAACTGACTCCTCTGAAAATTGTAAGCCAAAACAAACCCTTCTCCTTTAAATTGTGAGAATCAGATATTTTGTCCCATCAGTGAAAAAGCTGAGTAATATAGAAAAGTGTTACTGGAGAACTGGAGTCATTATGGTGACTGTTCCAGACTATATGGTTTAGAAGCCATTGTAACTGGATTACTGGGGGAGTTTGGAAAGGTTTGTAAATGCCAGCTAGAGAAGCCTTAGAATGCTATAAACAGCTTGACGGGCAATTCTGGTGGGAGCTCAGCAGACCATAATGCTGATGTGAATGTGGCCAGTAAAGGTGCGCATCAAGAGGTTTCTGTTAAGAATGAGAATTCCACTGGAAACTGGACCAGAGGGCATGTGTGTTTGATTTTGACAAAGAATTTGTCTGTGTCCTAAGACTTTGGTGAGTCTAAATTTGAAAGTGACAAACTGATTTGGCAGAGGAAATTTCAAAGCAGGCAGTCCAATGTTCTGATTGGGTTGTGAGCACTTTCCTGCTGTCAGCCAGATGTACTGTGAAAATCAGGAGAAAAAGCAAAATTGAATAATTTGAAAAATTTTAAATTCACCAGAAAGGAACTTCTTGCAAAGTTGGTGCAGTGGAGAGGATGGTAGCTGAACGGTTTAGCATTAAAAAGAAGCCAAGTAATTTGTATCAAAATAATAGAATAGGTGGCTTGAAGACACCTCAGGAATTGACCAGACCCCTCCCTTCAACTGCTAAAGCATGTAAAAGAGTAAACTTTTTTGAAGCAATTTGCTTTGAGAAGAGTACTTTGGAGTACCTTGCTCATTCAGGGTCACTTAGGGAAGTGTTTCCCCAAGTTCAGCCATTCAGGTACTCAGAGAATATGGCAGACATGGTCCAAGGGGCAAAGGTATTATTGCTTGAGCTAGCAACAGGCTTTGACTTCATCCATAAGGTGCTCATTTTTTAGGCATGAAGAATGTAAACTTTGTAGAGTTATGGAGGCTTCCAAACAAATTTCAAAGAAAAGCCTTGGATACCAGGCAATGTGCCTCCAAATTGGTGATTCATGAATCTGTGAGCATGAAGCCAAAGGTGCAGTGGAAAGCCCCATAAAGTTGGAGATGTCAGTAATATGGAATGTCTGATGAGAAAAATTGTTGGCAGAGAGTAGAACCAACCCAATAGAGAGACAATGTGGGTTGCAACCATCAAGGCCTTTGAGGTGGGGCCCTCCAATCCTCTTGGAGTTTATTTCTCACCACAACCCAGCCTGGGGTGCTGGATGTGGAGCTTCAGACTTTAATTTTTTCCCTGTTGGGTTTTAGTTTTGCTTTGGTCTGATTCCTTTATATTCCTCTATCCCTCCTTTTTGGAATGAGAATATTTAGCCTGTGCTATTATATGTTGAAATTTATTTTTAACCCTATGAAAATCACAAGTCAAAATAAACCTCTTTTCCTGTAAGTCATTCTTGTCAGACATTTATTCCAAGTGATGAGAAAGCTGAATAATACATCTACCCACTGAGAATCACTCAGCTGACATCACATTTAATACTAGTTACAGACTGAATGCTTTCTTACTAATAATAGAAAAAACATAAAGATGGCTGGTCTCATTATTTTTCTCTCACCACTTATATTGAATATTGTATTTAAGATTCCAGCAATGGGAATAAGTCAAGGAAAACAAATAACAAACATGCAGATTGAAAATGGAAACATAAATTTGTTTTCAAAGATACCATAAGTATGCTGTTGATAAATTCTGTTATTAACTGTAGTTTTAAGGGATGCTCTTTATCAGATTAAGTAAACTGTAGTTTATTGAGAGTTTTCATCAGAAGTGGCAATTGAATTTATGTTAATGATTTTTCTGTACGAATAGAGATGATATGGTGTTTTCTCCTTTATTCTATTAATGTAGTGAATTATCCTGATTGATTTTAAATGTTAATCTTGAATTCTAGTTTAAACCTAATTTGGTCATTCTGTATTATCCTTTACATGTAATTTGATAATTTTGTCTAATCTAGAATTATTTTCATCTACCTGCTTAGGAAATGTTGGTCTCCTCTTTTCCCTTTCTCCACATTTTCCATGTATCTTTCTTTTGTGATTTCCTTGTCTGATTTTGGTGATAGAGTACATGATTTTTATGCTCTCAGGTAAAGGTTTCTCCTTTCTAGACATGAAATTTAGTTCTTATGACCTTTCACATTTTGGAAATAAGAATTAAAAAATATTTTTATATTATGTCACCTAACATTCTGTAATTGAATATATTTATATTTGTGTAGGTAAACTTATAAGTAGTCACATGTTCCTGTTAAGTTTTGCTATCAGTTAAGTTTTTGGGACAGACAGTAAAATATGGAGGTGTAAGGATCTGGAAAAACTTGTAATTTAATATTGAAATCTCTACAATTTCTTTTAGATGTGATGCACTTTAATTGTAGAAATCTAATTTTATAAATAGGATTTTTTATTATCAGTCTTTCCCTCAGTAAGGTGGATCAAACCCAGGGCTTCATGAACAGTGGGAAAGATTTCTCCTACTTAGCTGTGCACTGAGGCTTTTTGGTTATGAGACAGTGTCTTGCTGATGTACCCAGATTAGACTCAAACTTGAAATTCTTCTGCCTTAGCCTATACAAGAGCTGTCATTGAAGCCTAGGCAGTGTATACTGTCACACTTGGTTAGAATCAGTCAGTTTAGAAAGTAAGGAAATGTCTGTAGTTCTATTTCAGCACTTATTCCTGAGATACTTTATCTCTGTATGATGTATTATGAGATGAAATAACCAATTCCAATTCTGTTATTCTAATGAAGCGCAATTATGACTGGCAAAGGCTTTACGTATTCACTACAGTAGTTGATAGTCCATCTTGTTTCTTCCAGCCACCATCTCTAATGAGGACTCCTGCCATAGCTCCTTGACAGATACCCCTGCTTCCAAAACACTCTCCTGCCCTCCAGTGACTCTGACTCTCTCTCTCTCTCTCTCTCTCTCTCTCTCTCTCTCTCTCTCTCTAAAAATTAGACTCCAAACAGTACAAGACCAAATCAAAATGGGGAAATTAAAATGAATAGAATTCTCAGAAAAGGAAGTGCAAATGAACAATAAGTACACAAAAACAGCAATTTCAATATGAGAAACACAATGTAAATAATGTCAGAGGAAAATGAAAGTTTGTGGCAAATGGGTAAGTAAACTCTGTAGAGATGGAAAGGGGAACTGAGAAAGGAGGTAGAGGGAGTTTAGAGGGATGGGGGATAAATGATCAATTTGTGATAGGTATAAGTACCAGTTCCCGAATTTAAGTGATTATTATGTGCTACAAACATGTAGTAGTAAAAATTAACTGGAATATTCATTTTATACCTGAGCATGTTGGCACATCCCTGTAATCCAGCACTTGAAAAGCTGAGGCAAGAGAATCAGGTATTCTAGACCAGCCTTGGAAATTTTACAAAAAAACAAAAACATAAATAATTAGAATGGACTAGGGATGTAGCTCAATGGTAGAGTGCTTACGTAGCATATGCAAGGCCTTGGTTTCAAGATCCAGATCCAAAGCATATCATTTTCACTTTAAAAAACATTTCATCATCTTTTGGATAATAAATTGTGAACAATCTCTGATAACATTCTGCTAGCCTATTTGACTGTGCAAGTTTAAGCTAAAGATACATGATACACAAAAATGTGACTACACTAGCAACTCTAACCCATACACTTAGAAATTATTAAGAGGCCAGGGATTTAGCTCAGTGGTTCCTCTGCCTGCCTCACAAGCACAAGGTCCAAAGTTCAATCTCCGGTACAAAAAAAAAAAGAGCAAGAGAGAGATGATTAAAATAGTATTTATAGATATCTGATGACAAAGAGAAAATATTTTTTTAAAGATACTGTATAATGAAACAATAAATGTTAAACTTTTTAGTCTCAGAAAATAGCATTGAGTGCTATATTATATTTCAAGCTGATCTTAATTAGAACTTCACTCTGAAATTAAAAAAAAAAAAGGAAAAAAACTCATGTTCTTCGAATACACATTTTTACTCATTTCCTAATGCTAAAAATATCACCCATGACCTGAAAATACACAAATTTGTCTTTGGCTTAAACATTTTCTTCCCAGAGTGATTAAAAATTGTTTTTGTTGCTAAATAGAAATCTTAATGAGAAGACCACATTTTCTGCTCACCATATCTATAATGCCAAGCACATTACTGCCAAAATAATGTTTTTTTTTATTTTATTGCTTTGATGATGTTTTTCAAGATGACAAAATTATATCCCCTGGAAATCAAATATTATTAAGTATGTCTGTAAAAATAATTCAGAAGATGACTTCTAGACTTTACTGTTGAAAATACCATTGAGAAATATGAAAAATCTTTTTTTCACTACTGTTCAAATTTCTCAGAATATTCTTATGGAGTTTTAGAATTTAGATTTACTCTATAATAAAAGAGAATTTTTAAAAAATTACTTCGAAAATATTGTTAAAATATTGCTTTCCATTTCTACTTCACAGCAAATGGACATGATTTATACATCATTAGTATAAAATATATATTCCAGATAACAGTCCTCTGAATAATAACTGGAAAAAATTCTTCCACTGGGTAGTTTGTTTCTTCTCTATTGACTTTTTCCCCTTGCTGTACAGAAATTCTTTAATTTGGTACAATCCTGTTTGATGATTCTTTATATCATTTCTTGTACAATTGCGATGTTGTTCAGTAAGTCTTTGCCTCTGCATTTTTCTGAAAGGGTTCTATCATTTTTCTTCCACCCGAACCAGTTTCTGTTTGAATATCTGGGTCATTAAACCATTTTGATTTTTTTAGTACATGATGAAGGGTATAGGACTATATTCATTCTTCTATATATGGACAACCACCTTTCCCAGCAACATTTGTTAAATAGGCAGTCTTTTCTTGAGTGTATGCTTTATGCCTTTTCGTAGTACTCGGATCAAGGTGCTTAGGATTGTTTCTACTTCCCTTGTTCTATTTAACTGATCTCCATTGGTCTCCATGCCTGTTTTTATTTCAGTATCATGCTTTTTTTTTTTTTGTATTGGGGATCAAACTCGGGTCCTTGCACTTGCAAGGCATGCTGCAGAACTACTGAGCTAAATCCCCGTTTGCTCTGGCTATTCTGGGCCTTTTCTGGTTTCATACACATTTTAATATTAGTTTTCCTAGTTCTGTGAAAAGTGCTGATAATATTTTTATTAGGATTGGTTTTTCTATATATGATTTTTTGTAATATGGCCTTTTGACACTATTGTCTCTAGCTGTGCAATGACAGGCAATATCAATCCATTTGTTATCAGTACATGTTTTTCTAACATAATGATTACTTTTCTTTTGGGAAATTGATACATGTACATAACACATGTAAATTCCTCTTTTCATCCCCTTTTCTTCCTTTTCCTCTTCCTCCACCCATGTGTTTATTACCCTCCAAATTGAGAAACACCTATCACCCTTCTTTCTATATCTGTCTTCTATTTTGCTATTTGTACTTTGGGTTTGTCATGTAAGAAAAACGTGTGATATTTAAGTTTGTGTAGCTAATGTGTTTCATTTAAGATTGTGGATTCAAGGTACATCCACTTTCCTACAAATGACTCAGGTACATCTTTCTTTATAACAAAATAGTACACCACTAGGCATAGATACCAGGTTTTATTTATTTATTCATCTGCTGATTGACATAGAGGCTACTTCCAATGTTTAACTATCATAAGATATACTGCCATAAACATGAGTTTGCATTTATCACCGTAATATGATGTCTTTAACTCTTTCAGGAAGATACTTAGAAGGGAATAGCTGGATCAAGTGGAATTTCTACTTTTGGTTTTTGAGAAATCTCCATACTGATTTCCATAGTGGTTGTACTAATTTATACACCTACTAACAATGAAGAAAGTTTCTTTTTTCCCTGTAGCCTCTCTGACATTTATTATTTGATTTTTTCATGATGACCATTTTTTTCTGGGGTAAGATAGAATCTCAGTGGTGTTTTAATTTGCATTTCTCTAGTGGGTAGTGATGTGGGCATTTCATATATTGATTGTCCATTTGTACTTCTGTAAAATGTCTACTTTCATTTGCCCATTTTTTTTGAATGGGTCTTCTATTTTGGGGAGACTATTTTTTTTTAGTTTTTTATAGGCTCTAGATGGTAGTCTGCTGTCGAGTAAAAGCTGGCAAAAATGTTTTCCAATTCTGTAGGTTGTCTTTTCATTATGTTGGCTATTTATTTTGCTATGCAGAGCTTTTTCATTTGATATGGTCCCATTTGATATAGTCATGGTATTGTGTCCTGTGCAATCAAGATTCTGTGCAGAAAAAAATTCTTGCCTATTCCAATGACATAAGAAGTTTTGCCAGCCAGGCATAGTGGCGCATGCCTGTAATTCCAGCACTCGGGAGGCTGAGGAAGGAGAATTGCTATGAGTTTGAGACCAGACTGGGCTACATAGTGAGTTCCAGGGCAGTCTCAACTACAGAGTGAGACCATGTCTCAAAAAAACAAAAAAAAAGTTTTTCCAATTTTATCTACTATTAGGTTAAGTGTTTCTATTTTAACATTTATATCTTTGACTCATTTTGATTTTAGGGCAGTAGATTGTGGGAGATATAGTTCTACATACAGTCTTTCACATATGGATAGCCAGTTGTCCTGGTACCATTGATTTCTTTCCTATAGTGTTTTTGACCTCTTTTGTCAAAGATCAAATAGTTGTGGGCTGTGGATTTAGATCAGTGGTTCCCGCTGCCTGCTTCTCAAGCACAAGGTCCCAGATTCAATTCCTGGTTCCAAAAACAAAACAAAACAAAACAAAAAAAACCCAACAACAAATAGTTGAAAGTGTTGAGGGTGTCATTTTGGCATCCCCTATTATGGTCCATTGATTCTCATGTCTGTTTTGGTGCCAATACCATGATGTTTTTAATCACTGTAGCTTTGTAATATAACTTCAAGTCCTGGACTGTGTTGTCTCCAACTTTGTTCCTGTTAACCAGGATTACTTTTGATATTACAAATCTCTTCTTGCGGCATGTGAATTTTATGATTGTTTTCTTCAGATCTGTGAAGAATGCGCTTGGTATCTTGATTGAGAATGTCTTAAAACTGTATACAATTTTGGGTTTCTTTTGTTAATATATCCTAAAATTTTATTTCTTCTCTTATTATTCCTTATAGGGAAAATAATTAAGGTCCCCATACAAGGTACAGATCTGTGTGCTCCTTATAGTATTGTTCAATAGAGAGATATTGGTCCAACATTCCTTTTATGACCAGTGAAATAACAAAATAAGAACACTGATATTTTGCTTTGTATGTGCGAATATGTTCCAAAGTTGTGGTAAAGTCCAAAGATCATCACAAAATATAATAAATATTCAAGGTTTTATAAAACTCTAAGAAGGTGGATATAACCATCTTTCTTCTGAGCTTCTGCAGAATGGTTGGAAAGTGAACAAATGTCACTTCTACCTGTAGCAGATATACAAAATGACTAAGTGTAGATCATTTGTCCCACTTTCTAAGAGGAGTGTGGAAGGATACACGTACACTTACAAGGAGCTGGTCATGGACATAAATGAGATTGGGAAGTATGGTTCTGACAGGACTTGCACAGGTAGACAGTATATTAATAGGAGTTCTCCGGAAAAATAGAATCAATAGCATACATAGAGATGAAATAGAGACAGACTTATAAGGAATTGGTTCACTTGATTGTAGAAGCTCACAGTCCCAAGACCTACAGGATGAATCAGAAAGCTGTCAGCCCAAGAGAGCTTACAGTATATGTAGTTCCCATCTGAAGATCAACATGCTTAATACCAGGAGGAGTCAATATTACAGTTCAAGAGTTCAACTCTGAAGACAAGAAAAATTTCCAGTTCAAAAGCAGCCGATCAAGAGGAATTTTCTTTTGCTCTTAGTGTAATTCTTTTGTTCTATTCACCAATAATGAATCCAAAGACAAATTGATTTGTCTTTGGATTCATTATTGGTATATAGGAATGCTATTGATTTTTGTGTGTTGACTTTGTATCCTGTTATATTGCTGAATTTCGCTATTAAATCTAGGAGCATTTTGGTGGAATTTTTGGGATCTATGTAGAGGATCATGTTTTGGTTTAAAACTTCGTTCAGTTTTGGGAATTAATACGTTTCTAGGCATCTTACCATTTCTTCTGTCTTCTGTAATTTATTAGTGTAAAGGTTTTTAAACTCACTGTTAATATTCTTTCTGATTTCAGAAGTCTGTTTTGCTTTTACCTTTTATATCTCTAAAGGCATGGATTGGGCCTTTTCTGGCCTTTTTTGATTAGCTTGGCTAAGAATTTGTCTGTTTGGTTCATTTTTTCAAAGAATCAATTCTTTGCTTCTCTGATTCTTTGAATTTTTTAAATTGAATTTATTGGTACATTTTAGGTATACAGTACAGTTACATTCATTATTGGGATCTTGTACCTTTACATGACAGGTCTTGGTTCTCATTTTTCCCCTTGTCCCTGACCTCCCTTCACCCCCTCCTCCCCTCCCCCTTTACAAACACTTCATTTCCATTTTCTCATATTTTTTTCTTTTCCCTTATTGTCTTTCCCCTACCCTTTCCACTTTCCCTACACCTTTAGTCCTTTTCTTCCTATTTCACATTGTCAATTATCTCATTAGGATCTTATGTACTATTACAGCTTTTCTTACCAGAGAAACTATTCA
>NW_022900951.1:84846559-84853746 GCF_012274545.1 Fukomys damarensis
TAGTATTCCAATATAGAAAAACCACATCTTCTTTATCCAGTTTCCAACTGATGGGCAAATGGGCTGTTTCCAAGTTTTAGCTATTACAAATTGTGCCGCTATAATCTTAGGTGCACATTGATTCTTTGAATTTTGTATTTTGGTTTCAATTTCATTTATTTCTCCTCTGATATTTATAATTTCCTCCCTTGTACTAACTTTGTGTTTGAACTGTTCTTGCTTTTTGTAGGACCTAGGTTATTTAGTTGGGCTCACTCTATTTTTGTGATGTAGGCATTCACAGTTATAAACTTCCCTTTTAGGACTTCATTCATTGTGTTCCATAAGTTCTGGTATATTGCATGCCATTGTTGTTTATTTATTTATTTATTTATATTTTGGTACCAGAGATTGAACTCGGGTCCTTGCGCTTGCAAGGCAGGCCACCGAACTGCTGAGCTAAATCCCCGGCCCTTTTGTTGTTTAATTTTAGAATTTGTTTAACTTTCCTGGATTGCTTCTGTAACCAATTGTTTAAGAGTATATTATTTCGTTTGCATACATTTTCATAATTTCTGTGTTTTTATGTTAATTTCTAGTTTCATTGCACTATGATCTGATAATATGTCTGGTATAATTTCAAATTTTTTACATTTAATGAAGATTGCTTTATTGGCTAATACATGTTCTACTTTCGAGAAAGTTCCATGTGCTGCTGAGAAGAATGCATACTCTGATGTTAGGTAGAACACTCTGAAGATATATTTTAAATCCATTTGTTCAAAAGGTTTTTCAACTCTAATATGTCTTTGTTAATCTTTTTTGTCTAATTGATCTATTTGAGATAATGGGGTGTTGAGGTCCCCCACTATGATTGTGTTTACATTTATCTGATTTTTTAGGTCCAGTAGCACTTGTTTTATTAAATTGAGTGTGCATTGTTCAATGCATATATATGTTAGTAATTTTTACCTCTTCTAGTTGGATTATTACCTTAACTGATGTAGTGACCTTCTTGGCCTCTTTTGATCAATTTTCTCTTGAGGTCCACTTTGTCTAAAGATGAGACAGCTGCACCTGCTTTTTAAGAATTCCTATTGCATGAAATATTGTCTTTCATCCTTTGATTTTTAGTCTACGTATTTCTTTGTTAAAGGTGTTCTTGTATATAGCATACTGTTCGATATTTTTCCTTGATCCAATCTGCCAGTGTCTTTTGATTGGTAAATTTAGACCATTCACATTGTGTTATTATTTGATAGGCATTGACTTATTCCTCTCATTGTCATTTTTTCATGATGCTTATTTCCGATCCTTCCTTTAAACTTACCAGCTCAACCTACTTGCTATATTCATCTATTTAGACCTTTTACCATTGTTAGCTTCATTGTCTCTTTCTAGGATGTACTTGAAAATATTTTGTACTTCAAACATGCACTGATAAAAAAAGAAGTCCTGATGTTGCCATGGCTTATATCTTTATGAAGGCTCTAGAAGTAAATATCTTTTCTTTCATCTTCCAATCTTCTGGTGGTTTTCAACAATTTTTGCATTCTTTGGTTTATGTATTCCACTTTGCTCTTCTGTTGTCACATAGTATTCTTACTCTATGAGTGTCTCTGTGTTCAAATTTTTGTCTTCTTGTAAGAATAGTTATCTTTAAGTTAGGGCCAACCTCAGTGTATTATGCTCTCACCTGAACTCAGTTACATCAGAAATCTTCCTTCCATTTATGTTCACATTCTGTAATTCTATGGGAGACATGAACCTTGGAGGAACACTATTCATCTCAGTACCCTATACATAAGAACATTTCTTAATTTTACTCTTTTTGAAAATTTGAAAATATTTCATTACATTCAGTTTTTCTTTTATCTATGTCTATCAGTTTATATATATATATGTATATATATTTAATTGAATTTTCAAAAGACACCTTGAGAAATAAGTTCTATTAAATACATTTGATCTATCTCAAGTAATATTATATGATAATGTTCACATAGACTGTGTAATATTAAATTAAAATTACTCACATTTTTCAAAATGAACAAAAAGTAAAAATCAATGTTAATTTTTTCACAGTTAATTTTATCTTAATAAGGCAAGTGATAATTGCATAGAGATTACTTGAGAAAGCTTTTTATTAATTAAGTTTATTGGTACAGTTTAGATGTGCATAATGATCACATTCATCATATGGAATTTGTACCTGTTGATGATATATTATCACTTTAACACTTCTTCCCCTCCTTATTTACAAAAGCTTTGTTTCTATGTTATCTTTCTTTTGTCATTATTCCTTTTCTCTTCCTTTCCCCTTCCCCCCAACTAGCGCTGCTTCCCATTTGAACATTTTCTTCCTATTTCCCAATATTTGTTATACATTTTTGTCCTTATTTACCCTTTGTGTTTCTCACATGAGAGAAACGATGTGGTATTTAATGAAATATGTCCAGTTTATTTCACTTAAGAGTATGGTCGCAAGGTGCATCCATTAACCTAGAAATGTCTCAGGTTTATCTGTCTTTATGTATAGTAGTACTCCATTATATAATAAATACATATTTTTATCCATTTATCCATTGGTGGGCATAGGGGCTGTTTTCAAGATTGCTGGTAATGACATGGGTTTGTTTATATTGCTATGGTATGATGCTTTTAATTCTTTTGGGAAGATACCAAGAAGGGAAAAAGCTAGGTCAAATGTAACCTCTACTTTTAGTTTTTTGAGGAATCTCCATACTGATTTCCACAGTGGTTGCAGCAATCTACACTCCCACCAACAGTGAAGGATTCCTTTTTCTGCACACTACCACCAGCATTTGTTATAGGTTCATTGCTCGATAATTAGAGTGAGATGAAATCTCATTGTTGTATTAATTTGCATTTCTCAAAGGACCAGTGATGTTGAACATTTTTTCATATATTTACTTGCAACTTGTACATTTTCATCTGAGAAATGTATATTCATTTCAGATGCCCATTTTTAGATTGGATATTTAAATTTAAGGGTCTGATTTTTTTTGAATTCTTTATATATTCTAGATGTTAGTACTTTGAGGAACAACTGACAAAAATTTTTCCCACTCTGTGGATTACTCTTCACAGTATAGGTGGTTTCTTTTGCTATGCCAAAGCTTTTTAAATATTATGAGGTCTCAGTTGTTGATTCTTTGTAATATTTCCCATGCAGTCTTTCTTTTGTTCATAGTTCTTTGCCTACACCTATGTCTCCCAGAATTCTACCTGTTCTCTCTTACAACAGATTTAGTGTTTATATATATATAAACTAAGCTAAATCCCCGGCCTTATATTTTTTTATGTTTTGATTTTAGTTTAGTGCATGTTAAGAGAAATGGGTTTATATTTAATTTTTGCATGTGGAAAGCCAGTTTTCACAGCATTATTTATTAAAGAGGCTGTCTTTATCTTCTAGTGAAAGTGTTTGTCCCCTTTGTCAAAGATAAGTTAGTTGAAAGTGTTTTGGGTTATTTCTGCATCTTAAATCTCCTCCATTGATCCTCAGGTCTAGGTTTTTGTTGTTCTTGTTGCTGTTGTTGTTTGTTTTTGTTTTTGCCAGTAGAATGCTGTTTTTGTCACAGTAGCTCTGTAGTATAATTTCAAGTCAAGGATTTTGGTGTTCACTGTCTTGTATTTGTTGCCAAGAATTACTTTTGATAATTCCAGATGAATTTTAGGAATGTTTTCTCTAGTTCTGTGAGATATGCTATTGGTATTTTGATTGTGATTTCAAAAAATCTGTATAACAATTTTGGGAGTATGGCCATTTTTACTGGTTGTTCTTCCTGCCCACGTGAAAAGAAAATCTTTCCATTTTCTGATAATCTCTTTTATCTCTCTCTGTTTTTAGAGTACTGTAGTCTTCATTGTAAAGTCCTTTTACTTCCTTTTTTAGATTGATTCCTAAGTATTTCATCTTTTTAGATACTGTTGTGAAAGGCATGGTTTCTCTAATTTCTTTCTCAGTAAGTTTGTAGTTTTGTACAGGAATGCTATTGATTTTTTATTGTTGACTGTATATCCACCTAGATAATTAAATTTGCTTATCAAATCAAGAAGTCTTCGGAGGAGGTTTGAGAATCTTTTATGTAGAGTATCATGTCATCTGCAAATAATGATAGTTTAACTTCTCCCTTTACTGTCTTTATTCTTCTATTTCTTTCTCTTGTGTAATTGCTCTGGCTAGTGTTTCCATAACTATATTGAATAGGAGTGGTGATAGTGTCTTGTTCCTGAAATTTAGAGTGAAAGCTTTCACTTTCTGACCATTTAGTATGATGTTGACTCTTGGTTTGTCATAGATGGATATGTTAGTTACTTTATTTGTTGCTGAGACAACGTAAACAAAAACAAACTTAAAGGAGCAAAGATTTATTTACCTTACAGTTCGTGAAAGTTTCAGTCCATAATTGGCTGGCTCCACTGCAGGTTAGCATGGTAGAAGGAGGAGAAACAGTTCCTGGTGGCCAGAAGGTAACAAAAGCAACAACGAAGAAAGGGAGGGGTCCTCACCAGATTCTTTCTGCCCCTTTTAACTTACGCAGACTATTTAGGGCAGACAGCACTCATATCCTTAATCCTAGTGCACTTGAACCTAGCATTACACCATAGATCAATTTCAGAACAAGTACTACATGTGACAACATTAGGATTTGGAGGGACATCCAAACACAACCTACAAAATTCTGCCCCTGATCACCTAAAGATTTAAGCACATTCCTTTATGCAAAAAAGTATTTAGTCTATCACTAGGAGTTACTAAACTTTGAACAGTTTCAGCATTGTGGAAAGTCCAAGTCCAAAGTTTCTCTAACATCTAAACCACATTCTAAATTACAAGCCCTGATGCAAATGAAAAGAAAGTTAAACACTTCCAGTATTCAATGGCTCAAGATAGACATTTTCATTTCAAAAGTTACAAAGTGGGACACAAAAGAATGGGGCCCAAGAAAGCACAAAATCCAATAGGGCAAACATTAAATTCCTCAGTTCTACTTTCTATATTCCTGGTAAACTGTGGGAAGGCATGAACTCCAAAGGACTTGGGCTATTATGCCATTATGGCACTGCCTGAGGATGTAGCTCGATGACTTCTCTCTTGGGTCTGATCTGCTACCTACTTGCAGTTTGCCTCAGACCATCCATGTTCCTGGCTTCTTAAACCTTCTGGAGTCTCCACCGCACCTTCAACTTCACACTCACAGCTTCACACACTGACCTCTCAGGGCACACTGCCTGGCCTCCCAGGCCTTCTTCTGAAATCCGGGTGGAAGCCTTCCAGACCTCACAACTCTTGCATTCGGCATACACCTAAAACCAGTATCACGTGGATGACACCAAGTTCTGTTGCCAGCTTGAGCAGTAGCCAGGCTCCCTCCTCTCTTGGCTGTAGGGTGCCTATGAACTAAATCTCCAGGAACAGCTCTCCAAGGCCACTCATTCTGAAACATGGTGCTCTGGGGCTCTCTTCTCAAACCAGTCTTTCACTTTTGCAAATTTGAGGCTACAAAGGGTGGAGTCCAGCTGCTTCTTGTGATGCCCTCAGGACATCACAAAGATTTGTATTCTGTCCCATTTCAGCGATCAAAATCTCCTCTGTTCTGTCTTTACAGGCTGCAGCTTTACAGGAGCTTCCTTTCTGACCAAAATCAAAACATTTTAAATCATTCTGCTAGGCTCTTTGCTCTTGGTTGTCAACATAAACCTGTCCAAAAGCCCCCAACAGTAGCCATGCCAGTGCCTCAACATTAGACTGCCTTGAAATTTGTTCTGCCAGATTAATTTGTCCACTGCCCTCAATCTCAGTCTCATGAAAGTCTCCTGACATGAGCAAAATGCAGGCAAACTTCCATCCAAGACATGACACACATTGTCTGCAGTCCAGCAGCCAATGCAGTTCTTCTTCCCACACAAACTTTATGAGCTTGGTCTTTACAGGCTGTCTGGTCTTCTGAGGTCTAAAAGGAATCTCCTGTATAGTGTAGCCTAAGGTTTTTCAACTTTTTTTTTTTTAGCAGGCATCTCCGAGCCTTTTCAAACTCTACCCAAAATCGCTTCCTAAGGACTCCTGACCACATGGACAGGTATAGTCACAGCAACAACCCCACTCTTGGTACCAAATTTTTTGATAGTTACTTTTCTTGTTGCTGAGATGAAACGCTTGACACCCAGAGTTAAAGGCACAAAGGTTTATTTAGTTTACTATTCATAGAGGTTTCAATTCATAATCAGCTGGCTCCATTGGAGGGTTTCATGGCAGACAGCTCTTGAAAAGGAGAAACAGTTTATGGTGGAGAAAAGGTAACACAAGAAACAAGGGAGCAAGGAAGGTGTCCTTACTAGAGTCTTTCTTCCCCTTTTATCTAATGCAGACTACTTAGGGTGGGTAGCAAGAGGCTTTTCAGGGACGTCTAATCACAAGCCATGACAGAGGGCTTTTATCAGATTGAGATAAACACCTTCTATTCCTATTTTTGTTAGGTTTGTAAAATCATTAATGGGTATTGGACTTCATCAAATGCCTTTTCTGTATCTATTGATATGATCATGTGATTATGGTCCTTTTCTCTGTTGATATGGTGTATTACATTTATTGGGTTGCATGTGTTGAACCCTCTCTGCATCTCTAGGATGAATCCTACTTGATCATGGTGTATAATCTTCTTGATGAATTGCTGCATTCTGTTTGCTGGTATCTTATGGAAGATTTTTGTGTGTTTTCATTAGGAAGATTGGCTTATTATTCTCTTTTTTGGTTCAATCCCTCTCTGGTTTTGGAATCAGGGTCATACTTGCTTCCAGGATTGACTTTGGGAGATTGCTTCCCTTTAGATTTCATTAAACAGTTTGAGAAGTATTGGTATTAGACATTATCTTTTCTTGTAGATTTTAGCAGTGAATCCTTCAGGACCAGGGCTTTTCTTTGTTGGTAAGTTTTTAATTACATGTTCAATTTCATTGACTGATATTGAGTTATTTAGAATTTTTCTATTTTCTTTATTCAGCTTTGATAATTCACACGTAATCTGGGAATTTTTTCATTTCTTCTATTTTCCATCTTATTAGAATAAAGGTTCTCACAATAGGTACTGATGATCTTTTAGATTTCTGCAGTATCTGTTGTGATTTTACCCCTTTCATTCCTAATTGCATGGATTTGAGACTTTCATATATATATATATATA
>NW_022900951.1:84853815-84859683 GCF_012274545.1 Fukomys damarensis
TCTCAGTCACATTAATTTTTGCTCTGATCTTTTCCTTCTACAAGCTTTGGGTTTGACTTGTTCTTCTTTTTGTAGAACTTTGTGATTTAATATTGAGTTGTTTATTTTAGCTTGCTTGTTTTCCTGATGTGTTTGCTGCTCTAAATTTCCTTGGTGGCATTGCTTTCATTACATCACATAAGTTCCAATATGTTGTATGAGCATTATAATTTATTTGTATGTACTGTCTAATTTCTTCTTTAATTTTATATTTGACCAATTATTGTTCAGGAGAATTTTTAATTTTTAAAAAAAAAATTTTATTTTTTTGTCACTGGGGATCGAACTCAGGTCCTTGCGCTTGCAAGGCAGGCACCAGAACCACTGAGCTAAATCCCCAACCCGAGGATTTTTTTTTTAATTTCCACGTTTATGTGGTTATTGTGGTTTCTTTTGCCATTAATTTCCTATTTCATTGCACTGTGGACTGATAATATACCAGAGATAATTTCAATTCCTCTGCATTTACTTAAGCATGTTTTATGAGATATTCTGTTTTCTAATTTGGGGAATGTCCCATGCACAGGTGAGAAGAATGTGTATTCTGATGTTGTCAGTTGGAACACTCTGTACACATCCACAGAGTCCATTTGTTCACGGGTTTGGTTCAGTTCTGATATTTCTTTGCTGAACTTTTTGTCTCATTGATGTGTTTGTGACAGTGGGGTATTGAAGTTCCCCATTACAATTGTATTAGTGCTTCTTTGATGTTTCATGTCTGTTAACATTTATTTTATATAGTTGAGTGTGTTGGTATTTGTTTGGTACATATATGTTTATGGTTCTTATCTCTTCCTTTTTGAGGAAATTTGTGAGAAATTTCTCAAAGTTTTTGTAGTCCATGTGCTAAGCAGAGTCATGGATAGTCTCCTCACTCTTAAGGACTCACAATTCTATTATGAGACAAAGTGCACATATTGTGATGTATAGAATAGTATATTGTGCATAAAACTTAGGAAAAAATTCTTATCTAAATTGAGATTTAAAGGATTTTATCAGGAAAACAAATTGTGTGTGTATGAGAGAGAGAGAATTAGATTTCAAAAGAATGAATGCATGAAGTATATAGTTTATTACACTTACATTGTTTTAAAAATGATCCATAGGTCAAAATTGTTGATTCATTTATTTCACAGTCTTTTTGTGTCTAAAGGTTGTCTTCTGGATCTGGAGGTTTTATTAAAGATCTCTTGTATCTAATAAAGAAATTTCAAGAAAGAAAACTTACCATAACACCATGAAAGAAATATCATTCTGATTACTTATTGTGTGATTTAGATGAAATGGTACCTTGGTTTTTACAGTGTTGGCCCTCAAATATTTTTGGACAAGGAAAATTAGCTCTAATAGTTTCTGAAAGAAGATGAGCTCTGCTCTTTTGGATTTTCTTTTTTTCCCCTTTCCCTTACTTATTTTTGGTTAAGTGATATATTCATATGGTTCAAAATTTGAAATTTGTAAAGGACTGTGCAGTGAAAAGTCTCCCACTCTTTTGACCTAGCAACACAATAATCCTTCCCAGGGACAATCAGTGCTAATATTTTTTATTTGTAATTGTACAGAAATTTAATAATTATTCAAGCACAGTCAATCACAAACATGTTAACACATTCTTTTTTACACATTTTCTGTACTTTGCTTTCAGATCATTTCATAATAGCACATAAAAAGCTATGGCTACATAATAGGATTTCATTATATAGATAAGCCATCATTTGTTTAACCAATCCTGTGTTGAGGGGTGTTGAGCCTATTTCCTGTAGTTTTTTTTAGTGAATAAACTCATATGAGATCATTTCAGATATGAACTATCTTTAGGGTGAATTTCTAGAAATGGAATTGGTAGTTTGAAAGGTATGTATCTTTGTCATTTTAATGGATATTGCCAACATGTCCTTTGTAGAGGTTGTACCACTTAATATTTATACCAGCAACAAATGTGTTTGTTTCTTTGATTTTCACTAACATGTCATGCTTTCAGATATTGTATCTTTCCTAATATATGTGAAAAGTACTATTTAATTGTATTTATTTACATTTTTGTTCTCAGTGAAGTTGAATATCTTTTCTTATATTCAAAATCTTGTAATATTTCTAAAAACAGTTCCCTTCTTATGATGTTTGAGATGCTACTATGTGATGGGAAGTTTCCTTAAATTAAATCTGTGAGCCTATTCTCTTACACAGAGAAGAAAGTTAATTCCAAAGAGCACATGTAGGTCACATAAACTAATCTAGGTGCACTTGTTTTGATTTAAATATTCATCAGCTTTTTGTGAGTCACCTGTTATGCAACAAACATATCATAGTTGACAAATGAATTCATATCCCTTATTAATTTTTAATAATTTATTATTCAAGAAATTTAATTCAATATTTTTGTTCCTTCCTAATATATACTATACTTTATAAAAATTTTAAAAGAAAAGTTTATTTAGAAATGTATGTGTAAGAATTTGTAAAGCATTATTTTAAATTATGATATGCTTATATTTGAAATATGTGTTTTTCTCAACCCATAAGCCACATTATAGGAAGATTAGAAATTCAATATATATTTAAATTTGTTGACTGATTCATAAATAGCTGTAGACTTTTCCATCAGACAACAAATTGTTTTTAGGGCTTTGACTTTTACCCTGTAAATCACCTCCATTATAGCTCTTATCAAAATCTACCATGTGTCATCATTATTTATTTATGTGTTTCCCTTTTCACTAGAACTTCTACAGTATACAACTTGCATTTCTCTCTGAACTTAGAGCTTTGTGTATACCTCATGCTTCCAAAATGTTTTTTTTTTTTTTGGTTGAGTCTCACTTATATTGGAATTCTGAGGTTGCATTTTTCAAACAATTTTTCACGTATTGTATCAGTTTGTTATGTATATCTCATTCTAATACTGCCTATATTTTTCTGCTAATACTAATTAATTTATATTAAATTGTTCAAAATATTCCTCTAATATCAATTAAGAATTAGATTTAAATTGCACATATTTCCTTGCTTGTTCATCATTTTTTTCTACTGAAATCCTTCTTTAATTGTAACCATAGGAAGTTGTATGATTTTAGTAGGTTTAATAGGTAAAGTGGATATTGTATTAGTCAGTCTTTCCACTGCTGGCACAAAATACCTGACATCTATAGCTTAATGGTGAAAAAGTTTACTTGGTTTGATAGGGAAAACTTTAATAGCAAAACCTTAGGAAATGTCACAATGTAAGATAACTTCTGCCCCTCACTTTGCTTAGTTCATAATTAACAGGTACTGGACACCTAGTTTCTCACTAAAATTTGTAAGTGAAAAAACTGTTGTTAGCTTTGTTGACCAAACCTGCTCCCTTCCCCTTGGCTAGAGTAGATAATTGAATAAATCTTAAAGATAACTTCTCTAACAACGAACTGCATCTGGGGTTGAAATTCACCTTCACTGGTATCATGCTTTGGGTATCTGTGAAAATGCAGTGTAACCAAATGAGTAAGATCAAAACTGTAAAACCCTATAAAAGGAGTTGTAACTCAACAGAGGAGTCGATCAGTGCACCGCCATTAGGTGTGATTGAGTAAACTTTTTTTATTTTACTTCCGTTCTGCTGCCTCTCTGTGTGTCACTTGCCAATTCCTTCCATAACAGGCTCATGGTTTTGGTCCATGGTCAGCTGATGCCAAGATACAAACATTTTAGTGGAAGCTTATCATGGATGAAAGCTGATCTCAACCAATGGAAGCCATGATACAGAGTGAGAAAGAGGGCCAGAGCCAGAGATACACGTTGCAAGGCATCCCTGGGTGATACCTCCAATTCACCCGACACCTACTTCCTAATAGCATGTTGAGCTACTAACTCACCAGTTGTCCAATCTAACAATGAATATAGTGCCCATATGATATACTCACATTGTAAAATCTCCACCTATGACACATGGAAGTTTTGGGAGATATTGTGTATCTACAGCATATCAGACACATTGATAAGGGATATTGTTTCATCTCATTAAGGTTTATAGCATAATTTGATTTAATTTATAAGACAATTTGACATGTGCAATTAAAATTTTGGTCATTGCTATTATTAGGTAATTTAGAAGGTTCTATAACAGAATTAACAATCTTTCAAATGTTATAGTATTTTTCTAATAGAAATTTTTGAGATAATTTTGTATTCATATTCAATTATAAGAAATAATATAGAGATCCATCATACATTTTCCCCATTTCTCCCTGATAGTAACATCTTGCAAAAAATCACATATTATAACCAGGATATTAACACTAAAATTCCATTACTCTTACTTTTACTAGTTTTATTGTGTTATTTGTGTCTGTTTTCTACACAGTTTTATCACATGTGTGTTAATGTGTCCATCCACCATAGTTAAAATACTTGAAAATTTCAACACCATCAGGATCTTGATACTGCCCTTTTATAAATCCCCACTCAATACCTTAACTTATGGTAACTACTAATCTGTTCTTATTTCTATTATTTTGTTATGTAAGAAATATAAACAGAATAGCATAGTATGTTATCTATTATGATTAGCCCTTTTTTGACCAGCATAATTTCCCAGAGTTTCATCAGAGTTCATGTATTAGTACTTTGTTTCTTTTTCCTGTTGAGTAATATTCCATGTTATGTATATACCATAATTCATTGACTTATTCAAATATTAAAGAAATTTGAGCCAATTCCATTTTGGGACTATTTCAATGTTGCTATAAGTATTAACTCTACAGTTACTCTAATAAATTACAGTTGTGTTAACATAAGCTAATGATCAGGGATGCAGTTTCTGGGTCATGTAGTAGTTATATATATATAGCTTTATAAAAAACTGCCAAACTATTTTACAGAAAGACATTCCCACTTACAAATCATTGGTTATGATCTTGCAATGAATGGGTTATCTGGTTTCTCCTCAATTGCATCGGCATTTGTGGTTGTCATCACTATTTTTTATCTTAGCCATTCTTATTGGTATTTAGTGATATTTCAGTGTATTTGCAAACCTTTTTTTTATTACCAGTAATAGAACTCTGGTCCTTGCGCTTGTGAGGCAGGCGGCAGAACCACTGAGCTAAATCCCGGCTCTAGTGTATTTGTAATTTGTAGTTCCTTAATGCTCAAAGATGCTGAACATCTTTTGATGTGCTTATTTCGCATATGTGTATTGTATTCTGTGAAATAATTCTTCATGTTGTTTTTCCATTTTTTTGTTTTGTTGTTGTGGTGGTGATGGTTCTTTTTATTGTTGGATTTTCAGTGAGGTACTCTAAACAGGGTCTTTTACATAGCAAAAGTTTTTAAATTTGATGAAATCCAAGTTAACAATATTTCCTGTTACTGGTTTTGCGTGTGGTAAAAATCTTAAGAACTTTTCAACTAACATTGATACTGAGTTTTTCTTTCATGTTTATTTAATTTTTATAAAAGTTTTACAGGTTTGTATTTTTCATTTAAGCCTATGATTCATTTGGAGCAATTGTTGGTTCCACAGACTTTTGCCTTTTGGACCTGGGAGTGGCAGAGTAGTGGTTAGTGGTACCACTGCTAAGTCATGGAGCCCTCCATGGTCATGTCACAGTGTAGTATTTCATCCATTAATTGTTTTCCATATTTAACTATGAAATGCTATGTCTGTTTTTTTTATTTTGGCTTCAAAACAATTGTTAAGATATAACCAAGCTTGATATCAGTAAAAATGACAGAGTAGAGAATCCCAGTATCTCATCTTTCTGCAAATGTTCCAACTAAACTGGCAATTAGTTTCAGAACCACTCTTTAAAGCATTGTCTCTCTTTTTTTTTTTTTTTTTTTTTTTTTTTT
>NW_022900951.1:84859828-84880727 GCF_012274545.1 Fukomys damarensis
GTAATCCAATTTGCAGCAACCAGGCAAATGCTTAAAATTTTTTTAAAGGTTTAACCTCCTTAGGTCAGATTTGTGGCATTTTGACTTACTCTGTTCCCTTCTCCTGCTCTACAGCTTGGCAAAATCTGTGAAGACAGCAGTCCCTCTACACCAGTCCACTTACTATAGGCTCCTAGTACTGGAAGAAGTTAAGGTGACCGTATTCTTAACAAATTGTATTTATTGATTTTGACGTGTGAGGTGGCTCCCTAAAGGGCCGGTTTAAAGAGTTTGCTTTTACTTTGCTTAACACATAACTCACTCAAGGCTGAAGCAGCTATCTACAGAGCGTTTGAGGAAATCAGTAAAGGCAGATATACTAGCTACTGCTCCCAAAGGCTAGGGAAACAGTTGAACAAACAGTAGATCAATTTTAAAAGCTTGTGAAGATGCTTTGGGGCATCAGGACTTTAATAAACTGCATAATATTTCAGAAGGCCATATGTGTGTGTCCATGTTTGTATGGATGTTCAGAAGAGACAAAATCTAAGCTTCCACCTTTTGCTGACCTGTGAAATCTAAACTAGCAGAGAAAATGAAAACTAATGCAGAATACACTTATTGGCTGGATGTGGAAGATATACATAAAGATTGGTAATTGGTTGTTGTTGTTGTGGTGGTGGTGGTGGTGGTGGTGGAACCAGGTATTTTAGGAAATCTATCTCAGATCACTAGGTGCCCAGTAATAGAGTGGAACAAAGACTTCATGGGGCGCACACAGCAAAGAATGAAGACTCTACCAAATCTATTCATTAGAATCACTAAACATATAAGGAGCAGCTATTAAGACAAGCATCACTGGAAAACCTTGGAGAGGGAAGAGAATCATATTTTCAAGTTGACCACTTTATAATATTCAAAATGCCCCATTTTAATAAAAATATGAGCCACTCAAAGAAGAAAGTGTGACCATAGATGAGAAAGGAAGAAATTAATAGGGTCTGACCCAGGAGAAGTCCATACATTAGATTTATTAGACAAAAACTCTAAATTGCCTATTTTAAATATGTGTGAAGAATTCAGGGAAATCGTTGGAATGATGTTAAACTGAATAGAGGTAAACAAATACCTTTATGAGATCTTCTGTGTATATACCTAGAAATAAATTAATGAATCATATAGTAATTATATCTTTATATTTTGAGGAACTGCCATGCTGTTTACCCTAGTAGCTGCATCATTTTACATTTTAATAGAGCGCAAAGATTCTGATTTCTCTTCATTCTCAATAAAACTTACTGTTTTGCTTCTTTAACAGTAGCAATTCTAACTTATAGTAATTAGTATCTCATAGTAGCTTTGGTTTGCATGTTAGTGATATTAAACATCTCTCCATATACTTATTGGCCATTTTTGTATCTTCTTTGGAGAAATATGTATTTAAGTGTATTTTTAATATTAGGTTGTACAAATTTTTGTTACTGAGTTGGATGAATTTTAAAAATATATATATTCTTTACAGAAGCCCTTTATCAGTTATGTGATTTGCATATATTTTCTCCCTCCCATAGGTTGCCTTCTCAGAATATTGTCAATGTTTCTTTGCATAGAAGTTTTTAATTTTTGTCTGTTTGTTTTTGGTACCGGAGATCGAATTTGGGACCTTTCGCTTGTGATTCAGACAGTAGCACCACTGAGCTAAATCCCCAGTCCTAGAAGATTTTTTAAAATTTTGATGTCCAGTTTATCTGTTTTTTTTTACAATTGTTGCCCATGCTTTTGATATTATATCTAAGAATTTATTGCCAAATCTAATATTATGAAACTTTTCTATATTTGATGCTTTCTTCTGAGTTTTATTACTTCAGCTCTTCATTAGTTCTCTGATGCGTTTTGAAGATTTTTTTCTTTTTTAAAAATGTAATGCAGTGCTTATCTTTATCTTTAAAGCAAAGAAGGAAAGTTGGAGATAGTAGAAAGGGAGGGGTTTAACCTGCCATACAGTGAATTGAACAACTAAAATATTTATCACAATAGGGGATCCCCATTTATTAGTAAAAGTTTAAAAGTTTTCATAGAGATTGATAGCTATTCCTAAATTGTCTGACCTGTTTTTATGTTATAACCTAAAATTCAGCATTTGTTTTCTATCTTGTGATATGCAGAAGCTAAATCATTTCCTGCCTACAAATGAATTGGTAGGTTTTGTTCCATTTTAGAAAATCATTTTCTTATACAAGACTTTTTGTTCTTTGATTTTATGCCTGAACTCTTTCTCAAGTAGTACTTGGCTCTGTTGTGTTTCTCTTTTTTCCAAGAAGATAGGTCAATTCTCAAAAACTGTCTACGTCTTTTGTGCATTTTTGTTTGTGAAATATTTTATTTGGTACTGTAGGCTTTCAATTTCATTTTATAGAAAAGTCATTGTATACTTATTTTTAAACTTGTTTAGTTTAATATCCTTTGACTATCAACCTCTTGTAATTGTACACTTTTAAAAGAGAATATAAACATGGGTCAAGAAGGGTTGAGTAAGTGAGTCTTGATTTGTGCATCAATCATGGAGGTCTTAGACATTAGAAAATACAGAACCCTAGTGGGGTAAAATACTCAGTTTTCTCAACTGTGTTTCCTGAAAATGAGACAAATTGAATAGAATAAGTTTAAACGGAAGATGAATGATGCCAAAGAAAAAGTAATAATTTTACTTCTTATAAAGTAAAATAAAGCTTATACTTTTAAGCTGAATCAAATAGTGGCCATTCAGGAAATACACTGGGGCAACCTAAAGGTAAGGCAATTTTTATTTTGGTTGGAGGGGGTTTGAGACAAGGTCTCACTGTGTAGTTCAGGTTGAAGTTAAACACTGTGTAGGCCAGGCTGGCCTTGTACTTGGGCTGGCCTCATACTCGGGCAATCCTCCTGCCTCATCCTCCAGAATACTGGGATTATAAGCATGCACCACCATGCCCAACTCAGTGAAGCAATTTCTTAAGCCTTCTTTAGATGAGTTGAATTTAGTGACTAAGATTCTTCTTTGTATTCCTTTTCTATGATTTTTTTTTTGCATTAATGGAGATTAAACTCTGTGCTTCAGAATTTCTAGACAAACATTCTGCCACTGAGTTACATCCTCTGCCACTTTAAAATTTTTTTTAAACCTAGAAGCCGGGTCTTGCAAGATTACTCAGGCTGACCTTGAACTTTTGATATTCTTGCCTCAGCCTCCCAAGTAGCTGGGATTGCAGACTTGTGCTATGATGTCTTACTCAATATTGATTTTCTTTTAGATATCTCACATCAGTGAATCATGTTGTTAGTAAAAATTGTAAGCCAATAGATTTGCTGTTGTTTAGTTTCAATTTTGTTTTTCTAAAAGAATAAATTGCATGAGGAACCTTCTCTCTTATATGCAGATTATAGCCTTGGTTCTACATAGTCATTAAATATTGCACTGTGTTTAATTTGAGGGAACTCCCTAGGTACATGTGGGAATTAATGAACACTTATAGGGTATCTGAAACCTAAAAGAAGATGATGTAGATAATGGTATCTTTTAAATGTTCTTTGGCTCTTTAGTTAATTTTCACTTTTTATGGTGTTGGGGATTGAACCCACAGCCTTACACTTGCTAGTCAAGTGCCTTACCATTGAGCTATGTACTTAGCCCTTAATATTCACCTTTAATGGCTCTGTATAGTGGTATTTGCCAGATATAGACCAAAGCTGTGCCTGAAATGCTTTAAACTATAATGTTATATCATGATTGTGTTTCATTTACTTTATGGTTATTTTGATACTTCCTGCTGCGCAGAAAATAATTAAAAATATTCATAAAATAGATTATAACTAAGTATACTGTATTTCTTTCTTAATTATATAAAGTAAAATTTAAACACAAGGCTATATTTAAGTACTGTTTGACCTGAGTAGTTGTAAGTCTGAACTCTGTGTAATCTTGCAGAATTTATCTGCATGGCTAAGAGACTACTTAATAGATACTGCTCCCAAGATGTCATAAGATCCATAATTGAATTTCTTGAAATGATTATTCTAGAAAAGAATTCACTTTAACTGTCTGAATTTTATATAAAGGATCTTAATGGCAAAAGGGTGATAGGGCAAAAAAGGAGATGAGATCCTTAAGTAAAAATTTAATTAGGTGCATTTATTGCAAGAGGTAGCGTATAAGGGGATATCTGGTTCTGCTTTCCAGCTTTTCACTTAGAATTGTTCAGTGTGTGTGTGTGTGTGTGTGTGTGTGTGTGTGCGCGTGCGCGCGAGCGCGTGTGCCCACGCGATATTGAGAATTGAACCAGGAGAGTGCTGAGCTATATCTTCATCCCTTTTTACTTTCTTTCAAGACAGGGTCTCCCTTAAGTTTTCAGGTTCAAATTTTTGTCCTCCTGTCTAAGCCTTCTGAGTAGCTCACAGTTTACAAACCTGAGTCACCATGCCTGGCTCACTTTTTTTTCTTAATAATGGGAGCTGAGGTCCGGGCCTTTGCACTGAGCTACATCTCCAGCCCATTTTCTTTTCTTTATTTGCAGTAACAGGGATTGAACTCAGGACCTTGCACTTGCAAGGCAGGCACAGTTCCACTGAGCTAAATCCTGGGCCCTTCATTTTTTTAATTTTAAGACAAGGTCACTTTGTTGTTGGGTTACCCAAGCAAAGTGTGAATTTTTGATTCTCCTGCTTTAGCTTCCTGTTGTACTAGAATTACAGACATGTACTACCACGCCCAGCTTCATATCCTTTGTAGGAAAATAAATATTGCACATTTTATCACATTTATGCTACTTTCTTAGTTTGTATTTCCACTGTGCTGTAAGCATTTACTTCTAGAAGGACCTTATCTGGTATACACTAAAGCACTGATGTTTGTTTCAAATGTATTATTCTATGCATACAATTTAGAATTTATGTGAAAATAATTGTTTTTCTCAGTGAAGATTCATCCACGGAATTTCTCTTTAAAATGTCTTATATGTTTTAAGACATATTTGTGGCAGATTCTGTACTGAATAAACACTGCCAGTGCTGTACAATTAATGCAAAATGAAGCTTTTTATTTTTATTCTATTTTCATGATTTTGTGACTTTGGTGATGAATGCTTAGATATATGCTTGATGTATTTAGATTCTGGACCAGAGCAAGACACTTTAACCTTTACTTAATGAATATTGAAGAAAAAGAATGCAGTGTGAGGAATCACTGTCTAACAGTAAGGCCTAGTATGTAGAAATGGTTAATCTGGACAGCTGTGGTAGTGGAGGAAGATTAGACACAGAGTAAGTGGAATGAAAGAGAGAATCAAGAAATAGATCTGGTGCAAATAGACTCAAATAATTTTTGACAAAAGGGCAGAAGCAATTTGATGAAAGAAAGTGTCCTTTTCAACAAATGATAATGGAACAATTGAATATCCATAGTTTTTAAAAAATCATATCATACCTGAAAAAAAATGAATGAAAATGGGTTACATATTTAATTGTAAAATTAAAGCAGTAAAACATTTAGAAAGAAGCAGAAAATCCTTAGTATCGAGCCCGAGGTACAGAGTTCTTACACTTTATACCAAAAGCTCAATCCGTGAAAGGAATTACCTGTAAATTAGCCTTCATCAAAATTAAAAACACTTCTGTGAAAGTCCTTTGTAAGAGGATTAAAAGACTAGCTATAGATTTGGAGAAAATGTTTGCCAGTCATATAAACAGCAAAGGCTTAGTATTTAGAATACATAAAAATCTCGCAAAACTCAGCAGTAAAAGAACAGAATCCCATTAGAAAATGAACAAGGACATGAATATATATTTCACAGATAAGAATATATATGGAAGGAACATTACTGGAAAAATGGTGACCAAGAAATGTGGGGAAGAGTTACATGGATAGACTTCACTGTGTAGGCAAAAGGCATGGAGACTTTTGTGCCCCGTGTTAATGCTCATCAAAGTATGACCTCATCCGTGAAGGATTTTGATAATGAGCTGGATAGAACAACTTGTTCTATGTCTTAGTTACTTTCCCATCATTGAGAAATAACACTTGGCATCTGCAGCTTAAAGGCGGAGAGGTTTATTTTGACTCAAAGTTTCAATCCATGGTCAGTTGGCTCTAAGGTAGGGACAGGATGAGAGGGGCATGGCAATCCAGAGTTGAAGCAGAGAGAGGAGAGGGCCTTGGCCCTGAGGTCAGGGCCTTTGCACTGTGCTACATCCCCAGATTGTTTTCTTTTCTTTTTTGCAGTACCAGGGATTGAACTCAGGACTTGGAAGAGGAGACTTTGAGGGAGATATACCCTTCCAGGTCATGCTTGCAGTGACCCACCTCCAAATAGGTCCCACTTCTTAACAGTATGTTCAATTACTGAACTCATCAATGGATAAATCCACTCAAGAATATAGCACCCACCTGATCCAATCATCTTCCAAATATGAGTGGCTTTGGTGGGGGGAACTGTAGATCTAAACCGTAACATATAATTGCAGTCTCCATCTTTCTCTACCACTCCTATCCTTACCCAATAGACCCATGTACAAAGTAGCCATGGTGACAGGGATGCAATAAGCAGGAGTTCCATGAGCTGGATTTCCACTTACCAAAGCTGACTGGTGTAGCCATTGTTGAAAGCTTACTCTGCCAGCAGTTGACACTAACACTGAACATCTGATAGTGGCGGTTTCCCAGGTGATCCATCATCCAGTTCCCTGCTGACAGGTTGATACATTGGATGGAAGGGGCAACATTTTATCCTGATTATAATAGAGACTCATGCAGATTTATGTAGTTGCTTCTGCCAAAACTACCATCTGTAGATTTGCAGAATGTTTCATTCACAGTTACGGTATTCTGCACAACATTGCTTCTGATCCAGAAATTCACTTCCTAACCAAAGATGTACACCATTAAGCTTATGTTTGTCATATTCATTTCTTAGGGTGTACCTTTAGATTATTCATCTGAGACTTTTCAATATATTTATTTAATCCTAAATTAGCTAATAATATATATCATTAATAATAGTATAAAATTTTTCCCTTGAAATGGTTGTTTGAATTTATTGATGAAGCTGTCTTAGCCTAGATTTTTCTTTGTGCAATAATATATTTTTACATTGTGCTTATTTAATATGAGAATGTAACTATTTTACTAAATGTTTCTCAAAAGTGAGATTTTCAGTTTTGAAATATTCATTTGAATAAAGGATTGTAATATGTGTAACTAGTTCTCTGCATTTGGATTATTAACTAAAAAAGTCTCATTATTGATTTCTTATTGTTAAAAACAAAATATAATTAAGTTGTGTTTTTTATAA
Organism: Fukomys damarensis; assembly: GCF_012274545.1. Classification (NCBI taxonomy): domain Eukaryota; kingdom Metazoa; phylum Chordata; class Mammalia; order Rodentia; family Bathyergidae; genus Fukomys; species Fukomys damarensis. The sequence goes on from NW_022900951.1 coordinate 84,867,130, forward strand.
AATAACTGTATGTACACAACCATGTATATATGTACATATAATATGAGATATAATGCACTGTAATATATAAGGTACATATACAACAAATGTATGTATGCATACAAATGCATACATAGATACATGTACACACTAAAAGAAGCAGACAGAGGACTCTGGAATTAGATACATTAGTACATTAATGGACTCCAGCTTTGCATGTCAGAAATGTGGGTATTTTGTGCTTTCTTAGTTTTCAGTATTTCTTAGTTTTCTGTATTTCTTTTTTAAAAATATAGTGAGACAGTTTGTAATAACTAAAACTAGAGACTGGATAAAGAAAATGTGCGTTTTTAAATAAAATGCAGTACTTACTACTCAGCCCTAAAGAATGAGAAACTAGAGAGATTTATAGTTAAACGGATGCACATTGAGGCCTTACTCTTAAGTGCAATAAATAGGATACACAGGTGTAAATACTGAATAGTTCCTCTGCTGTGAGAAAATCAAAGTGTAAATAAGCAACAAAATGTATAATGGAAAATGTGAAATAGGAAGAAAAGGTCCAAAGGGGAAGGGAAACTGAGAGGGCTAGGGGAAAGGAAAGAAGGGAAAGGAATAAATATGAGAAAAGGAGAAAATGGAAACAAAGTCATTGCAAATGGGGAGGTGTGGAGGGGTTGAAGGGAGGGCAGGGGAATGGGGAAATATATGAAACAAGTTATATCATGTAAATGTACAAATTCCCAATGATGAATGCCATCATACTGTAGACCTAAAATGTACCCCAAAAATTAATGAACAAAAATATCATAGTTAGGGTGTTACTTTATAATTAGAAAGGATAAACCTGAACTTCTCTTATATTTGGAAATTGGAAAAGTAGACGTCTTAAGGTACCACTGGCAGATTGGGAGATTTCTAAGATACTATATGATAATTAGAATTCTAGCAATTTTCACACTTGACATTTCCCCCATCCATATACCCAAGAAAATATCATTAAAAAATGTTTGAGGAGGTGCAGTCTTTCAAGCTTCCATGAAAACTGTAAAATGATCAAAGGAATGCATATTTATTAGCTTATAAGTCTAGGTGTTTCTCCTCCCCCTCCTCCTCTTCCTTCTCCTATTCCTTCTCCTCATTCCTCTTGCTTTCATTTGTCTTAAAGAAATAAAAGTCTTCAAAGCAAAATTAATATTTTTGTTCACTTTCATTTAGAGGTGAAAGTCTATCCAATGTCATATGGGTAACAATGGAAAAAATTGGCTTGAAGTTTTAGTTGTGTGAGTGGAGTGGGGATGAGAAGAGTTACTTTGAAGAATTATCCAGGCAAATATGCTAATGTAGTCATTGATAGGATAAAGTAAAAGTTTTAAAACATATACCTCATTGTGATAGCTCCAGTTTTCAGGACAATTAAGAAACAATTTCTATTCCAGAATCTGAAGAAGTACTGGAAAAAACTCATGGGTACTTCATAGCAATTTATTATATATGTGAAAGTTGAGGAATGTTACCTAAACTCTTTACCTTCTTATTTGGCTTTACTTTTTTATTTTTTGCTACAGCTTACAATTTTTAGAAAGAATATTAAAAGAACAAAAAATGACATTCTTTTAGGTACAATGTACATAAGCATAGGTTTAGTATTAAACTTCTTACTTTAGGATTAAATGACACTAGGGACAAATAATGAGGCTGTAGGAATGAAGGATTGATATCTTCTTATTTGCCCAGTTTCTCTAGCTCAGTATTTCATAATACATTGTCAGAGACTACCCACAGTTGTGTGACTTGAGCTGCATATTAAATATAGATTCCTAAACCTTACTCCAGATTTAAAAATTTATAGGGGTTTGATCCTTAATGACTTAAATTAGTTAATTTAGTTTGAAAAGTTATGATATTTTAATTATATATTTGTTTCCATTTCTATTCTTTGGTGCTGAGAACTGAGTTGTATCTTAGGATGCATAATGAATCCCTAATGTCCAGTGTATAAGTGCATTTAGAGTAAGGATGTAATTAAAGTCATAATAATGGGGTCTCAGTCTGATAAGATTAGAGTCCTTAAAGACACATCAGAAAGTTCACTTTCTTGCCTGGTGAGAAGGCAGCTTCCATATGCCAAAAAGAGAAATCGAATCAGAAACCAAACCATGCAGGTACTTCAATTTTGAACTTTCAAGCTTCCAGAATTGTGAGGAAAAAATCTATTGTTTAAGCCATGCATACTGTGATGCTTTGTTATGATGGGTTGAGTTGACTGAAACAGTTGAAATACTATTAAAAATTTTAGATATTTTCCTTTATCTGCCTAGCAAGTGATACAATTATTTGCCTAGCAAGTGATACAATTCATTTTGAAAAGACAAGATAAATGTTTTATTCTTTCTCTTTACTAATTTTTCAGATAAAACCCCATTATGCCCTGAAGGTGACTAATGCTTTTCTTTTTACAATTTATTATGAACTCTTGCACTTAACCATATTTGGTAGATTTTCATCTATTTCAAATACTCTTATTGCTGAAGAACAAATTGCGTCCAATTTGGCTAAGAGGAACGTTGACAAGTTGACAAGTCCTTTAACACAGCTCTAGTAGTCTAAAAGTTTTCATGCTTATATGTTTTAAATATTACTCTTTTGGCAAAGAAATACTTGGCAAATATTTCTCCCATTCTGTAAGTTGTCTTTTCACTGTGTTGATCATTTCCTTTACTATGCAGAAGCTTATCTTAACAAAATACAATGTTTGCTATTGTTGCCTGTGCTTTGGGGGTCTTGTTGAAAAAAATCATTGACTATATTGATATATTGAAGTGTTTGCTTTATCGTCTCCTAGCAGTTTCCTAGTTTCTGGGCTTATGATTAGATTTTTAATGCATTTTCATTGCTACTTGTACAATGTGAAAGAATAAAGGTTCCTTTTCATTCATCTGCATATAGATACTTAGTTTTCACGGTATCATTAAGAGACTGTCCTTTCTCCAATATATGATTTTGTCATCTTTGTCAAAAATCAGTTGGCTCTAGATTTCTGGGGATTTTAATCTTTTTCATTGGTTTTTGTATCTGTTTTTGTACCAGTACTATGCAGTTTGGGTTACAATAGCTATGTAGTTATGTGGTTTATTTTTTTCCTTTCTTTTTCTTTATTGCTTCAATGATTTATATATTTTTGTTCTTAATCCTTAGGAATTTTTGAATTTGACTTTAGGTACTCTTTTCTGAAATTCCTTGTTGAACTCAGATATCCAGGACAACTGCACTAACTTTTTACTGATCAACTCCAGGTGTTTTACAATAGAAAGAAGTTGGAGAATAGAATCTTGTGATGAAATACAGTCAGGGAGGCAGCAGTGGATTCAGATATTATGAAACTAATTTACAGTATACGGAAGGACTTTAGGGAGTCTATGTGACTGAATTCTATCTAAGTTTATCCAATCACATTTTGCCCTGCAATGCAGAGGAGCCTTGCTCATGGCATGGTAAGCAGGAAGCAGAGAGCTATAAACACACCCCAAATATTATGATTTGAATATGTAATCTATGTACTTATTAGTTATTTTGCACTCCTTAATGCTGGTGTTGTATATTTGACATTATAGTTTGGACTTATCTGAGTTTGGACTAGCTCCATTTTTAGTGTTTAGTAGGCGCATGTTGCTAGTGTCTACTATATTAGTGCCGCTCCAAATGGGTAACTGTCCATATTATTTTTCTCTAATGATTTGCTATAGAAAATGCACATTGACACTTTTGTTATAATTCCTTACTAATCAGAATTAATCTTTTTTCATTTCTGTCACAGCAATTTGTTTATACTTCTTCCATTATAGAATTGTATTTGCTATTATTTTTATTATATAACAGTAACTGATTTTTACGTGTGTTTCTCCAAATAAACTAGTAAAGCTTGTAGTAAATGTTAATGGAATATAGTTGTATACAGCCCGTCTCTTAAGGTACCTACATATTGCAGAAGATTAGTAACTGCAAATGTGGTCAATATTCCCTCAAGAATAAAAAGATATTCAATTTTCAGAAATCTAGTCACAAGTCAAGATACCATGCATTTTTTCCAAATTTTTCTGCTTATATATGTATAACTCTTGTTATACCAAAGGTATGGTTTTAATTTCAATTTATGATATTCTATTATGTAGTTATTGTTTCATTCTTTCTGTTTCAAAGTCAGTATTGTTTTGAATTACGTTTGTGAGTGACTAGCCAGTTAGAGATGGATTTATAAAATTGTTTTGCTAGTTAGTGTGTGATTCTCAAAGCTTTTCACCCATCATTCTAGAAATGGATTCATGCATTCCTTAGAAATGGGCTAATAATAGAATTCTGGTATAGTCTCATATTAACATGAAACTAAGTGGCATATTTATCTGATTGTTGTTCTTTTTATTAAAACAAACCTCACTGATTGACTATATGTATATAAAGCATGTCTTGTATTTTTCTGCCTATAAAAAAAATCTGTGCTTCTCTGTTCTAGATCTGATTATCAAATTCTCTGTCTCATTTGTGCTTCCACTGGTCTCTGTTAGGCTAGGTTAAGTAAAGGATACATTTTTGTTGCAACAAAAGCATAAAGTGACTAGATTTTGAGGGGTATATAAACTGAAACTGCTTTGGAAATAATTGCTGAGTCATGAGTGAAAAAAGTACTGCCAGCTTTAATATGGAGAGTAGGACTCAGGTGTGATGGTGCATACCTGTAATCCTAGTACTGTGGGGAATTGAGGCAGGATGGTTGAAAGTTCGAGCCCAGCCTGGACAACTTAGGAACTTAGCATGATCCTGTCTCAAAATTAAAAGTACAGAAAAGGACTGGACATGTAGCTCAATGAGAAGGCCCTGGATTCAGTCCCTAGTATCAACAAAAAATATGAAGAGAAAATTTTAAGTTTTCTGAATGTCAACAGTTACTAACCTCTTGCATGGTGTTGGAGCTTTTGTGATTTGAGAGGGACTAGGTCTTGGTGGTTTATGTTCTACCTTTGATGGGTGATTTTATGTAATCAATGCCATGTCCCATAAGCAATGACATTATTAAAATTGCATTTTTTTCCCGTTGGTTATAAATGAAACAGCCAGAACAGTGACATTCCTGCTTGTGATGATTATACTAAACTAGAGTTTTTCTGATTTTTGTTCATGCTGGAAAATACCTGGAGGCTTTTCTGCAGAACATTTATTTGCCTTATTGAAAGTAGTAGCAGAGTTTCTCATTTTTCTGCCTAAATAAAGATCATATTAGCTCTCCTATTGTGAATACCAGCTGCTGGGATGACCAGCCAGTAATTCTGTTAAAATTCAAAGGAAATACTGGTCCAATAAGTGCTAAGGACAAAAACTGAATTTCTTCTTTCCTTCCTGTAAGCAGGCAACAGTGAGGTTTACAGCATGTTAGTGCATTTCTACACTGGCACACATCCCTGGAATTGGACTTACTGAGTCTTAAATGCACTTAAAACATGGGTTTTACCTGCTTCGTAGGAGACATTCCAGACTTATTTGTTCTCAGCACAACTCAAAAGCTTTTATTCTTATTATGGTACTGTGGTCTTTTTGTTTGCTTCCTTTATCTGTGATGTTAGTGTTATTCTAAGGTCAAGGTAAAACAAATTATTGCAGATAGGTTCAACTTATGTTAATCTCTTTACATTTATGGAACTGCTTTTTTGAAATCCTGAGAAAATTATTGAAACTCAGTTTATGTCTGTGTGTGCCTGGTGGAATGGAAAGATACAGTGCTGTCAGTAGCCAGTCCATAAGGATTTTTTTCCCATAAAATCAGGGTTCATCTTACTCCTCAATGTTAGGGCTTTCAGGGAAGCCCTACTCATTTACATGGAAGTGAATCATTCTAAATGGTGTTTGAAGCTTTTGTAATATTCAAATATATGAAGACAATTTCAACAGTGTTATTGTATTATTCATGTTTATCACCCTATCATTCTGAATTTTTTAGTTGGAAATTTGGTTGCTTTCTTCCAGAGAAATTAATTAATATTGAAGGTATGTGGCAATTGAAGAAAAAAGACAAAAATCTGTTTTTTCCAAAACAAATTTGTTTAAGCTCTATAACCTCAATTTTTACATCTGAAATTTATCTACAAGCAATATTCATCTCTTCTCATCCCCCACATAAAATAACTGCTTTTAGTTTCAGTAGGGAAATTATGTCCTTTGCTGCTTCTACTGTGGCTTTTAAGAAATAAAACTAAATAGATTCTTTGAGTTTATCTCATTTTAAGATTATTTTAATCTGTTATTTGCTTTAGTTTCCATTATTTAATTTTCTTTATAAGGGACTTGAGCACATTGTGTATTACAGAACTACCTTAAATCTTGGTATTAAGAGCTGACTGCTTTGTGAGTTCCTCATCATTGAAATAATTAACAGGCAAAACTAGATTGCTAGAAATGTACATATATTGCATACACGATATGCTAAGGTCTGGAAAGCTGCTAATGCTTCCATGCTGTGATCCTTCTGCTTATTTTCCAATTAGGTCATGAACAGGTTTATATATAATTATTTTCTTCGACTATTGCTTATTCCATTTCTTTGGGAAAGTCCAGTCATCAGGGAAATGCAAATCAAAACTCCAAGGAGATATCATCTCACTCCAGTAAGAATGGGTTATTATAAACAAACATTGTTGAAGATGTGCACAAAGGAAAACCCTTGCATACTGTTGGTAGGAATGTAAATTAGTGCATCAATTATGGAAAGCAGTATGAAGAATCCACTAAAAATTAAAAATAGAACTATCACTGGGAGTGCAGCTCAGGAGTAGAGTGTTTGCCTAGTGTGCATGAGGCTGTGGGTTTAGTCCCCAGAACCAAAAAACAAAAACACAAGGAAAAGGAAATCAATGTGACAAAGAGACTGCATTCCTGTGTTTCTGCAGCAGTATTCACGACAGCCACATGAAAACAACTTTAAGTGTCTATCAACCGATGAATGCATAAAGAAAATGTGGTTTGGGAGGAGGGGGTGAAGGGAGGGCAGGGACAAGGGGAAAAAATGAGAACCAAGGCCTGTCATGTAAAGGTACAAGATCCCAATAATGATTGTAACTCTACTGTATACCTAAAATGTACCAATAAACTCAATAAAAAGAAAATGTGGTTCATATACACAATGGAAAACTAGTAAATCATAAAAAGATACCTAGGTAGAACATTGTGTAAAGTGAAATAAACTAGGCACAGAAAGACAAGTACTGCATGGTTTCACTCATGTGGAGTATGAAAGAGTTGATCTCATAGAGGTTAGGAATTAAAGGATGGTTATCAGAGGCTGAGAGAGAAGGAGAGATGGGGAAAGGTTGATGAATGGGTATTAAGTTACAGTTAAATGAGAGTAAGAAATTCTAGTGTGCTATTGCACAGTAGGGTGACTGACTATAGATAGTAATAATGAGCCATACATTTCAAAAAGCTAGAAGAATTTTAAATGTTATCATATATAAATGATAAATATTTACAGAGATAGATAGGCTCAACCCGATTTAAACCTCACACAATATACACATATATCAAAACATCATATACCTCATTAATATGTACAATTTGTATTTGTCTCTAAAAAATGAATTTAATTTAGAGCTGCATGTTGTGGTACACATCTGTAATCCTGGCTACTCCAGAGATGAAAGCAGGAGTTCAAAGCCAGCCTAGACAACATAGCAAGACCCCATAGGTGGATGGGAGGATGGATAGATAGATAGATAGACAGATTTAAGAAAATAAACAAAAATTTAAAAATCTAAAAAATCTTTGGGAAAGTCTAGAAGAAAATCTACATAGATAACTTTATTAAAAAAATATATTTTTCATGTGTTACCAGCTTTCTAAACATTCTTTTCCTGTTTTGAGGGCATACTTTATGGTCATCTTATTTATCTCATTCTATCTAATAAATAGTAATTTGTCTATTTCTTTAATTCCCTTTAATAAGTTGTAAAGTAATTCTGAGGAGGTAAGATGTTTAATATCTTCATAAACCCCACATTAATTTGTACAAAGCCAGCATTCTAAACACTTACCAGATTTAATTTACAGTCACTGATACCTAAGAGTCAAGGGAAGTTGCTCTTGATTAAACTAGCTTGCTCTTGGTTTCTTTCTCACAAAATCATAAAACTTACTCAATAGATGTCATTTTGACTAAGGTAAAATTCTAATATAGAAATCTCATTTACTCAAGCACCACTGAAAGCATCTGATTATCTAATTATAAAAAAGTATCATTTCACATAGTTTCAAATGATATCCAAAAATACTTCTACTGTTAATAAAATTTACCGTAAACGAGCTGTAAGCATAGTTCCTCACCCCCAGTATAAAGTAATTGGGACTAATCTGAAGAACTTATCTAGAGATTTTGAAGATTGAACTATTGGTAATGAAGCAATTGATAGTTGGTCCAGAACAAATGCTGGAGTAGCACCATCATCTGAAAACTCACGTCTTCAGATCTTTGTGCTCACTTTCATTAATGTGAATTTATGAATTATGTGAATTTATGAATACTTTCTCTGTCTGGTAATCATTCTTAGGCCTCTCATCTCCTTTCACCAATCTTTCCCCACACTAACAAAAAGAAAGTATCTCAAAAAGCAAGTGTATTTTATTCTTTGACTTTGTTTTTTTGTGTGTGTTTGTGTGGTACTAGAGATCGAACCCAGGGCTTTCTCACTGAGCTACATCCTGAGGCCCCTCCCTTTAATTTTTTTTTTTTTTTTTTTTACTGGGGATCGAACTCGGGTCCTTGCGCTTGCAAGGCAGGCCACTGAACCACTGAGCTAAATCCCCAACCCCTCCCTTTAATTTTTGAGACAGGTTTTTAGTAACAACATTCCCCAGGCTGGGCTCAAACTTGCAATCTTCTTGCCTCAGCCCGCTAAAGGGCTGGGATTGTAAGCATTTGCCACCACGTGCTTAATCTTTATCTTAAACATTATGTGTTTATCTTTTTTTTTTTTTTTTTTTTTTTTTTTTTTAGCCTCTGGAGTGCTGGGATTACAGGCGTGCACCACCACTCCCAGCTATGGCCCTCTATTTCTTCATATTTAAAATGACCAGTGTACTTGAGTTAATTTTTAAATCTCTTTCAACTCCTCTAAAATTTTTATTGATAGCATCATTAGGGAGAATCTTTAACAAGATCTTTCTCTGGGTTACGATAGAATATAAATAAAGTTATATGACAATGATATCCAGAATTTTTAGTCCTGGACTGTGTATTAGTGGTGAATTCATGTCTCCCTCAGTGGACATTTTTGTTAGCCATGTTGAAAATGACTTCTGGATAAAAATGTTAAATTTAAAATAATATCTTTGAAGAGTTTATAAGACTTATACTAGTGGTCATTGCATGGTACTATGGCATACTATTATATTGTGTGAATGAGGTTTTAAAAGTTCAAGTAGTGTTCAAACCATCAGTTCCTTTTCTCATTCCCTTTCATCTTCTACTTAATTCTTTAAATACAAAATTTTGCAACTAATTTTTTACTTTATTAACGTTTTTTATTTACTTTGTACTATGATAGATGATGTTCTCTTTCTGTTACCACCCCATCTACATTCTTGTTTAAAAATATTTTTATTGATACATTTTAGGGACACAGTACAGTTACATTCATCATTGGGATCCTGTACCTTTACATGACAGGCCTTGGTTCTCATTACAAAATTTTGCAACTAATTTTTTACTTTATTAACGTTTTTTATTTACTTTGTACTATGATAGATGATGTTCTCTTTCTGTTACCACCCCATCTACATTCTTGTTTAAAAATATTTTTATTGATACATTTTAGGGACACAGTACAGTTACATTCATCATTGGGATCCTGTACCTTTACATGACAGGCCTTGGTTCTCATTTTTTTTCCTTGTCCCTGCCCTCCCTTCACCCCCTCCTCCCCTCCCCATTTACAAACACTTTATTTCCATTTTCTATTTTTTTCTTTCCCTTATTACCTTTCCCCAACTCCTCCCCCTTCCCATCTACTTCTTCATTCTCCTCTCAGTGTTATACTGTTTTCAACTATATCAGTACACTATGTTTACATTATTTTGAGTAAGTTAATATTGTGAATATGTTGTTGAATGCATTGCCAGGAAATATGATTATACTTATTTTCTTGTGTAGCTCTTTTGCCTGTGATTTCCACTTACATTTTTATTAGTATAGTACATATTCCTTAAATTCTTCTTTCCCCCAAAGCTCTGTCAAATTTATTTGTCTCACTTTGTTAATCAGTTCTCAGCTACAGAATACCTGAGACAAACAACTTACAGGAACAAAGGCTGATTTTGTTTCATGGTTTCAGAAGTTTCAGTTTATAATTCATAGTCCATGGTTGACTGGCTCTATTGCTTGTAGGCCTATAGTGAGACAGAACCTCATGGTGTCAGAGCAGGCTGTCACATCATGGTGGTCAGGATGCAGAGAGAAAGGATGAAAATAAGAAGCCCTGGGAAAAAATACACTTCAAAGACATGTCCACAGTGATCTGCTTCCTCCAAATAGGCCTCTCTGGCCAAAATTTCCACCACTTCCTAGTAGTACCAACCAGTTGGAGATTAGCCTTTTAATACATGAGCCTTTGGGGGACATCCTTATCTGAAGTGTAATAATCACTTTTTCCCTGGGAGATTACATTGAAAAGAATGGTCTCTTTTATTTTTGTTTCATGTTATATGAAATATAATTCATATTAATAAATTAGTTCTATGACCAGCAAATTTACTAAACTATAAATTCTAATTTCACTGTTTCACTGTAGAGATTTTTTTGAATTTTCTCTCTGTGCAATCATATAACTTCCGAATATCATTTTTTTTCTTTTCCAAACCCTTTTTTTTCAGCAAAGACTAACGCTTAGGTTAAATGCAATTTCATCATATTTTATTTAGGATTTTTGCATGTGTATTCACAGATTGGCCTGTAATTTTCCTTTCACACTTAGTTTTATTGAGGTTTGGTATCAAGTAATGCTAATTTTATCTCATGTTCTCTGGGTTTGATTAGGTTTAAATTTTTCTTCTATTTTAACTGCATTATGTTTAGACATTGTTTTGGTTTGGGTCTAGATATCCCCCCAAAAGCTTTTGTGGTCATAGAAGGCTTTTTTAGAGGTAGCTGAATCTGGTGTGTGTGATGCTGGGATTAAAGGCGTGTAATTACTAAACCACTACACTGATGGTTTGGCACCACCCTAATCCTGATAGACTGGATAAGATAAAAGGGATAAAAAGATAACTTTAAATTTCCTTGTTAGTTTTGCTGTCTTCTATTGCCACAAAATGTTGCCCTTCTGCCATGTGCCATCCTGCCTTGAAGGCAGCTGATTATAGACTGAAACCTTTACAAAATGTGAGCTAAATAAACCTTTCTCCTTTTAACTTTGGCTGTGAGGTATTGTGTCTCTAGGTAACAAGAATAGTAACTAAGACAGAATTTTAGTACCAGAGCAGTGGGGTTGCTGTGACATTTCCTGGCCACGTAGTTTAAGACCCTTTGGACCTGGCTTGTGAGAAGGGGAAGAGTTAGGAAAAAGTTGGAAGTTAGAAAAGATGCCGGCTGAAAAAGTAGAACTGGAATGCCTTGGGCTGTACTGTATAGGAGATTCTGGTCAGAGCTCAGAAGACCAGACAGCCTGTAAAGACCAAGCTCATAAAGTTTGTGTGGGAAGAACTGCATTGGCTGCTGGACTGCAGACAATGTGTGTCATGTCTTGGATGGAAGTTTGCCTGCATTTTGCTCATGTCAGGAGACTTTCATGAGACTGAGATTGAGGGCAGTGGACAAATTAATCTGGCAGAACAAATTTCAAGGCAGTCTAATGTTGAGGCACTGGCATGGCTACTGTTGGAGGCTTTTGGACAGGTTTATGTTGACAACCAAGAGCAAAGAGCCCAGCAGAATGATTTAAAACGTTTTTACTTTGGTCAGAAAGGAAGCTCCTGTAAAGCTGCAGCCTGTAAAGACAGAACAGAGGAGATTTTGATTGCTGAAGTGGGACAGAATACAAATCTTTGTGATGTCCTGAGGGCATCACAAGAAGCAGCTGGACTCCACCCTTTGCAGCCTCAAATTTGCAAAAGTGAAAGACTGGTTTGAGAAGAGAGCCCCAGAGCACCATGTTCCAGAATGTCAGTGGCCTAGGAAAGCTGTTGCTGGGGATTTAGTTCATAGGCACCCTACAGCCAAGAGAGGAGGGAGCCTGGCTACTGCTCAAGCTGGCAACAGAACTTGGTGTCATCCACGTGATACTGGTTTTAGGTGTATGCCGAATGCAAGAGTTGTGGGGTCAGGAAGGCTTCTACCCAGATTTCAGAAGAAGGCCTGGGAGGCCAGGCAGTGTGCCCTGAGAGGTCAGTGTGTGAAGCTGTGAGTGTGAAGTTGAAGGTGCGGTGGAGACTCCAGAAGGTTTAAGAAGCCAGGAACGTGGATGGTCTGAGGCAAACTGCAAGTAGGTAGCAGATCTGACCCAAGAGAGAAGTCATCGAGCTACATCCTCAGGCAGTGCCATAATGGCATAATAGCCCAAGTCCTTTGGAGTTCATGCCTTGCCACAGTTTCCTGGGGATGGTGGAAGTGAAACTGACAGATTTAATATTTGTCCTACTGGATTTGGGTCTTGCTTTGTTCTTATTCCTTTGTAGCCCCACTTTGTAATCTTTGCAATGGAAATGTCCATCTTGTGCCATTGAATATGGGAAGCGTTTAACTTTCTTTTCATTTGTACAGGACTTGCAGCTAAGAGTTTACCTTAAATCTCAGAGGGACTTGGACTTTTCAGCAATACTGAAACTGTTAGGACTTTGGCAATTCTTAGAGATGAACTAAAGGCCTTTTGTATAAAAGAATGTATTTGAAATATGATAAAGGATAAAATGGAAACAAATGTTTACAAATAGGGAAGGGTCAAGGGGTTGAAGCGGGGGCAGGGCAATCGGGAAAAAACAAGTCCCAAATATATCTTGTGGAAGTACAAATTCCAAATGATGAATGTCATCATATTGTATACCTAAAATGTACCAATAAACTTAATGAATAACAAAAAACAGTGTACAGCAATCTTTGGGGGGCAGGGGCCAAATGTTATGGTTTGGGTCTAAATGTCTTTTCAAAGTCTCATGCAGTATAGGTGACTTTTTCAGAGGTAGCTGAATCTAGATTGTGCGATGCTGGGAATAAGGGAAATGATTTCTAAACAAGTATACTGATTGTTTGCATACTGCAAAAAGATGCTGTTAAGTTTCCCTTTTTGGTTTTGTTGTCTTCCATTGCCATGAACTGTTGCTCTTCTGCCACGTGCCATCGTGCATTGGAGCCAGATGATTATGGACTGAAATCTCTACAAACTGTGTGCTAAATAAACCTTTCACCCTTTAACTTTGGGTGTCAGGTATTTTGTCTCAGCAATGAGAAAAGTAACAGAAACAGATTATATTCCACATGAATTCTATCTTTTGAGATTTATTTAGACTGGCTGTAATAGCCAGTTTATGGTCAGTTTTTATAAATTTCCAGGATATGCCTGATATACATGTGCATTCTTTATTTAATGGAT
>NW_022900951.1:84880777-84926197 GCF_012274545.1 Fukomys damarensis
AAAGGTTGTTATATACATTCAGATCTTTCTACATCCTTAGAGTTTGTTTTTCTCATATGTCCTATCAGTTGCAAGATGTCTGTTTAAAGTCTCAAATTATGATTGTGGACTTTTCTCTTCTTTTCAGTCTAGTGGTTGTATGTATTTTGAGAATGTTATTAGTGTATAAAATGAGGGGTTTACTATTAGGACCTTAACTTGTGCACCAAACCTTTATATTATTCTGAATTTATCTTGTTCTGTCTTTCATAAACTTATAAATTAAATCTAATTCATTTGAAATTAATATAGCAATATCAGCTATCTTTGGTTATTGTTTGACTTTTTCATATTTTAACTTTTCCATGTAGTCTTATTACTTTGATGCTTCTAATAAATACCATACATTTTGAAGTATGCTTCCTTTTTTGTAGTCTAAGGATGTTTGTTTCCAGCATTTGTCTCAATATACTTCATGTCTTTTTAATAACAATATTTTCCCAAAAATGCAAGATATAATGATCAATATATCTTCTAGACTCAACAATATTTAGAATTTTGCCTTATTTAGTTTATATCTTTATATCCTATTTTCAAATGTGGCTCTGTGTTTAATGATGATGTAAATATGCATATGTGTATCTATACTTCTTTTTTGATAAACCACTTGAAAGTGAGTTACAGATATTATAAAATTTTATGTACCTAAATACCTCAGCATACATACCTTCCCTAAGGAAAGGTATTTTATTCTACATAAATACGATATAATTACCACTCTTTAGAAAATTGACAATAATCATACAAGTCTTTAAAAAGACTTTCTTAGTTGTTTATGTACTTAGTTTATTCCCTTACCTTTTTAAAATTTTTTAATACATTTGAAGAAAAATTTCTGTGAATCTCTTCTGTCTTTGTACATCTTGGAGGAGAGGAACTGTCCCTTCACTGAACTCTTATTTTCAAGAATGTTTTTATAGTGAGTGACTTGGAAAATGGAGATATTATCTCCCTTTGGAAGAAACACCAGCTTTGTTTACTTTGATGATATCTCATGCAAAAGTCAAAGAAGCTTACTGCCCATTATGAAATATTTGGGTTCTCTAAATACTGAATTTGTCTTCTATAACAGCACTGTAGCATAGGAGAGGCATAATCTTCTCTGCTTAGCATCGCGCTGTGGAAATCAGTGCTCAGAGAATCCACAAAATTTCCTTGAGTAGTAAATCCTTTGTTTCTGATCAAGAAGTCTTGTATCTGTTACCAGCATCCATTATATTGTGGTAAACTGACTCGTTAACTTCTAGGTAAGAAAAAGACTCAGGCCTTTCGCAGTTGTCAACAGTATCGTCTTTCCACATTTCATTTCTTGACACGAATTTTTTAACAGATTCATTGAAATATAATTTACACACTGCACAGTTAACCCATATAAAGTGTGCTGTTGATTTTAGCATGGTTATAGAATCATGCAAGCATCACATACATAAATTTGAAAGCATTTCTTAACCATAGTTTGCCACTGACTCATAACTTCAGGCCAATGCAATTTACTTTTCTCTAGGTTTTTCTACTCTCGACATTTCATATAAATAAATCATATAGCAAGTAGTATACTGTATCTGGCTTCTTTCATATAACACAGTGTTTTCAAAGTTTACACATACTGCATCATGAAACAATAATCCGTCTTTATTGCCAGATAATATTTCATTCTTCACATATGGCACATTATGCTTATCATTTCATCTAGTGGTGAATATTTGGAATCGTTATACTTTTTGGCTATTATGAATAATGTTTTCAATATCTCTGTACAAATTTTCATATGAATATGTTTCAACTTCACTTGGGTATATACCTAAGGTTGGAATTGTTGGTTCATTTGTCTGTTTGAGAAACTGCAAGACTATTATCTAAAATGGTTGCACCATTTTATATTCACACCAGTTATATATGAAGGTACTAATTTCTCCACATCCTCAATAACATATATTCCTTCTTCTTGATTATTACTGTCTAGCATGTAAAAAAATGATAATCTTGTTGTGGTTTTGTTTTGTATTTCCTTGATGACTCATGATAATAAGCATCTATGCATGTGCTTATTGGATAGTGATGCATATTTTTGGATAAATGACTCTTAAGATCCTTTTCTCATTCTTTAATTGAAATATTTTCTTTCTTAATGAGTTCTTCTTGGCAAGTTATACTTTCTTTATATATTCTAGATAAAGTCCCTTATCAGATACACAATTTATGGACACATTTCCCATTCTATGGGTAGTCTTCCCACTTTCTTGATGTCCTTTGAAGCACAAGTATTATTTTGATGAAATTTTTATAAAGTTGATTTTTATTAAAGTTTTAAAACTTCTGCTTTAAATATTATGTCTAAGAAGGCTTTTACTGAACAAATATCAGGAATATTTACTCCAATGTTTTTGTCACAGAGTTTTATAATTTTAGTTCTTTAATTTGTTTTCCATTGAAAGTTAACTTTTATGTATAGTATGAAGAAGGGGTTCAACTTCTTTTATTTGCATGTGGATATGGATTAGTCCCAGCACTATTTGTTGATAATCATATTTCTTCCCCCTGGTGAATGTCCTTGGCATCTTGGTAAAAAAAAAGCAATTCATTCTAAATGAATGGCATTATCAATTCTCATATAGATGTTTTAACTTACATGTCTATCCCAATGCCAGTACCATATTGATTTGAATATGTTTTAAATTTTTAAAAATATTTTTTGACTTTAGGACTTCTTGTGATTCCATATGAATCAATTTTAATTTTAGTATCAGCTTGTCTATTTCTGTGGGAAAAAACTTTTGAGATTTTTATAAGGATTACTTTGAATCTGCAGAAAAACATGGGAATTTTATAATCTTAATATTGTCTTCTGTTTCTTGAACTTGGGATATTTTTTCAGCTACTTAGGTATTCTCTAAATTTTTCAATGTTTTGTAATGTGCAGAATAAATGTTTTGAATTTGTTTACTTAAGTTTATTCCAAAAATTTATTTTCTTATGCTAAAAATACATTTTTCACATAATTTAATGGTAGTGTAGATACAATTGAATTTTCTATATTTATCTACTACCTTGTAATATGGATGAGCTCATTTATTAGTTCCAATGTGAATTTATAAATACAAGACTGTCATTAGTGAAGATAAATAGCTTTACTTTTACTATCCTTTTTTGTATAGAATGTTCAGTTCCACAGACAAAACCATTAGGATTACATTGAAAAGAAAAGACATAGTGGACATGTTTTCTTTGTCTCTGGTCTAATAAAGATTGAAATGATTCAGTCTCTTATTACTCTAATATTTGTTGTGGTTCTTTTTTGGTAGATGTCCATTATGAGTTTGAAGAAGTTTCCTGCCATTCCTACCATGGTGGTAAAGTCCCTTCTTTCATTCCTGATTTGTTTCATTAATTTTATTGGTACATTTAAGGTATACAATGTAATGACATTCATCATTGGAAATTTGCACCTATACATAATTCATCTTGGTTCTTATTTTTTCCCCATCCCCTGCCCTCCCTTCAACCCCTCCATCCTTCCCTATTTACAAAGGCTTTGTTTCCATTTTTCTTTTTTTCATGTTAATTTCATTCCCATCTTTCTTTTCCCCTACCGCTCCAACTTCTCCTTCCCCTTTGCACCTTTTCTTCATATTTCACATTATCTATTATACCTTTTAGTCCTTATTTACACTTTCAGATTCTCACACTAGAGAAATTATTCTGTATTTACACATATACCTCCTATTTATTTTAGTTCAGAGTATGGCCTCAATGTGCATCCATTTAGCTATAAATATCTCTAGTTTCTCATTCTCTGTGGCTGAGTAGTACTCCATTTTATTTTATTTTTTATTTTGTGGATTTGGGCTTTTCTTTACTTTTTTGATAAGATTGGCTAAGGGTTTGTCAATTTTCGTTATTCTTTCAAAGAACCAACTCTAGGTTTCATTGATTTTTTTTGTATCATTCTATTACTCTGCATTGCATTGATTTCTCCTCTGGTCATTATAATTTCCTCCCTTGTATGAAATTTGGATTTGTTCTGCTCTTTGTTTTCTAGAAGCCTGAGGTTAAGCATCATATTGTAGAATTGAGCTCACCCTGTTTTCCTAATAAGGGTATTCACTGCTATGAATTTCCCTTATAAGACTACTTTCATTGCATTCCATGGATTCCAATATGTTGTATTGTCATTGTCATTTAATCATAGGAACTGTCTGATTTCTACTTTAATTGCCTCTGTGATCCATTGCTTATTCAGAACTGTTGTTCAGTTTCCATGTGTTTATGAAGTTCTTGCCATTTCTTTTGCTGTTGATCTCCAATTTCATCGCACTATGTTCTGATAATATACAGGTGATAACTTCAGTTCTTTTGCACTTACTTAAACATGGTCTGTGAGCGTTTTCAGAATGACCCATGTGCAGCTGAAAAGAATGTGTAGGCTTAATTTGTGATGTGGAACACTATTTCATCATCTGTTAAGTTCATTTGTTAAAGCGTTTGATTGAATTCTACTATTTCATTATTTATTGTTTGTAATCGATTTGTGACCATGGGTTATGGAGGTCATCCAGTAGTACTGTACTCGTGCTTATATTATTTTTCATGTCCTTTAGCATTTGATTTATATAGTTGGGCACACATATATTAGTGATTGTCATCTCTTCCTCTTGGATTGTTCCCTTTACAGGGATGTGGTGTCCACTTTGTTTCCCTTGATCAGTGTTGGTTTGAAATCCACTTGATCTGTGAAGAGGATACCTACTCCTGCTTTTTTTTTGGGGGGGGGGCGTTGCTGTTGCATGAAATATTGTTTTCCACCCTTTAACTTTGAGTCTTTGAGTTTTTCTTTAATTAAGTGTGTTTGTTGTATGCAGCATATTGCTGTATCTTTCTTCTTGATCCATTCTGCCATTCTATTTCTTTTGATTGGTGAAATGAAACCATTAACATTGATGGTTATAACCGATATGTGTTGACTTATTCTCATCTTGCCGGATGGATTCATTCTACTGGGCTTCCTGGGGTTGTAATTCCCAATGTCTTTTCCTAGGATATTGATTAAACTTTTTTGGACTGCTGATTTAGTATTTATGAAGTTCCTAAGATGCTCTTTGTTATAAAAGTATCTTATTTCTCCATCAATTTTGAAAGATAGTTTTGCAGGGTACATTAATCTGGGTTGGAGGTTATTTTCCTTTAGGGCTTGAAATACGTCACTCTATGCTCTTCTTGCCTTGTGGGTTTGTGTTGAGAAGTCTGCTGTGATTCTGATGGGCTTTCCTTGTATGTGATTTGTTTCTCTTCTCTAACTGCTTGTAGAATTTTGTTCTGTTGGGTTTCTGGAATCTTAACTATTATATGCCTAGGTGTAGATTTTGGTTTTTTAATCAGGGCTAGTTGGAGTCCTATGTCAAGTTCTTTTCACCTATTAGTGGTGTTTTCTGCAATTACTTCTGTGAACATTTTTTTTAATGTCAGCTGCACTCTCTCCTGTTTCTTCATTGACCTGATCAGTTTAATGATATTCTTCTATGAGTCATCTAGCAGCTGTTGGATTGATTTCTTGTGGTTCCTTACTATTTTTAAGAGATTTTTCTTTTTTTGGTCACTAATTGCAATCCTGTCTTCTATATCTGAAATTCTGTTCTCACATTTGCTTGTTCTTCTGTGTAAACTTTCAATGGCATTTTTAATATCCCAGAAATCTGATTGTATCTGTTTTATGGATTTCATTTGTTGCCTGTGTTGGTATTCCATCATGTTTCTCAGGTCCTTTTATTTTTTTTAGTCTGTCTTTGCTCTAGATTTATTTATCATATCCTGTACTATGGGCACTATGTCTGCTGTTATCTGAAAAATTATTTCTGATTTCATTTTTTTACACATCCTCTTTTGTTGCCTGTTCAGGGAGTTCAGATGGTTGAATATCAGATTGTTCCATCTTGTTTCCCTTTGGGGTTACCTTAGGTTTTGAGAGTTATTTCTGTGTCTTCTGATTTCAACAGATGCAGCCTGCTGTTCCTTTGTTGAGCCAACATTTTGCTCACCTAGTGGTCTTCAATTCTCAGAAAGTCCCCAAGCAGCCTTTACTCTGCTGCTCCCTCGTAAACCAATTCTGGGGTTTAGAAAGGAGGCCTTCTGGATCCCTGAGATGACCTTCTGGCTGGGGGCTCTGTACACTTGGGATGGTTCTCAGTGTTCCTCTTGCTGGGGCCTTTATGAAGCTTTTGTCTGAGGGGGTCTTTGGCTGGGGGCTGTGTATCCCAGTTCCTGTTTTCTCTGGCTAGGGTCTCCAGGCACTTATCAACAGTTTCGGGGGAAACCTCTTCCTGTTGCTTGTGCATCTGTGTAGTTCTTTTCCAGGTGGAAACTTCACTGTGGCTGAAGGTATGGCAGGACTCTGAATTAAGGTTGTGCACCTGTGCAGCTCTTTTCTAGGGGGGCCATGGCTTGAGTACACATGCCTACACCTCTGGTGTTGGAGTGGGCCCCTGGCTAGGATCCACCTGAAGCTGCCCCACTCTGGTCCACACAGCTGCTCCCTGAGATATGTACCCACTTACTGATGGTATGGTGGAACTCTGGATGAAGGTTGTGTGCCTGTGCAGCTCTTTTCTCCATTCCTGTTATTACTAATTTGAGCCCCCTTCTATGGTGCTTTGAATTTTTTGTTAACCTTTTCTAAGAAGAAACTTTGGTTTTGATGATTATCCTTATTTACTATTCCCTGTTTGATTAACATCAGCTGATATCTTCATTAAATTCCTTGTCTTTGCGTTAGTTTTACTTTGCTGTTTTTTGTATATCTAACAATATTATTTAGCTGAAATTTAAAAAGCATAGATATTTAGTGATATAAAATTTTCTTTAAGTATTGCTTTGAATGCATCCCATATGTTTAGGTATCTTGTGGTGTTTATTCACTCAAAATATTTTAATATACCTTGTAATTTCTTCTTTGACCCACAGTTTAATTAGGAATAACTTTATTTTTAATGTTTGTATTAATATCCAACATTTCTTTTATTACAGTTGTGTGTGTGTGTGTGTGTGTGTGTGTGTGTGTGTGTGTGTGCGTGCGAGCGTGCGCTGGGGATTGCAATTAGGCCCTTTCTCTTGAAAGGCAGGCAGCAGAATCACTGAGTCAAATCCCCAGCCCTCATTATAGATTTTTAATTTCACTTCATTGTTGTCAAGATACATATTTTTCATGATTGCAGTCCTTTTTAGTTTAATTAAGATTTGTTTTATGATTGGAGAATGTTCTATGCATTGTTGAGAAGAATGCATATTCTATTATTAAGTAAAGTTTTGAGTACATATGTGTTTGGTACTGTTGGGTCATACTGTTGTTCAGGTTCTCCATTTCCTTTTTGATTTTTTACCTGTCTGTTGTATCAATTAAATAATATAAATTATTGACATCTCCAACTATTGTTGAATGGCCTATTTCTCAGTTTGATGTGGCCAACTTTTGTATTATGTATCTTTTTGGCTCTGTTCTTAGGAGCTTCATATTTATTATAATTTTTAGGTCTTCCTGTTGAAGTGGCTCTTATTATAAAGTGCCTAGAAGAAAGGTTGTATGATGAATTATTGTCAATTATTTCCATCCTCTTGTGCCATAGAACACCAGAATTTATTCTTCTTACCATATTATAGCATTGCACCCATTGATTGACTTCCCCCTTGTTTTCCTCCTTACTCTCTTTTACATTGTGCCTGAATGTATGTCAATCAAAAAATTCAGTGAATTCTACTGTCCAACTTTTTATTTCTTATTGAAATAGAATTTCCAGGAGTGGTTCCTTATGTGTGAACTTTTGCAAAATTATTTGAATGATTCTAATGCATGTAAAAGTTTGCTTTTTTTGTACTTTTAAGTTTAGTAAGTGTTGCAGATTAAGCACCTCTAATCTGAAAGAAGTCTGTAATCCAAAATGCTCTAGAATCTAAAGCATTTTGAACACTAACATCACACCATAAGTACAGAATTTCATACAAGGGAATCTTGTTTCATGCTAAAGCTTATTTAGAATATTGTATAAAGTTAGCTTCAGGTTATGTGTGTAAGGCATGTATGAAATATGAATGCATTTAATGTTTATATTTCATTCAATCCCAAGATATTTTTAGTATATATGCAAATATTCTAAAATACAGAACCAAATAAATCTATAGCATTTTTGGTCACAGGCATTTTTAATATTATTCATCTTCTATTTTATTATAACCTGATATCTAAATTTATTATTTTCTGACTTTTTATTTTCACATCTATTTTACATAACTTATATTATGTAGTGTGTATGTGTGCCTGTAATAAGTCTGTTTTGTATCATTCAGCTGCCTATTCTTTGAGCAGTACCATACTGTTTTAATTATTATAGTTAATGATGTCTTTTGCAGTGTAACAAAACTTTCTGAAACTATTCTTTTCTCCTTAATCTGTTAAAAGATTGGTATAATTGCATCACTTTCTTTCTTCAGTGATATTATATAAGTTTTTTAGAATTGAATAGTTTTTTCCCACAGATTGAAAAGATGATCTTTTGACCTTATCTCTCACTATACCTTTTTACTTATGAACTTAGCCTTTTAAACTGAGGTACCTAATGTGCATTCTACCTGAGTCTGCATCAGCCAATTTTGACTTTTTGTCTTAGTGCTTAGCATGATCATTTTGTTGTAGGTATCTTTTTTCACATCCTTCCAAATTGATGGCATTCAGATTCTCTATAGTATTATTAGTACTAGTATCAGGATCAAGGGCATTATCTTTCTTAACTTTGAAGCAGTTATTGACCATACATATCCTTCATTTTTACTTAGTGAATCCTACAGAATCAGATTGTGAATGCTGGAAGCTACCTAAGGAGATCATATTGTCAGTGTCTATTTTACAAATGAGAAAATAGCCCTAGGGTATGACAATGACTTGTGCATGGTTCCCTAATGACTCAGATGCTGATGTAAACTCTAGATTGGAAGTTCCTTAAATGCAGCACTCACACCTAATCCTTTTTGTACAGATCATAGGCATAATATTTTGCTTTGCTCTTATTAGGCACCTAATCTATAGTAATAGACATTGGTTAAAAAAAGTGTTCCATTAACCAGACATTTAATTAGTGCTATTTCCACATGGGGGCAACTTTTACTAACTTTCTAGAAAGTGGCATTTAGTGGTTTATATGTGTATTACAGTCACTTGGTTTTTGTTTTGTTTAGCTCATGAGTGTCAGAGTCCTAATAACCAAGGTGGAATAAATAGAATATAACTTTAATTGTATTCAAACAGATTTATCCGTAATTCGCAAATGTTTAAAGTAGTGATCTCGAAAAAGTAAATCATGTGTTAAGTATTAAAGTGTAAAAAGGTAAATCATTTTAAAGAAAAATATTGCATAAATCATTTGAAAAATATTAAATGCTTTGTTTATAGATTACATTAGAAGTTATGGGTCATTATTATTTACTAAAAATATAATTATTAAAAAATTATATTGTTTTTAGTTTGCTAATGATGCATTATTCTCAAGATGTATATTTCTTCTTAAACAGAGGAAGATCTCTTAATATAGGATGAAGATTCAGAATTATACAGTCTTTCACTAGCAACAGAGTTCTTTGCACATAAATTTCAAGCACACATCCAAAGCTGAATATTTTTACCTTAGCAGCCATTTTGGATTAGCACAAAATTTTCCCCTCTATTAACACATGTACCTAAATGTTGACAATATGCTCCATCTAATTCAGGGATTTTGTCTATCAACAGGTTTATCATGTGAACTTGTGAATCAGTACCATTTTGTGAATCAGTGTCTTCTAAATTTTATAAGTTCATAGTTTGGAGTTTAGAATTAATCCTTGCAGAAACATTATATATTTTAAATTAACCCCTGTTTCTGGGACACTGTAATGTACATTTTTGTATACAGGTACATGGTTTCCATTAGTGAATAAAGATTTACTGTCTTTGAATCTCTACCTGCACCTAACATGACAATGTAACTGGCAGATAACAAGTGATCAATAAATACTTGTTGAATTAGTTGAATATGTTGAAATGAATTGTCATATTAATATTTCTCTAGTGCCTAAAAAGTTTTCTGATTTCTTTTTTTATTCATGGTTTATTGGTACATAGGTATACGGTATGACAACATTCATCATTGGTATATTGTACCTTTACATGATATATATTGGTTCTTATTTTTTCAACATTCCCCTAAGTTTTCTGATTTCTGATGTGACATCATGTTTGACAAGTCTGCCCAAACAAACCTATTTAATATATTTAATATTTTTATGCTTAATGTATAACACTAAAATAAGAGTGCATAACCTAATCACATATTTATGATGAATAATGGCTGAATAACAGGCTTCCACTTTGAACAATCAGGAGTACATCTTTCAATGGCACAGATTCTTGCAGTGTAAGTGAGAGATTCCTCCACGATCAAGCCAAAAAGGTGTAATTTTGCCTTTTTCACTTCTAATTTCATAGATTTGATTTGTATGTTTTCTTTCCTATTTCAGTAAG
This sequence comes from Fukomys damarensis, assembly GCF_012274545.1. NCBI lineage: Eukaryota > Metazoa > Chordata > Mammalia > Rodentia > Bathyergidae > Fukomys > Fukomys damarensis. The sequence continues at coordinate 84,891,354 of NW_022900951.1, forward strand.
ATTAGCTAGGAATTTGTCAGCTTTGTTCATTCTTTCAAAGAACCAACTCCTCAATTTATTACAATTGCATGTATTGTTTTTTATTCATGATTTCATTAATTTCTGCTCTGATCATTATATTTTCCCCTCATGTAGTAGTGTTGGATTTAGGTTGTTCTTGTTTTTGTAGGACCTCTAGTTGCATCACTAGGTTATTTATTCTGGCTCAAGCTTCTTTTCTGATATGGGCATTCACAACTATAAACTTCCTTCCTAGGACTAATTTCATTGTGTTGCACTGGTTCTCGTATGTTTTGCTGGCACTGTCTAAATTCTTCCTTGATTTCTTTTTTGACCCCATGTTTATTCAAGCACATATTTAATTTCCATGGGTTTGTATAATTTCTGTTATTTTTTCAACCACTGACTTCTGGTATTATTGCACTCTGATCTGAGAACATGTGTGGGATAATACAGTTCTTTTGCATTTACATAAGCATGCTTTATGATCTAGTATGTTTTGTTTTGTAGAAAGTTCCATGTGCTGCTGAAAAGAAATGTGTGTTTTATTGTTCTTGGGTGGAGTACTCTATAGATAACATTAAGTCCATTTGTCTGAAGGTTTGATTCTTCTCTGGTATTTATTTATTTATTTATTTATGTCTGGTTAGTCTGTTACAGATGAGTATAGAGGTCTTCCATTATAATTGTGTTGGTGTTTATCTGATTTATTATGTCCAGTAATTTTGTTTTATAAAACTGGGCATCAGTGTTTGGTGTGTATATCCTTGTAATTGTTATCTCTTCATGTTTAATTGTTTATTAGCCAATGTGTAATGACCATCTTTGTCTCTGCTGATCAGTTTTTGCTTGAAATCCACTTTTTATGAAGTTAGGATAGCTATTCTTGCTTTTTACTGTGTTCCCATTGTATGGAATAATTTGTTCAATCTGTGCGTTTGATTGTTTTGTTTTGTTTTGTTTTTCATAGTGGGGATTGAACTTGGGTCCCTGTGCATGCAAAGCAGGTGCCGGAGCTACTGAGCTAAATCCCAGGCTAAGTTTTTTTTTTGTACCAGGTACTGAACTCAGACCTTGTGCTTGTAAGGCAGGTGGTAAAACCACTGAGCTAAATCCCCAACCCTGTGCATTTCCTTTTGAATTAAATGCATTTCTTGTATACTGCATATTGTTTAATTTTGTTTCTTGATCCATTCTGTCAATCTGTCTTTTGATAGAGGAATTAACACTACTCACATTTAGAGTTTTTACAGGTAAGTACTGACTTATTCTCTTTTTTTGGTTTGGGGGACTGGGGATAGAACTCCAGTCCTTGTATTTGAGAGGCAGGCAGCAGAACCACTGAGCTAAATCCCTGGCCCAAGTACTGACTTATTCTTGTCATTGTATCTTTTTTCCTGTTGATGATTTCCTTATTTTCTTTCCCTTCTATTTAACTATTACCCTTGCCAGGTGTATTCATTCTCTTAGACTTATTGACTTTTTTTTCATTTTCTCTTTTTAGGGTAAAACTTGAGGATTTTTTGTAACACTGGTGTGGTGGTCATGTATTTCTTGAGTGTTCCTTGTCAAGGTCATACCTTATTTCTCCATCAACTTTGAAGGGAAGTTTTTCAGGATGCGTAAAATCTGGGTTGGAAGTTGTTATCTCTTAGGACTTGAAACACTTTATTCCAAGCCCTCCTGGGCTCTAATGTTAGTGTTGATAAATCTACTGTAATTTTAATAGATTTAGAGTTCTGAGTGTTTCATTGCATTTCTGTATCAGCTTATAAGATTTTGTGGCTATGTTGGATTTCTGGTATTTTGACAATAATGTGGCATAGGGTTTTGACAGTGGCTATTTGGAGTTTTATATACCTCACTTATCTATATGTTTCTTTTTTCCCCTACATTTAGGGTAAGTTCTGTTTTTATTTCTTTAAACAGGTTTTTATGCCATTGGTGCTGTCATAGGCTCCTTTCTTTATTCTGGTAAATCTTTCATCAGTCTTCTTTGCATCATCTGGCAACTGTTGGATCTATTTTTCATGTTCTCTTATTACTTTTAAGGTATATTTCAGTAGCTGGTGTTTGGAAGCATCCCTATCTTGTAATTCTGAAATTCTGTCCTCATATTCCTCACTTCTGCTTCCCATACTTTCAATATAATTTTTTATTTCCTCTTTGAAACATTTTCATGGACTTCAGGTCTTTGCTAAACTGGTCATTCATGTTATGTATAATTTCGTTTAGCTCATCTAGCTTTTTCTCAGTGTTTTCTATAAGCTCCCTGTTTAAGTTTTGTGCTGAGGTTTGTGAATATGTATAATGGACTCTGTTGCTAGTATGGAGATCCCTTTATTTAGTCTACTTTTCAGTGATCCACTTTGGGCATGGCTAACAATAGTCCTTTGCTTCTGCTTTAAAACCATACAGCCTCTGTGAACTTGGGAGGGGGAAATGAAGTACAATTGGCCCTGTTCCCAGTTCTCTGGAAATGTACCAGAATATTATTAATGTCACAAAGATAATCTGGGTGTTAGTATACACAAAAAAACACTAATAGCATCAATTATGAGACCTGAAAAATATCAAGGAAATAAGCAGTATGACACAAGATAAATTAGGTACTGACATATCAGAAGAACCAATAGTGTGCTGTCCTTAACCACAAAAACAAATTCCACAATGATGATATAAACACTAAGACAATCCAGAAACTGGCATACAACAAATCTGTATTAAATTCAACAACTGTATCTTCACTAATCATAGATAAAGTTCAACAGTATTTATACAAAGTTAACTCTTTAAAAATTAGCAAAGCCTAATTTTATACTATTAATGATATAGTGAGAAGACAATGGGAGAATGCCAGAGGAAAAATTTGAAAACTTAAATTAGGAGAGTTGAGAAGGAAAAGAACAAAATGAGATAAAGTTCATGTTAGGTAGTAGAAGGATATTTAATGAAATTAGACAAAGGTAACTGGAAAAAAGAGTGAGAAATAGAAGGTAAAAGATAAAAGGAGTGCAAAAAGAAATATGAAATGTAAAAAGAAAAAAATTACAAGGAAAAAGATGAGACAAGTAAGACAAAGAAGAAAAAAGAATTAGAAAAAGAAAAAATATATAAAGAAAAAGGGCAAAGGAAAATTTCCCCAAACTTCAATATATCAGTGAAGATGAAAGAGGAATGGAAAAAAAAAATTAGAAAACAGACAAATGCCCCCCAGAAATTCTTAGTTGTATTTTTAGATGAGTGGTTTCCTTCTGAGGACCTCAGGGTTGGAGTCTTACTTGTCATGTTTCTTTCCACGGTGCTCCCCTCTGCCATCCAGAATCCCGTTTGCACTGGGCTGTGGCAATGTCCAAGCCATGACATTCCTGTTCATGCCAGCAGATAAGGAAGGAAGTCAGACCCTACATCCATTCTGGATGGACACAGTAGGGTGATGTTCAAGTACTAAGTGTGTACACTTACAAACCCAGGACAACTCATGCTAGACATGTCTTATTGCCATGGGGTATGGAGCCTGTGTTCTTGCTGGCCCCAGCTCAAACTCACTGAGGGTCTCCTTCCTATACGCCCCCTGTCTGTGGTTGTCTACCATGCTGTCTCTGACTCAGTCTTTGTGAAAAGGTAAAACTTGTAACTCTGTCTTACTATTAGTAGAGAAAGCAGTCTAAACATGTGGCTCAACTCTTAACAGAGGCTTAAGAAAGGACCCTGATGGCATCCTTTCAGATCACTCTGAGACAGGGGATATCTGATGATCACTGACAAAGTTCCCCTTTCACCTCACTGAGGAGTCCAGATAGGACAAGATGTGGAGATATTCTGCTGATTACCTGGATGGGAGGGCTGTCGGGAGCTAGTTTCTTTTGAGGGACCTCTGGGTATCTGCCAGAGAGTAGCCCTGGCCATGACCCCTCAGTTGTCACCTCAGTTTGTGCTAGTTCCACAAAATCAGAGATATTTCCCTGAAAGGAACCCAATTACCTATCTGGTCAATGTTCTGCCCTCCAATGGCATCAATGGGAGTAGGGATTCACCAGATAGCAACTGGAGAAACCTGTCCTCTGCTTTGAGAGTGGCAGCTGTCCGAAAGGCAATTTCTAGATGGCAGAGTAACCATCATTCATTTATAATTCTATAAGGTCAGATAAAAGCCTGAACTTTCCTTATCTGAGATGATTTCATAAGACACCCATTTTACAGCATTTTGAAGCAACTAAGTGCAAATGCAACGCATACAAAAGAAGAATAAACATAATTTTAACAAAACACAACACATAAGAAAAACAAGAAATTGGCAAACATTTAAAATGCACAACTTAAAATTAAGACACTTTTTAGACAAAAGCTGAAACAAAGGCCAGAATTTCTGAAACAAAAACCAGAATCTATGAAACAAGTTATAATCTATGAAGCAAAAAGACCAAAGTTAGAACTTTTGAAAGAAAACTCTTACCTCTGACCTATTGTGGGTGGAAGACTTCCAAAATGATATAGGGCGAAGCGATGTAACTCCCAAACCTGCTAGATATCCAAAACATGAGTTTGTGTTCTCTAAAATTAAAGAATGAATTCTAGGAACCATGGAAGTTAAGAGTAGGAAAAGTGTATTGAGGGAGAGAAAGCTTTTGTCTACATGAGACAGAAGGTAGACTGGAAAGTGGATTGACCCAAAACTTGTAACTCTGAAGGAAGCTGGCCCCCAGGAGTTTTACATCCCAGATTTAAACACTCAGCCCTTTCCTGGAATGATGTCCAACCCCTCACTCTCAGTTGGCAGTGGGAATGCCTGCTCTGTGATCCCTCTTCTGGTGTTGGCTGTGATAAAGAAGAGTACCATCAGAGCAAAACCCTGTACTGTCCCTGCAGATCACAACAGCTTCGGTGTCCTCTCATCACCACCCCAGTCTGCTGGTTCAGTTTCTTGGTGGAGCCCCCATTACTCACCTTGCTTCTGCAGAATCAGTCTCTCCAAAGAGCCCCAAGCTGGGAGCCAAGGAGAAAGTCCAGACTGTTTTGTTCCTGTCTCTACATGTAGTCCATCTCTTCAATTCCTCTGTAGCTTTTAATTTTCATCTCAGTTCCTACCTGATTCCCGGGGCTCTGTTTCTCTCTTTTGTGCTTCTTCCCCAAGTTGTTTCTTCTTGGTGTTGGGATTTTGGGGCTCAAAGAGACTGAATTGCTGCCACTCAGCACTCTACCATTTTTGCGATGAATATACATTTTAGTAGTGGCCATTTAGAATATCTAGGTTATGGGAACATCATTTGTGTTAAAGCATAGAGTTACTAGAAATTGAGACACTATTAGTGATGAGCAAGTAGGAGCAAAGAAAGGTGGTAAAATGTAGTATTTTTTGGATTATGTTCCCCAATTGCATATAAATGCGGAGAAACAAGTTGACTTAAAGTGGTATCCATTCTTGGCTAGTTGTCAAAGTTATTGCTAAATATAAATTGAAAGGTGATTTTTTACAAGCAATGTTAAGTGAAAAATGAGTTCTTAGAGCTTGGAAAAGGGAAAACCCATGCTATAGGAAAGTTACATAAATTTATTTTTCATTTTAACATCTTTTAAAAAATATTTCTACTTTTAATGTATATAATAAAATGTATGTAATAAAAATCTTCTGCACAGGTAACCAGTGTTTGTCATTTGTAGATATTCTTTCAGATATTCTTCTGATATTTGTTTTACATGTAGAGATTGCTGAATTCAGTTGAAATCTAAGCATGATTTTCTAGTTTATGCTCAATGATTTTTCCCTTTTTCTCTTCCCTATAGGCTTGCTATGGGTGTTCTACAGGATCAAAGTGTGACTGTAGTGGTGTAAAAGGAGAAAAGGTAAGATCTGAGATGGTCCTTTGCAAACTTAGTAAAATTGTTAAACTGCCGATTTTTTTTTGTTTGTTTTTTGCTTTTTTAAAAAAATTATTTTTTGGAGGACTAAACCCAGGGCCTCACACTTGCTAGACAAATATTACACCACTGAGTTAAATCCCCAGCCCCTAAATTACTGATTTTTAAAACAAGGACTCTATCTCAGCACGTAAGTAAAATGAATTCTTCTACAATGATTGTTTTAGAGAACTTATTCTATATTAGTCTATATCTCAAAGGTCAGCAAATATTTTCTATTAAAAGCCATGCAGTAAATATTTTAGACTTTCTGGGACACATAAGTTCTCTCTGACACTTTGTTCTTTCTGATATTTTTGCTTTGTTTGTGTTTGGTTACTTTTATTTTTTCCAGGCTGGGGATGCAATCCAGGACCTCCCACATGTGAAGCAAGCATTCTACCACTGATCTGCATACCCAACATTTCTTTCCTTATTTTTTTTTCCTTAGTAAGTCTGTTAGTAGTGACTAAAAGAATCCTTAGCTCTTGGACCATATAAAATAAGCTGCTGATTGTATTTAGCTTGATAATTTTAATCTGTTCACCCTTTATCTATCTTGTTGAAGTCACTGATTTAATAGACAAAAAGAGGGAGAAGACACTTAAGAAAACTAAACATTTATCAGACTACTAATCTGTATTTAATACCATGCTGGAGAATTTCATGTAGATTTATTGAATCCATGTAATTAATGATAAATGAATATATGTTTTTATTGTACTTTTCCCATATAAGCACCTCTGATTACATAGATATGAGGATTACAAAAGAGTATTGGTGAGAACACAAAAGCCTAAACATAGGCATTTTGAGTCAATGACTGACAGTAAAACTTGAAAGTGAAAACATGATAGTGAATTGTAATATAAGTTATACTAGGAGATAGGATTATACTGTAATCCCTATGTTTTGGAACTCAATAAATATTTTTGAACGATTGAATGAATTTGCTAATTATGTAGAGAAAAGTTTGGCACAATATCTCTAAGACTTGTTCTGCTTAGGAATAATAAAAGATTCATTAGCATATTCAAGATGCTTAAAATATTGGAGCAAACAGATCCATTTTTGTTTTGGAGTATTATCCAAGCCTCATCTTATCATATAGTGCACTGGCCTCCTAACAGAACAATCATTAATGTTATGTGAATATTGTTCTACAGAAGACTTATGTGAGTATTATTAGTTTGAGAGCAGTGCTTTTGCAGTAAAGTGTTTTCTGTAGTGCTAAGAACACTTCAGAGTGATTCATTTATCATAATAGTGCAATGCCTTTTTTCATATTGATCCACTAGAGATAAGAACTAAACATTCTGGAAAAAATATTAACAACTATTTTATAACATGGCAAAATGATCAAATGAAGAAAAAGTGAAGAGGATTTTACCCTTAAAAGAAAGCGATTACACTGGGTGAATTTACATTAATATGTTTTCGTATCTCCTGATTACAACACTCAGTCTGCATTGAGGAAGTTGGCTAGAACTATGATAAAAAGCCATAGTCATACTGGCTTGTGAAATCAGAAAAAGAAAGCTTATGATGCCAGAATGGCTAGAAAATAAGAGAAGATATGCTATAATGAAAGGAGACACAGGAGGGACTGAAAATATTCCTGAGAATTCCATTCAAATTCTTGTTTAAATCCTGAGCTTTATATATCTAAAGGATCATTCCTATTGCCAAGCAAAAGAAATAGCTAGAAGACTGCAATAACTGAGCATAGATTTATGTGCTGCTAATGACAGGGAAACAATTGTAAATGTGAGTTCAGCTGAATTAACTATTTTTAAGCAAAATTTCGATATTATTCAGAGGAAGAGAAGAGAACCCAGAGTCTTTCCATATTACCCATGATGTCCACTGTGCAATTAAAACTTGCCAATTAAAAAAAGAACAAATACATAGAATGTGAAATTAATTTTTTTCTCATTGAGTTTATTGGTAAATTTTAGGTATGCACTGCAGTTACATTCATCATTGGGATCTTGTACCTTTACATGACAGGTCTTGGTTCTCATTTTTCCCCATACACCTGCCATCTCTTCATGCCCTCCTCCCTTCCATATTTACAAAAACTATGTTTCCATTTTTTCGTTTTCTCATATTTTTCCTTTTCCCTTGTTTCCTTTCCCCTACCCTTCTCACTTCCCGTACTCCTTTAGACCTTGAATGTGAAGTTAATTTAATGGCCCAAACACACAACTACAGAGTTGCAGATTAGAATTTGAATCTCTTTTTATGTAATGGGCTTTTAATACATCTTATATAGTCTGGAACTTAGACTTCTAGCAATAAAACTAAATGTTTATCATTTGTAAAAAGATAAATGCTTGCCTATTAAAAATAATCTATAGTTATGAAGAAGACCTAAATCTAAAATAATACAAGCATGGAGGTTTGCCTCAGTGGCAAAGTGCATGATTAACATGCTCAAGGTTTTGGGTTTTATCCCAAGATCCCCCACTGACACACCAAATAGTATAGGTGTTAACAGTTTTAATTGAAGACTTAAAACAGATAAGATAAATATATCTTCTGAGTTAAAAGAAAATTTACTTATAAGCTAACAGATAAGGAGTCACAACAGTACTGAAAACTATCAAAAAAGGATTTGAAAAACAAACATACGAAAAAAAGAGTTCATCAGGTGTGCTTAAGAACAGAATTGAGATGATAAAAGAAAGGATCTGTGAATTTAAAAATTTAAATCACAAAAATGGTCTCATCTGAGGAACACAGAGGGAAAAATAATGAATAGGATCTCAATGACTTGCATAACAATATTTTTTCCCAATACTGGGGATTGAACTCAGGACCTTGTACTCGCCAGGAAGGCAAGGAGCCATTGAGCTCTATTTGCAGAGGCATAACAACATTAAATATTTGGAAATAAATATAGAGTACCATAAGGATAAGAGAGAAATGGCAGCTGAATAGAAATAAAAATGGGGCAGTAATAATGGCAAGAGTTCACCACAATAGTTGAAAAATACAAATTCAGAGACAAAAGAAGTTCAACAGATATTAAAAAGAGAAAAACAGGGTGAAGGGAGGGCAGGGGTCAGGGGAAAAAATGAGAACCAAGACCTGTCATGTAAAGGTACAAGATCCCAATGATGAATGTAACTGTACTGTATACTTAAAATGTACCAATAAACTCAATGAGGAAAAAAAAGAGAAAAACAAAGAAAATTATACATAGGCTCTCATTATAATAGAACTACTGAGAAAAGACATTAAAATAAAATCTTGAAAGCTAGAGGAAAAATTCACCTTAGTACAATGGAACAATTATATGAATAGTGATAGGCTTTACACTAGAAAGACTGGATGATGTACAACTGTAAAAATATTATTAGAACTTGAAAAAATCTGAAAATAATCATACAGTGAAAATATATTTCAAAAACAGGCAAAATTAAGGTATTTTGAAAGATATAGAGAAGTCAATATAAATGCATGAAAATAAATAGAAATCTATTCAGGTTAAAGGGACTAGACAGAAGTGTTCAATGAAAAGCATTAGAAATGATGTATTTATGATTATATTTGTGATGTATAGGTGATATAAAAAGATATATCTTTTCTCCTCTTATTTAACACAAAAATTATTTAACAATTATAAGAAGTCCAAAACACATAAAGCCAAACTAGAAAAAAATTAAAGGGATAGGCAAATTCACAATTATAGTGGTAGATTCTAATACTCTTATCTCAGTCATTGAACCAACTAGGAATAATGTTAGTAAAGGCATAGATGAGCTGAATCTCATTGTTAACAAATAGACATTATTGACATATAAAATCCTACATCCACCAACTACAGAGTACAGGTTTTTTTCCAAGGGAATATGAAATGTATATCAAGATGGACTATAGGATGGGCCACAAAATAAGAGCCTATGAATAGTAAATGATCAAAAACATTAGTGCATAATCTCTGAATGTAATGTAACGAGTAAGAAATCAATAATAATTTTAATATATATGCTAATTTAAAATATTTATACCACTAGTTTAACTGATGTCTTTGAAAAAGAGAATCTTGTTCATCTGTCTTATACTCTGAGTAACTACTTTAAATGTAATGCTACACAGTTTACTAACTTTTGTTGCTCTTATTATGAAATTTTACCTTTTTTCATAAAATAAAAAATAAAGGAAATCAACAAAAATAAGATATGTAGAATATCTTCAACTATGTGGAAATTACACAGCATCTTTCTAATAAGTGAAGGAGGAAATCACAAAGAAACTTAAAAAATATTTCTAGTATATTGTTTAAAAGCAACATCTGAAAACTGTGAGATGACAAGAAAGCAGTGTTTAAATGAGAAATAGCTTTAAAAGTCCATGTAATAAAAGAGGAAAGATGAAAATTAGTTCTTGAAGTTTCCCACTTAACTAGCCACAAAAGGACAGGGAAATTCAATTAATAGAAAGAAAGAAATATATATAAGAAGAAAAATGTAGGTACTAGAAAACAATATAAAAACTTTCACAGATGTAATTTGTTAATTGATATAACAATAAATGTGACAGTTTAGGTGAAAGGGAAACATTTATTAAGAAACAAACATTAACAAAAGCAAGACTAATAAACAGATAAATAAGTAAAATAATTTAAAAAGCAAAATATGAACATCAGTGTTTCAATTAAGGAAATTGACTTGTCAATTCTTCTAAGAAAATTCCAGCTAGGGTTTTCTCTCATGAATTCTACAAAATATTTATTTAAGAGATAATGTATATCTTGCATAATTTCATTCATGAAATTGAGGGACAGGAAATGCTCTGCATATAATTTTCTTAGGCAATCATATCCTTTATTCCAAAGGCATATAAAAACAAAAGTACAAAAATACAAAAAGTGTTGGGCATGGTAGCACATGCCTATAATCTCAGCCCTCTGGGAAGCTGAGGCAGGAGTTTTGCCAGTTCAAGTCCAGCCTGAGCAATTTGGTGATTTAGTAAGACCCTACCTATCTCAGAATTTTTAAAATGGTAATAATAAAAAGGTCTGGAAAAGTAGTTTAATTCAAAGGCCCTAAGTTCAATCCCAAGTACTATCAAAAGAAAATTAAAACTGGAAAACTGCACAGCAGTTTCCTTCAGGAGCATAGATACATAAATTCTTAAAATTTTAGCAAATTATTGATATGCAATGAAATAAAAAGTGTACAACACATTATGATTAAGTGAGTTTCATAAAAGGAATGTGTTTGGTTTAATATTTAAAAATAAAGCATTGTAGAGATCCTCGGGAGCAGCTGTGTGGACCAGAGCATCATGACTGCAGGCAGATCCCAGACAAGGCTCCACCACAACCCAGAGGCTCAGGCATGTCTGCCCAGACAAGGGACCACCCAGAAAAGAGCTGGACAGGCACACAAACGACATCCAGAGGCTTGCCCCTAGACCACTGATAAGTGTACAGAGACCCTAGTGAGAAGCCTACTCACACGACGAAACTGGGATACACAGCCCCCAGAAAAATGCCCTCCAAGACATCAGCTACATGGAGGTCCCAGCAAGAGGCACACCTAGATACCAACTCAAGTGTGCACAGGCCAGCCAGATGCCCACCCAGACAACAGGTCAGCTCAGGGATCCAGAAGTCCACCTTTCTGATTCCAGGAATGGGTATACTGGTGGGCACCAGAGGAAAGGCTGCTGAGTGATTTGCTGAGAATTGAAGACCACAGGGTTAGCAAAAAGTTGCCTCAATAAAGGTATAGCATTCTGTATCTGTTGAAATGAGAAGACATATAGACATGTCTCAAAACAAGACTTCCAGATTACCTAAGGCAATCTCAAAGGGAAACAAGATGGAACAATCTGATACTCAACTATCTAGACTCCCTGAACTGGCAACAAAAGAGGATCTGGAATGAATAACATCAGAAATTATTTCTTAGATAACAGAAGAGATTGTTCCCATAGTATAAGATATGATTAATAAATCTAGAGTGGACACAGATAAAAAAGAAGAGCTAAGGAGCATGATGGAATACAACACAGGCAACAAATGGAATCCATAAAACAGATGCAAACAGATTTCCAGGAGATTAAAAACTCCACTGAAAGTTTATTCAACAGAATAAGCCAATGTGAGAACAGAATTTCAAATATAGAAGAAAGGAATGCAATTAGTGACCAGGTAAAGAAACACTTTCTTAAAAATAGTAAGGGACCATGAGAAACCAATCCAGGAGCTACTATATGATGCAATTTAAAAATATTTTTAAAAATAAATAAAATATGTATATATTTACAACAATAGATACAGAGGATGCATTTAACAAAGTTCAGTGCATTCCTGACTTTAAAAATTTTCCAAGAACAGTAAAGAAATTTTCTCAATCTTAAGGGTCATCACCTTAAACATTACAGCTAAAAAAAAGTACAGTCAGTGGGAAAAGAGTTCTTATCTCCTAAATTCAGGAACATTCTGCTTTCACCAATTACTTGATACACCTGTATAGTAAGACAAGGCGTGGGGGGGGGGAAGGAAAAAGTATACAAACTTTAAAGGGAGAAATAAAACTGTCCTTTTTTCATGTTCTTAACATGTTTTCTTAAAGTGGAAAATTCTATTGACATCTTCCAAAATACTCTTCAAACTTATAGCTGAATTTAGAAAGCTCACAGAGTAAATTAAATAAATAAATTAAGATTATTGAATTAAAAGCAATTGTATCTCTATAGTAAAACAATGAAATATAAGAAATTGGAATTATAATACTGCTTTTACAATATCATAAACAATTAAAATCCTTAGAAATAAATCAGATAAAAGTGTATGAGTCCTAGTCACTGAAAATTACAAAAATATTGCTAACAGAAATCAAAGACAACCCAAGTAAATGGAAGTACATATTACATTTATGGACTCTGTAATTCAGTATTTTTAATTCTCTAGTACCCTCCAGTTTATCTATAGATTCGAGGCAACCTCAATCAAAATTCTGTTCTGAGCTGGAAATGGTGGTGCATACTTGTAATCCCAGCACTCTGAGAATGTAAGGCAGGAGAATTACAAGTTTGAATCTAGTCCAGGTAACTGTGATGTAATGAGACCCTCTCTTAACCTTTCAAAAAATTTTACAAGGGCTTGGGATATAGCTCAGTACAAAGACATTGGGTTCAATCTTCAGTACCACAAGAGGAAAAAAATATTTTGTAGAAATTAACAAGCAGATTTCAAAATTCACATATAATGCTAATATAACTTTTATAAAGAAGAATAAAATTCGAGGACTTATAGTACATTATTCCAAGACTTAGTTATGACCACAATAAATGAGATAGTCTTGTCAGCCAAGTAATAGACATATAAGTTAATATAACAGTAGAGAGTCACAGATGTATGGTGAATTGATTTTTGACAGAAGTGCAAAGACAGTTCAGTGGAGAAAGGATAGATATTAACAATTTTTCCTGGGAAATTGCATACTCATATGAACAAAAAAAAGGGCTTTGATTCAACTTTCACTATATGTAAAAGTTAAATCAAAATGGATCATACACTGAAATATAAAATCTAAATCTGTACATCTTTAACAAGTAAATGGAAGAGAAAATCTTTATGACCTTGAGTTAGACATATATTTATGATCCATTAAAAATACTGCTAAATTGTATTTCATCAAAATTAAGAATCATTGCTCCCTAGAATGTTAAGATAAATGAAAAGATAGCTGCAGTATGGCAAAATTCTTACAATTCTCATATCTGTTATTTTGGATGCATTTTTTTTTTTTTTGTACCGGGGATCAAACTAGGGACCTTGCACTTGCAACGCAGGCGGTGTAACCACTGAGCTAAATCAACAGCTGCAAAGTTTTTAAAAATCTCTAACTAACTAGTAAAATAAACATCCTCAAGTAAAACCAAATCAGAAAAAATGTTGGCAAGATTTACAATGCATAAGATTCTAATAAGATTACTGACATTTAGAAATTTGAAGAAAGGAGCTAAAGGTGTAGGGAAGGTGTGATACGTAGGGGAAGAACAAAAAGGGAAAAGAAAAAAATGTGAGAGAATGAAAAGATGAAAATAAAGTGTTTGTAGATGGGGAGGGGAGGAGGGGGTGAAGGGAGGGCAGAGGTAAGGGGAAAAAAATGAGAATCAAGACTTGCCATGTAAAGGTACATGATCCCAACAATGAATGTAACTGTACTGTATCCCTAAAATGTACAAATAAACTCAATAAAATTAAAAAAAAAGATTTAAAGACACTTTAAAGAAACAGATATAAGGTGACTCAACATTATCAATTATGGAAATGCAAAATAAAACCATAATGAGATACCACTATAAGTCTGTTAGAATATCAAAATATTAGATTAATTCACACCAAGTATAAATGAGGATGTGGAACAACTTGAGCTATTATAGATTTGCTGGTGCAAATGTAAAAAAATACACTCTTGGAAAACAATTTAGCAATCTCATAAAAAATTAATAACACATCTTATAGGACCCTGTCAATTCCTAGGCATTTACTAATAAAAAATGAAGAAATAGGTCTATCTAGAACTTGTATTTATGATAGTTTTATTTGTAATAATCATAAATTAGAAACAACCCAATTTCAATGAATCAAAACATTGCAGCATATCTGTCTATACATTAGAATACTACTTAGCTATAAAAATAAATGAACTGTTGATACCCATATCAACACATTTGAATTTCAGAATAATTATACTGAGTGCTATGTTAGACAAAACATACAGTCTACATGATTAGATTTACATAAAATTTTAGAAATGTAAATAAATCTATAATGACAGAAAACAGATCAGTCATTTCCTGGAAAGAGGTTGGCAGGAAATGGGGTAGAGGCATGAAGAAGATAATGAGCACATGGAAATTTTTGTGAGTGGGCTCATATTTATTTTGGCTGAGGAGATGATTCCACTGGTGTATGCATGTAAAATTTTAAAAATTGTAGACCTTACATATGTGTGATTTATTGTATTATTATTTTTTTCCTGTGGTAAAACTGCTTTTAACTGTCAGTTTAATATAGAAATAGTGAAACATCTAGATTACCCTGAAAGAATGTGTCCACTAACATTTACTAGGATCGGTTTAGAAATGTAGATTCTCAGGCTCCACAGCTTACTTTATCAAACTAATTGATCATGATGGCGCCTGGTGATTTGCTCTTCAAGTGGATATGTTGAAAGCTTAAGTTTTAGATCTTTGGACCTACATATTTTCATTTTGATGGCCACATAAAGATCTTATTTCCCTAATTATATTACATCAACTATTTATTTGTGCGATATAGTAATAAAAAAACTGAAATTATACTAAAGAAGACAACATTGTGTTACATAATTAAATTATTATTTTCATTTATTTGTTAAAGGTCTTGCCTTACCTATATGTTCATATAATTTATGCATATTTATAGTATTATAATGCAAATAATTTAATCTCAATTGTTATTGTAGTAGTTTGTCTTCATTTTTCAATCCCTAAAATGTAATAATTCTTTTGTTAATATTGTATCTTCCTTGAGAAACTATTCTTAACATATATTTTCATTCTCATGAAACTTTCTTGCTGTAAGTATAAAATGCCTTTCTTATAAAATGGTAAGATTTTTAAGAGTGTCTTTAACTTACATTCTAGGGACCTATTTTCAGCAATTAGGACACATTTTCAGCAGTTAGTCTTGTTTTTCTTAAAATGAGCTTATTTAAAGTATGTTAGCTTTATCATAAATGGTCACCTTTGTATAATTTCTCATAACCCTAAGTCATTTTGGTTCAGAATTTTGAACAAAAAGATTTCCTAAATTTGTTGTGCAATCCATTAAGGAATTTCATTCATTAGCGAGTATTTGTTCTGTTGGAACTTAAGAACCCAAGATTGAAAAAGACTTGATTGATGAGATGAAGGGGTACTGGAGAGGGTAGAGTGAAGATTAATACAAACTTCTGAGTAGGGCAGCTGAGTTATGTTATATCCTTAAATAGCAAACATGGTAGAAAATGAACTTTTTATGGTTTGCCCTTAGAGAAAAATTACAAAACTTCTCTGTCATCATGTTTCATACATAAATTACAAGTGATAATTATATCTACCTATCTTGTCATCGAGAGTATTAAGATAAAATGAGGAAAGTAGAATAACTTCTGACCCAAAGAAAACACTCAGTATAGGTTACCTGCTATTATTGTTTTTGAGTTTTAAATGCCTGAGATATGTTTAAGACAGTTGTTTATGAGAGATTAGCTTTAAGAAAAAATTGACATTTGAGATTTCCCAGGGAAAGAGAGAAAAGGTCAAAAAAGGAATCAAGAGCAATACCTATATTTAAAAGACAGGCAAAGGGAGAATCATATTATTCCATTAAAAAAAATAAGAATGATTTTTTAAGAAAATTGACCTCCAGACATATACATACCACATCATACCACATCATTTTCTGTTGTGTCAGCAAATTACAGTAAAATCTAGAGCAGTTTTGTGGATTAAATGAGCATCCAATGAAAAGTAGTAAAAGTTAGGTATGCAACCAGTATCAGCCTTCCCCACTATCTTCATTAGGGTTTAGGTAGAGGATCCTACCCTCAAATCTTTCCTTTCACAAGGCTTGTATAGTTTCTACTTTATTAAATCTTCTACGTTTGAAAGTATCAGGATTATTCTTTCAATTCTTTTTTGCTACTGTCCAGTAGCTGGCCTTATATCTTCCATACTATGATACTGCTTAGTCAGATAGGACTACATTGATTGACAGTAAGGTGAGGAGATTCCAGGATATAACATTTATAGGTAAAGGTTTTATTAATATCAGCACCGTTATGGCTTTTAGCAATCCCTAGTTTATTTCTCTCTTATCTGTGGCCCAGATAACAGTTTTGTTTCTGAGAAAATACAGCTTTCTTCACTTAGTGTTCTCAAGTTTTGGCAGAGGTGTGCTCTGAATACCAGCTGAGATTCCAAAATGTTTTCCACTTATGGAAATCTACTAGAACTGGAAAAATTTTTCCTCTTGTTTTCTTTTTGACTGGAACTCACAGTCCGATTTTTACTACCTCTTGTCAGTAATGGACTACATGATGATTTGAGGCAATCCAGCTCTAAAAATTTTCAAACATTCAATTTCTCTCTTCTTGCCCTTTTTCCTTCAAAATAATTGAGTTGAAGTTAATAAAAATTAAATTATTATAACTTTGTAACTAATTATAACAACAAAGAGATACATTTCTAGGAAACAAAAATATATACATATAGTTACGTGCAATAATAATTACTGTCAAAGCCACAGGAGCGTTGCAACCTATTCATAATTAGTCAACATTTGATTCATTGGCTCTGATCTAGTAAGTGGGAACTGACCAGAAATAGTAATTTCAAAGGACTTTTATTTTTAGGTTATAAGATGATTTGACATAAGGAATTCTTCAATACAAAATTATGCAAGTTCTTTAGACTAAACTTATTACAATGCAAACACACATGCACACACGCACCCTCATAAACACCCACACGTGCAGTTTGGGGATAGGAATAATAGTCTACTGTGCCTTCACCTTAAGAATCTGTATATACCTTTATTAGCCCTTTAGTCAGACTTCTTGTAGGTATCAATGCTTTCTCTTTTTCAGGTGCTGCCTGGGCTGTCTCTATATGATCTGACAGTAGTTTTCACAGACTAAGATCTAGCTTCAAGCTTTAGGAAAGTGGAGAGTTTCTTGTATTCCTTTAGTTGAAAGTATGTGCTAAAGTGCCTTGAGCTTTCAAGGTTCTTAAACTTCACATTGAAGAATTCTCTTTCTGTGATTGGTCTCCCAGTCCAGTGTTGGAGTTCACCGCATTTCAATGCCTGGCTGTATGCAATTTAACTAACCCTAATGTGTCAATCTAAATATTATTTAGGCTGGCTCAGCTCTCTCCACTTTTCTGGCTTTACAGATGTTAACATCAGGCAACTTTACTGCATAGACGCTGATAAGATGGTGATCCTACTCTGCTAGGTAGTCAACCCTCCTGTGCTGGTGTTAAGTACTGTAGTCAGAATTGAACCTGAAGTTAGAATTCAATTAATTATTCTGAATAAATAAATTACTAGAAGTTTTCTTTATATTTTTTTCTACAGTGAGCATGTATTCTTTTTGTATTAATTTTACAATCAGAAAAAATTATAAAATTTTGATATTTTAAAAGTTTTTTTCTGGGTAATTTAATCCTACCAGCCAACAAATTTCCATTCTGAATAACTTTGCAACTCTACTATGAGAGTTTTATGAGTTGCAAATCTGGAAGCTTCTCTGAGGGTTTGCTTTTATCCTTCTTCAAACTTGTCCTACACTTACATCTTATAAACCTTACAGACCTGATTTCCTAGATTTATTGCTGTCTTCCTTCTTAAATTTGATGTTAGTATGTTTATATTTCATTTCATCTCAGATATACTTTTTTAGTTTTACAGGAAAAAAGAGAATGCATTACTGTATATGGTATAATGTTAGGATAGTTTTTGGTGTTTTCTTCGTACATTATAGATTTCCCATGTTAGTGTATACTGTGAGTTCATGATTATTAAAGTGTTAGTTTTATCTATATAATCATTTGTTGTTTTTGAATGTCAGCCAATCTTATGCTTGAAAATTTACTAATGATCTTACCTTTCATTCTTTTCATTTATTTGCAGGGAGAGACAGGATTTCCAGGTTTGGAGGGCCATCCAGGTTTGCCTGGATTTCCAGGTCCAGAAGGGCCTCCAGGGCCTCCGGGTCAAAAGGTATATGTCAAATTGCCAAACAGTAATACCAGAGGAATTCAGCCATTTTAAATGTGAGACTGGGTGTTGAAGCAACTATAAAGTAGAACTATAGTAAGAAACTAATACTTACATCAAACAATGGAATAGTGAGGAGTCTAAATTGTTGGGGTTTATGTAAGTGAAGTTACTGCCACATCTACATATTTTGAAAGATGCTATATGTGTTTATTGGAACCTTTATCAAAAATTACGTTGTATCAGAAGCTGTGCTGATTTGGTCAGAGGAGGGCTGCTAGATGTCAGTGTAGCTAATTAAGACAGCAAGACACGGTGAAAGTAACATTACTCAATCACAGCAACATTATGACAAATAAGTAAAATCAGAGAAAGCATCAACTCTCTCACTGTTCCATTTATCCCCCCATGACGGAGCAAGAGTCAGAGGGATTAGCACAGAGGTTAGGAATTCTTTCACTGTTGGGAGAGCTCAGAGCAACAAAATGCTCCTGCGGGTGTATAGACCTGGGATAGGGTGGGAGAAGGGAGAAGGGTTAGGAGTGGAGAAGTACTGAGTCAGAGTGTAGAAAAAGTACCTTCAGGGTTCCTCTTCCCATACAAAAGTCTCCACTAAAGGCCCAGGATAATGAAGTCTATCAGCATAAAGCATAGCCAGCCCAGGGAGCCTGAGTGAGTCCTTGACAGCAGCTCCCTTCAGAGACCGCAGTGTATTAGTTGTACACCAATTTTGGTGTGGAGAAGGCAACTGTCCCCCAAGAGGCCTTTGGTTCAGCTTGGAAAACACCACACAAAGTTGTTTAAAAGGACCCATATTGCTTAATTCTACCACTTGATTTTTCAAGACCTGAATGAGAAAAGTAAGCTTCCTTATCTTGGGCCTAAATGGGTTGGACTTTAAAGGGCTATTTTGAAAACTGGGCAGTTAGTCTGAGATCACAATGATCTGAAAATATTACAAGTAGGATGCCACATCTGTTTGAAAGATTAAGTAATAACCATGATCCCCAACTACTGAAAAAGCAAGAGTAAATATGCTATAGCCCAGATGATTTACTTTTGAGGGTCAGGAAGCTTTTTTCACGAGTGTTATGCTGGACTGCTGTAGGTTTTCACTTTTAGTGACCTAGGTGTTGTCAGTCAAAGTGATCTCTCCTTTGTTGACCAGCAGGTTTCAGACTAAATGGTTACCACTACCCAAGCTGATGATTTTAGACTAGTCTGTTATGCTCTCAAAGCTGAAGTAAAGTCATTAATATCCTTAGCAGTGTTCAAGGACATGCCCAGCATCACCTTCTCTAAGTGAAGGACTGACCATGGAAACATTGCCTGGAACATACCCATGAGAGTCTGTTATGCCACCTGGAAATTCTTCTGAATAACCAGAGTTTATCTAGTTTTGGAGTTCTTGTCTTACACTATGCAGTGTGAAATGCTTAATAAGAAGAAATGTTTTGAGATTTGAGAATCTTTTATCAATATCCCATATAGGTGTATTCCATTGGTAGAAATATTAAAGGTCTAAGTTTTACAAAAAATAATACCGCAATGGGGATATACACAGTTCTGGATATTTATGTCATTGATTACCTTGGGGGTCAACCAGCAAGACCCTCCTGATAGGAAGAGTTCTTGAGTGAAATTGGTGTATTACATAAAATATTAAAACAGCAAAATGGCATACTCCATATCCCTTTCTCAGATGTTTCAGTTGCTTCTATAATGGACCGGAGACGTTTGACATTTGCGGAGGAATTTTGTTGCTGTTGTGTCTGAGTCCAACTGTGGCAATAAATCAGGACCAAAGTCACACAGTTTCAGTACCCGAGGAACAAAAATAGTCCACAATTAGAAAATTACCCATTTATAATACTCAGCTGCATAGCAATCGATATACATATTTATGGTTTTGGTCAATGAGTGAATTATCCAGCAGTTTTGTGAAATTTAGGGTGATGGTGACTACCTGGGAGAGGCCTATCAACGAATTTGGCAAGGAAGCAGTCACACAGGCTATTATGTGGAAGAGAGAGAAGAGAGGTTAGATTCATAACCTCCTGCCCCCCATATTGAAGTTCATGGATCCAAAAGTGTTCTCATCTCATTAAATGGGGGAATTCTTAATTGCAATATGGGCAGCCTGTCCTGTACTATGATCAAGGACAGCATCTTTATGTGCATGCTAAGGTAGGGAATGAGAAGAAAGAATAGTGAAGTTTAAGACTGAGAGAAGTTTCTTTTTGTTTTTAATGGCTCTTTTGGCTCAGTGCGCGTATCCATCTGTATTAGGCACACTGGTGAAGTGATATATGAAAGGGCCAGTTCTGTTCATGTGCTTGTAAAGGAAAATTGGCTTAAAAACCTTTTTTCTAATTTTTGTTATTTTATATAATGATGGTATATCATATCATTACAGTATGAAATATATCAAAAAGATACCATGTGGTCCTTCAATAAAAGAAGAAAATAAACTTTAATGCATTTTTTTACATTTAATTATGTCAGAGTTTAGAATTTGGGAGAATGATGACCATCATCTTGAGTAGAAGCTAGTTTTGTTAGATTCAAAAATAGGTGGGAACTGTGCAAAATTTGCTGAGTAGAACTTGAACACTGGACATATGCCAACCTTCTAAATGATTACATAGAATTTTAGTAGACGGCCATTCAACTGAATTTCATGTGTCTAATGACACAGCAAGAAAAGAGCAGCAGAATGATTCTCATGCACCCAGGAGATGTGCAGAAGTACTGCACAGTAATCTCAGTCAATTGGATGGAACTGAGCAGTAACTCAGCAGCAATTTATATAGATTATCATGACATTTTAGTGAATTCTAGCTTGAATCAGCCTATTCTACCCTTCAACATATTGAAACTACATAAGCTTTCCTAAACTTAGGGTACAGTTTTGTGAAAATGAGGTAGGCACTTCAATTGACTGAGATTAAATTTCAGCTATGTTATGGAAGTGAATGGTTTGACATAAAAATTTAATTGAACCATTGAAAAAGTTATATTTATTACATCTTGAATTTATCTGGGATTGCTGGCTGAGTTATTTGCACATCATTCTTGTTTAGAGATAAGTTTTAATAAAGATTCAAATTACATTAAAAGTTAACTACAGCAGAATTTCTTTGAAATAATTTAGATTAACTGGGACTACTCTACAATTATATGATAGTTTGTAAAGATGTTCTTGTATTGATTTAAGTTTAGAAGCATATCCAATCTTTTGGAATGATTTCATTTCATTATCTGTAGAGTGAAAAGGTAAGCTGGTTTCTAAGCTTTTAGTATTCTAAATTTAAAGCATTTGTACTTCTTTTTTTAATTTTTATTTTATTTTATTTTTTATTTTTTTGGTACTGGGGATCAAACTTGGGCCCTTGAGTTTGCGAGGCAGGTGGTGGAACCACTGAGCTAAATCCCCAGCCCCCAAAAGCATTTGTACTTCTATATCTGGTATGACTTTATATTTCTCAATATAGCTGAAAATGTACTCTTGATGTGAATGTGCCATTCTGGTATATGTGTATATGTTAATATGTATACTAAGTAAAAATTGTGTAGGATTATTCTTTATTGGTACACTTCTACTTATTAAAGTGAGGATATATGAAACACACACACATTATCTATCTATCTATCTATCTATGTATGTACTTACATAATTTCCCAAAAGATTTCTTTTTAATAATAAAACTTAGCTTTTAATGGGCAATGTATGCAGTTTATTCAAGGTAAATTAATGTAAGAAGTTACACAATGAAAATAATCTCTCTACCAGTGCTCATTAGTCACTGAGTCACATACTCATATTTTATAAAATAATACTATATTATGTTTGACTTTTGCTCTTCCCCTAATTGCATATACACTTAATTGCATATATTTAATTGTATATACACAGAACTTTCTCATTACTTTTTATAACTTCAGTGTATTTTATTGTGTATATAAACCATAGTTTAGCAAGCAGTCTCCTGTTGATAATTATTTGGGCAGGTTTAAATTATTTGCAACTACAAACAGACATGGTAAAATGTATAACTTCAGTTAGATATCTTTTCACCAATAAATGATTAACTCTGTAGATAACTTAGTAGAAGTCAGAGGATACATATATGTACATATCATTATAAATATTGCCAAACTGCCCCTCCCAAGTTTATATAATTTAGCCTCAGAAATACACAAGAAGATTGATTTCACTGTAGCTTCACCAATACTATTAAAAAACTTTTGGATTTTTGCCAATATGATAGGAAAGTAATCTTTCAATATACTTTTTAATTTACATTTCTCTGTTTATGAGGGGGAAGTTGCTGTTCATAGGTGTGAGAAACATTTGTCTTGTCTCTGACCTGTATATTTATATAATTTGTTCATTTCCTACAAAGTTTTTGATATCTTTATATTTCACTGACTACAATGGCTGATCAAACTATATAGTGAATATTTGAATTTAAAAAAAATATTACAGTAAAAGATGCATTGCTATTAATCCCCCTCAAAATATTCCCTCTCACTTCAAACACACATTTTACATTGTTCTTGGCACTTTCTAAAGCAGGTCTGAAAGACTTATGCATGTCTGTATAAGGTGTGATCAAAAATAGGGTGAACAGCGTCACTGAATGCCATTCAGTGAAAAGACAGGCTTGTAGAAAGATTACCATTCACCCTGTTTGGTAGATCTGGCACTCTTTTAACTTGTGGATCTCCTGCAAAATCAATATGATCACAAAAGGCAAAACATTTTGAATTGATTCAGCAAATCGAGGCACCCAGTACAGCAAAACTAAAGACAACATTCACTGTTGTTTTAAAAATCGCACTTCGTATTATGTATTATAGAATTTAGCTCTTTGCACTGCGGTTTGCATTACTTTCCCCCAGTTTCTTATTTGTTTTTCCTTAGTGTATGCATGTATGTGTGTGTATCTTATGGATCTGTTTTTCAAAATCTTGTGAATTTTGTGTAGAAATAGTTCTCCCTATTTATATAACTATACCTTGTCATTTAAGATCCCCTTTTTTTCCATATGACCTCACATCATTTTCCCCATTGATTTGCAGTGCCACTTTTACTATTCATTCTTTCTTTAGATTTTCTCATTTTCCATGTTTTCAATTACTTAAGTTAATCATTGTCTAAAAATATTCAATGGAAAATTCTAGAAATTAACAGTTCCTAAATTTTAAATTACTTTTATTATGATATAATTGTTCCATTTTATTATTGCCTGTTGCTAATGCCTTGATTTATAAGTTTAGCTTTATCATAGATATGCATTCATAGGAAAAAGCAGTACTATATACATAGGATTTAGGACCATCTACGGTTTTAGGCACCCACTAGGGGTCTTGGAATATATCTTCCTTGGAGAAGAGGAGGCTACTGTCTGCCAAATTCAAATGAATATATGAATTTTTTCCTGAATTTTCCAATGCTTTTCTAATGGTCAGCTTAATCAAATATCAAGACCAAGCTGTTTTACTTATTGAAACCTTATGTTATATTTTTATATCTGACATGGCTATTGTCCCCTTAATGCTTTCTTTTAGGTTTTTTCTCAGTGTTTTTGCTTATTTATTTTTTGTATGAACTTTAGAAGCACTGTCTAGTTAAAAAACTTATTTCTGTTTTCATTATGTCAAATTTATAAAGTTGTTTAAAATTGAATTTTATATGTTATATTCAATTATTCAAGAACATGAGACACCCTTTTATTTTTTCAGATCTTTTGTGATCCTCAGAAATGTTTTGAACTTTTCTTCCTGTGAAGCTTGTGTATTTATCATCACTAACTAATTTATGATTTGCTTTTAGAAATCGGATTTTTTTTATTATGTCTTCTGATAGTTGGGATAAGCATTGATAGAACTATGGAGTTTGATGCCAGCCTGAGTAACATAGCAACACTGTGTCTCAAGAAAGAATGAAAATTTTTTTTTGATTTATTAATAGTTTTTATAGTTATTTTACTAAATTATCCTATTCATTCCAATAGTTTTTCTTTAATTATCTTGTTTTTTTTTCAGTCATATAATTATATAAGTTTGAAAATAGTGGTATTGTTGCTTCATCTCTTATGTTTTTTTAAAATATGTTGGGGGAGGAAGCCCAAGGTCTGGCACATGTCCAGCACATACTGTACCACTACATGACACCTCCAGTCCCATCTTTCTAATGATCATTCTTCTAATTTTTCTCTTATATAACCATGCTTCTTAGTACAACAAATACAACATTGAAGTATCCTTGTTTGATTTCTGACGTAGTGAGAAGGCATCTAAGTATTCATTGAACAAAAGTTCCTCTAGTTGTTTTACAGTAGAATCTGTACTTTAATCTCCTTAAAAATGCGTATTTTGTGAAACTAGCATATTATTAAACTTTTGAAAGTAAAATGTGGTAAGAAGAATAATGGCCACACACCCCAAACATAGCCATGTCTTCATTTCTAGAATTTGTGAAAATGTTACATTACATGGAACAGGATTAGATCTTTTTATTCATTTTTTAAAAGAAAACAGTTGATAAAAGTCAAAATTTAAACATTTCAGTAATTCTGTTGTGACTAGAAATGTGTAAATAAATTAACACACACATGTGGTTAGCCCCTTTTGCATGGAGCTGACTGCAGAAGCAGGAAAGAAAATTTTATGGCTCTTTCTAGTCCTACTTAAACTCTACCAATAGAAATTGCCTTACAAAACAAAGGAAAGGTGCAAAACAGTGAATTTAGAACTGCACATATTTGTGTATTAGAATGAGGCTATTTATTATCATCATGGCAAGCAGATTGGCATTATATGGAAATTGACCAGATTTTGTTTATACATAAATGTTTCGAGAAATATCTATACTTTAATCTCATTTTTGTTTTCTTACATGATTCATACTTTATAAATAAATGTAAAGTTTCTTCTACGTATCAGCAGTTTTCTTCTCACTAAATAAGAGACTGTATTATTTTTGGTCATGTAATTTATCTCAGTCCTTTTAATAAAGCCTTCTTACTTGGGTGTTTATATTTCTCACTTTTACAAAAGTTTACAAAAATTCAAGCTTCATAACAAAAAATTAGTTATTTAAGGGCTTTTTTTGAAGGAAAAACCTAAGTATATTTTATTTTTTTAGGGTGAAGATGGAATTCCAGGGCCATTGGGAGCAAAAGGAATCAGAGTAAGTTATATTTACTATGTATCAGAAGCTTTGTGAGACCAGGGATTTAGCTCAGTTGTTCCTCCTCCTGCCTCACAAGCACAAAACTCCAAGTTTAATCCCCAGTACCAAAAAAAAAATCAAATGCATGTTTTGTTGGTGGAAACAGGCAAAAAGCAAATGAAGCCAGGTGTGGTGTCACAAGCCTGTAATCCCGGCATTCAGGAAGCTAAGGCAGGAGGATTGCAGGAAGTTTGAGGCCAGCCTACGCTACATGGTGAGTTCAGGGCCTGAATAGTGATACTGTGTCTCACTAAAAATAAAGAAGGAAGGAAAGAACGGAAGGAAGCAAGCAAGGAAGGAAGAAGGAAAGGAAAGGAAAGAGAAAAGGGAACAGACAACTGGGGAATAGCATATTGACATGTAGCAAAAAAAAATCTTTCAGAAGCTAAATTTAAGAGGTGGTATATATCTACATATCTACAATTAGACTTTCTTTAGTAATTTGACAATCATTTCTATAAATCTGATATCTATTTAAACACATATTAGCTGATAGTTAAAAATATGAAAGTGCTACATTTTGACAGTTTGCCTTCTTCTTAAAAATCTGTATCATATAATTGATTTAAATTATAGCTTTCCAGGCATTGCAATTATCTCAGCCTGCTGAAATTCAGAGGGCTGCTAACTCAGACTGTGTAGCCCTCCATTGTATCATATATAAATATTGTACAGTTTTTGTGTACCTAGAAGAGAGTAAGTTTAGTATAAGTCATTTCATTAAAGAACAACTACTTTTGGAAGAATGCAACATTTCCTCAATTCTAACATACATGATTTTTCAATTTTTAACATTCTGAAAAGTGTAGATACATCTCAAAACTGAAATACACATTTAGTATATTTTTTTCTCTGAAGCTTTTAGGTTGACAGACAACTGACATTTTTTTTTAAATTAAGCAAAAACTATAGTTGAAAGAACTACTGGTCTTTTCAGAGAGCATACTAATTTTTCTGAGCTTTAGTTTCTTCACATAATAGAGAGTTAAATAGCATAATCTCTAGGGTCCTTTTATATCTGATATTTTGTCTTTATAGATTAGTAAGATTCCCTTACTAAAAACAAGCAAACATTCTAAACCTTCAATCTCCAAAAATTTATTAGATGTACAAATCTCACATGAACATTAAAAGCATTCTGCTCTCTATATAACTTTTAATTACTTACATATTTCTTGTCCGGTGTGTTATTAGAGTGGTGTGGGTAAGGGCAGAGAAGAAACTCAACACTTAGTTTGAAGGCCACCACTGGGCACGAGACTGTCATCACCCATGCAGGAGACAGGAGGTGAGAGGGCTTGTACAACCCACCGCTGCTATTTCTGATGTTGCCCCAGGCCTCATGGGTCTTTGAGGGAGACAGGAGGAGAAAGACAAAACTACCAAATCCTAGCCAGCTCTGCTTCTGGGTTCTCCACAGTATGGGGCAACACAGGTGACACCATAAGACTGACCTGAATGAAGACAAGACCAATACGCAGGAGGACAGTTACACTCCAGGACTGAAGTATTACCTTACATATAGACTGAGTGAAACAGCCTTGCGAGAC
Source organism: Fukomys damarensis (assembly GCF_012274545.1). Taxonomy (NCBI): domain Eukaryota; kingdom Metazoa; phylum Chordata; class Mammalia; order Rodentia; family Bathyergidae; genus Fukomys; species Fukomys damarensis. The sequence goes on from NW_022900951.1 coordinate 84,918,814, forward strand.
AGGCTTGGAGAGGGCAAGATCTAAACAGGGATCTATTGGGATCTCCTAGAGGCTTGGGCTCAAGCCAAGCAGATCCTGGAGCTTGTATTATACAGTAGAAGGTCAGGTTGGGTGGATATATTCATCAGAGGGAGTGGGCCTGAATTCGATGGCATTTAGTCCAGCGAATGCTTGAGCTCTTGCACCATTGCCTATATCCAACAGAAATGAGTGACCTAAATTATTTTAGGTCAGTATCTGTGTGGCTTAAGTGTCTTCACTAAAATCATAGATCTCTTATCTGTGGTTGAGGGCAGTTCATGCATGGTTCTTAGGATTTGTCAGTAGCCAGTTGATATTTCATGCCGTTGTCATCACTGACTTCACTACTATAGCCAAGGTGACATAGTTGTTGCTGGCAATTGGTTTTCTGTGTATGCCAATACCTGGATTGCCTGGGGGGACATAAATAATACTCGGGCTCACTGCTAAAGAACCAGGCAGTGGGCCAAAGAAGCCACAAGCTCTAGCATAAAAACAAACAAAAATAGAAACATGAAAAAATCAGGGCAACAAAATGCCCCTCAAAATTGTCACCTCTCCCAAACCAGTTTGGGAGCATTGAGGGAAGGAAATAATAAGCCACAGCAGAAAAGTCTGAAAGTGTATCAATGGAGGTAAAACAGTTCAATAAGGTGATTGGGAAATTTAAAGAAATTATAAATAATCTGGTAATGACTGTAATGAAACAAATCATCAGTGAATCTAGAGAAGACATCAATAAAAATATAGTGGAGGTAAAGAAAGGCATGTAAAACATGAATGGTCAGCGTAGAAATGAATGAGAATCCATAAGAAGTTCCAAACAGAAATCCAGAAGATGAGAAATATGAATGAAAGTATGGGTAGCAGAAGTGACCAATATGAAGACAGAGTGTCAGATCTAGAGGACAGAGCTGTGGTAAATGGTCAGCTAATGAGATACCTTAAAAACAACATGAGAACAGGAAAAATGGATCCAACAGCCACTGGATGCCTCAAAGAAGACTAATATAAAAGTAATTGGAATTAATTAAAAAATCAGAAGACAACACAAAGGGCATAAAATACCTGCTTAAAGAGATAATAGCAGAAAAATTTCCAAAATTGGGAAAGGAATTTACCATACACATAAGAAGACATATAAAATCCCAAATAGCTGTGATCAGAAAAAAAAGCACTTAATACCATATAACAATTAAAACACCAGAGGTCCAACACAAGAGCAGAAACTTAAAGGCTGCTAGAGAATAACAGTGAGCCACCTATAAAAGAAAATCCATCAAAATTACAACACACTTCTTGAGACAAACCTTAAAGGCAGGAGATCTTGGAATGGAGTGTTTAAATCTCTAAAAGAAAGCTTCGAACCCAGACTGTTATATCCTGAAAAATTATTTTTCAAAATTGATGGAGAGAGAAAATACTTCCATGATAAACATCATTTAAATAAATTTGTGACCACGAAACCAATACTCCAAAAAATTCTCAAGGATATCCTAGAAAGAGATAAAATGTAAATGATGCCAAAATGTCCAGTAGAATGATTGAGATGGCAATTACAAAAAAGGGAAAGAAAGCAACTTAGCAACAGGTAAATAATAAAAAGACAACTCAAGACCTATCAATTATAGTTATCAGTATAAATGGTCTCGATCTGCCAGTCAAAAGACAAAGATTAGCAGAGTGGATCAAGAAACAAAATCCAGTGGTGTGCTGTACCAAGGTACACATTTCACACAAAAAGAAATTCACAGACTAAAACTTAACCTATTGCCAGCATCATATTAAATGAGGAAAGGCTGTAAGCCTTTTCTCTAAAATCAGGAAGAAGACAAAGGTGTCCACTATCAGCACTCCTGTTCAACATAGCCCTTGAATAATTAGCAAGAGCAATCAAGCAAGAGAAAGACAAACTGGATACATATACAGGAAAAGGAAAAGTCAAAGTAATCATTATTTGCAGATGACATGATCCTTACTTACAAGACCCCTCAAAAAACTTCCACTAAGACTCCTAGAATTAATAACCACATTCAGCAATGTAGCAGGATACAGAATGCACACAAAAATAAATAGTATTCCTATGCAATAGTAATGAACTTATTGAAAAAGAAATTAGAAAAAAAAATACCATTCACCCCCAGCACTCAGGAGGGAGGCTGAGGCAGGAGGATCGCTGTGAGTTCAAGACCAGCCTGGGCTGAGTAGTGAGTTCCAGATCAGTCTCAACTACATAGTGAGACCCTCTCTCAAAAGAACAACAACAACAACAACAAAAATGCCATTCACGGTCTCATAAAAATATTACATAGTAGTTAACTTACCAAGGAAGTGAAAGACATCTACAATGAAAATTATGTCATACTGAGAAGTAAAATGAAGGAGAAAATGGAAAGATATCCCCTGTTCCGAGATAGGCAGAACCGATATAATTAAAATGGCTATACTTCTAAAACTGATAAAGAGGTTTAATGCAGTCTCAACTGAGATACTAACTGCATTCCTCACAGATCTAAAGAAAAAAAACCAAAGTTCATACAGAACAAGAGAACCAGAATAGCAAAAGCAGTCCCTGGTAACAAAAATAGAGCAGGTGGCATTACAATCCCAGACTTGAAGTTATATATACTATAAAGCTACAGTGATTAAAACAGCAGGGTGCCGACACAAGAACCGGCACGTGAACAGTGGAACTGACTAGAAGAAATAGAAATGCATATAGCTATTTAATCTTCAACAAAGTGCCAAAAACATGCACTGGATGGAAAATAGCCTCTAAGATACGGCGCTGAGCAAACTGAATATCCACATGCAGAAGATTGAGTCTAGGTAGACACATGTATCTCACCATGTACTAAACTAAAATGAGAATGGATTAACAAACTAAGTGTTAAAACAGAAACAGTTAATCTGCTGGAAGATAAAATAGGTACAACTCTTGAAGACGTAGGCGTCAGCAAGGACTTTTTTAACAGAACCCTAATGGCACAAGAAATAATACTGAGAATGAACAAATGGAATCATATCAAATTAATAAGCTGCTTGGAGTATCATTTTCATCCTTTCAGTCTGTGTGTTTCTTTATAGGTGAGCTGTGTTTGTGGTAAGCAACATACAGTTAAGCCTTGTTTTTTTTTATCTAAATCTGCCAATCTATGCCTTTTAATTGGATAATTAAGAACTTTTACATTAAGTGTTATTAGTGAAAGATATGTACTAATTCCTGTAGTTTTGTTGTTTTTCTAGTGTTTGGCTCATTCTTGATTTTCATTTATTTATCTACTCTCTGACTGTGGTTTGTTCCTTCCTTTGGTCCCATCCTTGTGACCGTCATCTTCTTCTGTGTTTAGCATTCAATGCTGGATCAGTAGTCATGAATTTCTTTAGTTTTCACTTCTTTACTTCTCCTTTATTTTTGAAGGACAGCCTTGCAGATACTGGTGTAGTAATCTGGGTTGGCAATTATTTTCTTTCAGGGCTTAAAATAAATCACCCCAAACCCCTCAGGCCTTTTGAACTTCTCTTGAGAAGTCTGGTGCTATTCTGAGAGTTTTGCCATTGTATGTAAATTTCTGTTTCTAATCACTTTTAATATTATTACTGTGTCTTGAATGTTTGGCAATTTGCCTCTGATATGCATGGAGAAATTCTTTTCTGGTCATTTCTGTTTAGGGTTCTAAATGCCTCCCATAACTGGGTATCTATTGTACTCCCTACATTTTGGAAATTGTCTGCTGTAACATCAGTAAATAGGTTTTCTTTGTCATTAGTCTGTACTTCTTCATGCTCCTTGACACTAATGAGTCTTAAATTTGTTTCTTTAGAGTTGTCTAAGGGCTCTTGAATAATCTTTCATTATTTGTTTTTTTTTCTTTATTGCTGTTGGAATGTTATAGTAATCCACCCTGTCTTTAAGTCCTGACTTTTTTTTAATTTATCTTGAGTATTGCTAAGACTTTTGACTGTTTTTAATTTGACTAGTTGGTTCACTTCCAGTATTTTTGTTTGCTTCTTTTTCAGAACCTGTACCTCTTTACTGAAGTGCTTTTTCATATCCTGTATTATATTAATTCATTCAGCTGTTTATGTGTCTCTAAGTTCAATGATCATTTAACTGCTAGTTTGTGTAAAAAAAGAGTACTAATTTTAATTCCTAGTACTGCTACACAGTAAATACCAATACTGGCAACTTCTAAAGAACTTCTTAAAACTTGCTTAAAATGTTCTGTACTATTTAACTAACCCCAGAAAAGAAAGAGTAATAATGTAGGATAGGCTAGGAAAAAGAGAAAAAACTAAACTTTAAGGAAAATATTTATATGTAAGAAAGGGATGGGAGATTTGAGAAGGTATGAGAAGGGAAGGAAAAAAGACAAGGGAAGGGAATATAAACAGAAAATGAAAGATGATATAGGGAGATTAGATCCAATTAATGAACTACCAAATAACAAAATTAGAAAACGCTGTGAAACAACCCTTAGTGTAGAATATGACAAAACAAGGTAATATACAACAGAAGCAAAAGATTGTACACTTGTATACATTTAGATATATACATATTCCCCCAAAGTGCACAAAAAAGGAAAAAAATATAGATAGGTCCAATATTCGAGCACGTAGTGGTATTTATGCTGAAGATAATCATTTCCCTCAGGCATCTATTGCTGGGGCTTAGGTCAGCCTGGAGGCTGAGCTCCTCCGCTTTGTGGTTGTACATTAGTATTCCTAGGTCTGTTAGTGGCTGGAGTGGTCCACACTCACCAGCTCAATCTCCTCCAGGAATGAGCACACTACAAAAACCCAAGCTGTCCACCAAGTCTCATAATCCATAGGTAGCTCCCTACTGTGCGTTAAACCTCTGTAAAATTACCAGATCGCCTCCTAACTGGGGGGAGTGGGTTGAGCACTCAGGGCCTATGTTTGGACTAGAAGCCACAGTCGCCTAACCTTGCTAATCCCCGCAGCAGCACCTCTACACTCAGATGCCCCCACTCTCACCGCAGACACCACGTGGCTGAGCTCTTTTCCTGCCTTAATAATCAAAATGTCTTCTTTTCTTCCTTCCTTCCTTCCTTCCTTCCTTCCTTCCTTCCTTCCTTCCTTCCTTCCTTCCTTCCTTCCTTCCTTCCTGACTTTTCTCTTTTCTTTTCTTTCTTTTTCATTTTCTTTTTTTGTTTGTTTGTTGTTGTTATTTCCCTCCTCCTGGTTGATTATGTTCTCTGCTAGTTACATTTTTGCATTGTCTCTCTTCCTCAAGACTTTTCTCTTCTTTTCTTTCTTTTTCATTTTCTTTTTTTGTTTGTTTGTTGTTGTTATTTCCCTCCTCCTGGTTGATTATGTTCTCTGCTAGTTACATTTTTGCATTGTCTCTCTTCCTCAATAAGACTTTCCCAGTCTTGAGTTTGATCTCCCTCAAGCCATGCACTGGGCCTTTCTCCTTCCTGTTTTTTTTTTGTTTTGTTTTGTTTTTCTGTGTCACAATCCTCTTGCTCTGCACCCAAGTCTCTTTACAGTAGCAAGGTCCATCTTCACAAGAATATGCTGCATTTTTTCCTTTTAACACCATACTGGAATGGAATTTAGCCTTCCTCACTGAATATCCATTGTTCAGTGCCACCGTGCATTATCTCTATTCCTTTACTTAAATTTCTAAATACCAACATTTCTGGGTTTCATCAGATTGCTAGCTCACTGAAGTTGCAATCCAGCAGTTTTGAATGATCTCCCCATCCCCTCAACAAGAGTCACATATTTGTTGGTTTAGACAGATGTCCTGGATCAATTTGAGTGCAGGCTGCCGGTAGTCTGCTATCTTCAAGAACCCTAAATAAAATTTCCATAATATCCTTAGGTAGGGTATTATTTTTATTGTTAATGGTTGTCTTTTGAAGGAAATTATTTCTTCTTTTAGGGTCCTCCTGGACTTCCTGGATTTCCGGGGACACCAGGTCTTCCTGTAAGTATACTCTAGGTTTTTATTTTAAAATTAAGTATTGGGGATGTAGCTCAATATAGTGCTTTCCTAGCATGTGTAAGGCCCTGGGTTCCATCCCTAACACTTCAAATAAATATAAGTAAATAAATAATACCCTTACACTAATATAAAACATGTTATATATGTGTTATATTCTTTTTCAAGGGAATGCCAGGCCATGATGGAGCTCCTGGTCCTCAAGGTATCCCTGGATGCAATGGAACCAAGGTGAGATTTCTTTGACTTAATATTAGGTAGTATCTTTGATAATTAATAGACTTAAATCTTCACAGAAATCAATAAAATGAAAATTGAAACAGAGATATAGTGGCTTTATGTCTAGGACATAGGGTAGGTTCTGACAACATTTATTTTTTTCGGGGGGTACGCAGCATTGAACTCAGGTCTTTGCTCTTGCAAGGCAGGCGGCAGAAACACTGAGCTAAATCCCTGGCCCAACATTTTCAATACAGTATGTTAAACACCCATGATTTCTTTAAGAATGTGTAATTACCAGACATATTCCACTGGGTTAAAGATTACTGACAAATCCTTTTTTTGTCTTGGTGCAATGTGGGATGAGAGTTTATATATTTTAAATATTAAATCAGCTGCTAAGAGTACTTCATGGTGTGGTGATGCACATCTGTAATCCCAGCTCTCTGGGAGGCCAAGGCAGGAGAATCAAGAGTTCTAGCCCAACCCAAACAATTTAGCAGGACTTTGTCTCAAAATAAAAGAGAAGTTGGAGATGTAGTTCAGTGTGAAGGCCCAGGACCACCAAAAAAAAGATCATTGGGAGAATGTTATTTTTCCTTTCTAAAAAAGCTAGGTGAAATTTAAAATTAGAAATATTTCATGTTTTAACTTTTTTAAAACTGCTAAAGCTTTTGATATGAAACCTGAAATTCTCTTCCATTAGCAAAGTGATGGATTTTAAAACTTTGAGAGAAAAAAAAAAAGAGCTGCAGATACGGCAAATATTTTTCCCTGACCCACTTTTTTTTTTTTTTTTGTCTTTAGTTAGCTGTTTGGGTTTTTTATAAAATGATAGATAACAAGGAAAAAATGAGAACAATCTACTATTCTTCCAAACTTATATATATTAGCTTCAGTTCTTATCCAATCACTTTTCTCTTAGTCCTTTAGGTTAATGCGATATATTATTCTCAGTGTTTCCTTTGGGCATTTTCATTTTTTTCCTTTTATTGAGTTTATTGGTACATTTTACGTATACAGTACAGTTACATTCATCATTGGGATCTTGTACCTTTACATGACAGGTCTTAGTTCTCATTTTTCCCCCTTATCCCTGCCCTCCCTTCAACCCTTCCTCCCCTCCTCATTTACAAACACTTTATTTCCTTTTTTTCAGTTTCTCATATTTTT